>NW_027137620.1:0-600000 GCF_001692895.1 Cenococcum geophilum 1.58 | reverse complement strand
ATCCTATAGGTGCTAGCTCTTATAGCTAATAGCTTACGCCGTACTTAGCGTCCTTATAAATTTAGTATACGTTATTATAACAAAATGCAAAACTTCTAATTAAATATTCTTTTATCCCTTATAGTACATTATTATCCCTCTATACGTGTATATCGTCTACTAGTCTCGTGCCTTTTACTATATAGTAACTCTGCCTACTTTTATAGTCTTTAATATAATAACCTTATTTTCCGCAATTTATATAAGCTCCTTTTTTAAACTATTTCTCTTGCTATAGAGTCCGCCTAAATATCTTCTACTATTAAGATCCCTAATTTAGCCTCTACTCCTTAGACCTTTAATTACTTAATCCTTATCCTCTAGGTTTCCATAATTTGCTCCCTCCCTTATAGGCTTCTTTAGTACCACTTAAGTCTATTAACTCTATACCATACTATAGTTTCTAACTTAGCTTTTATCGTTATATACTTTGCGCCTTATACGACTATAGAACTCTATCCTAGCCTCTCTTAGCCTATTCCCTTTAGTAGATCCAATTATTAATCTTAATCACCTAATCTATTAGTTTCCTTAGGGTGTCCGCATCTTCTATTAGGATAATTACGTCCTAGACTTTAGCCTTAAGTCCCTATTTATACTATACTATAAGCGCCCTATTATTCCACTCTACTTATATTACTAATATCTAGAACTATGTCGTATACTTAATTGCTAAAGTTTATTATATAAGGTTCTAGAGTTTTCTTTCCGCTATAGTTATTTCTTCCGGGTCTCCGAATATCTGCGTAAGTCGCTCTATAAATCCTTCCCAACTTAAGAATATAAATCGCACGTCTTAGTTAGTGGTCATCATTCCGTTTACCTATATCTCCGTAAGGTAAGGTTTAAACCACTTAAGTGCTTTTTCTAATAAGAATAGTCCTATATAGGCTATCCGATCTATAGGTATAGGTAACTTTACTCCCTTCTATAAGACCTTAAAGTATATCTACATAAGAAACCCTTTAAGTTTTAACCTCTCTCCTATAAATCTCTTAATTAATAGTAGCTTAATCTTTACTACTCCTATCCCGTTAAGTCTTTCTTCTAACACTACACTATTAGCTATTAGCTAGTTAACTATCTCCTATAGCTGTCCAACCGTTATAGGTTGCTATGAGTTAGTATCTGCCATACTGGTATTACCTCCTATCCCTAAAGTAGTTGCTACCATTAATGGTGTTATAGTGGCTGCTTTTAGTGGCATGTTATTCGACTTCTTATATTAATACTATAACTAGGTAGTAATTATATAACGGAACCTTATAGCAAGAACTACAATAGGCTTGTTATTGGGCTAGGTGTATAGGAAATATAAGTATAAAAGTTAACAACGTACTAATAACTGGTGGAGTAGTTGCCTAATAGATTAACTCTAATTATATTCTAAGAATTACTATAAAGAAGGAACTATCTAGGTAGGGACTAAGGGTCCTTAAATACACAACCGTACTCCTATGAAATCCTTCTTGTACATAATATACGTGCGCTCTATCTAATCTGTTATAGATCCTACAGATCACGCAGATCACATAGATTACATTATATGACCTTAGTTACTATTCCTCATTACATAGTTCTATCGGCTCCATCCTAGACCATACCTATATTAACCAACTAGCTTCTTCCGTCTCTTCTCCAAGTAGTCGTAACATCATACTTAAAGCGTCCGTAACAAATAGGCTAAGAGAGGTTAGGATAGAGTTCTATGGTTATATAAGGCGTAGAGTACGCAACGACTAAAGCTAAGTTAGAAACTATAGTATAGTATAGAGCTAATAGATCTAAGTAGTACTAAAGAATCTAGAAGATAAAATAAGAAATTATAGAAATCTAAAGGATAAGGATTAAATAATTAAAGGTCTAAGAAGTAGAGGCCGAATTAGGGATCTTAGTAGTAGAAGATATTTAGGCGGACTCTATAATAAGAAAAATAGTTTAAAGAAGGGGCTTATATAAATTACGGAAAATAAGGTTATTATATTAGAGACTGCAAAAGTAGTTAGAGTTACTATATAGTAAAAGGGATAAGACTAGTAGACGATATATATGTATAGAGGGATAATAATATGCTATAAGGAATAAAGGAATATTTGGTTAAAAGTTTTATGTTCTGTTATAATAATATATACCGAATTTATAAGGACGCTAAGTATGGCGTAAGCTATTAGCTATAAAAGCTATATTTAGCAGAATATAAGGGAACTAATAAACTAGTTTGCAGATCGGATATTAAGGATAATAAATTTAATAAAGGCGAAATATTTTATAATAATAAGGTAATAAGAGCGGCTTACTTGGAGTATATAGACCTTAAAGATATTATATAAGAGGTAGAGGATAATTCCACTATAGAATAGGGAATATTAGTAGGGATTAAGACCCTACTAGACATAATATCTATTGCTTCGTAAAACGTAAGAGAAGTAGAACAGTAAGCTACTTCGGCACTTAATAAAGGTAAAAAGCTAAAAGCTCAAGATTCTTAAGACGAGATGCGAGACGACTAAGATTCTTTAGACGAGATAAGGTAAGCTTAAGGACCTATAACGGACGATAACTAATAGAGCAGAGTAATGGCTTAGTTTAGTAATATACAAATAAGCTTAGGATAAAGTTTCCTATAAATATAAGACTCTTAAGACAAAATAAGTAAGATTTAAGATTCTTAAAACGAGATAAGAATACTAAGTAAGCCTAGTTGGACTAAGGCTGGAGTAAAGCTTAAGGAAGAAGTAAGCTTAGGACTATAGTATTTGGCCTAAAGATTAAAAAGTTAATATTAAGATTAAGAAGTAGGAAGACTTTAAGGATCTATTTATAAGACACAAACTAAAGAAAACCATAGAAGAATTTAGGTAAAGAATTATTGTATAGTAAAAACGGAAACTAGATAAGAGATTTAGTATATTAGGATATATAAGGGACAGAGCACTAGTATAAAGAATTATTAATAGGCCTAGGGTAGGTATACTAAAAGCTAAGTAGCTTACTAAACTGGAAAACGAAGAGAATCTAGAGATCCCTATTAGGTTCGAAGAATAATATATAAAAGGCTGTTATAACATAGTAATAAGAAGATACTTCCTTACGGATAAGCCGTATATACTTAAATAGCTATACTAAAAGTAGTATAGGCAGCGACATAATAATAAGTGGGAAGATTTTTATATATAGTTAGATAAAAAAGTTATCTAGGACTACCTAATTACGGAAAAGGCTATAACTTACGTTAAAGGAGCCTTAATTATAACGTTAAAGGATCTAGAGGAACGATTAGAGGACTAAAGAAGTAAAAGGTATATCTTAATACCTATAAATAAAGTTATAATGTTTAGATTAACATAACAGAGGTTTAAACTTAAAGATAAAAATAAATTAAGAGTTAACCTAAAGCACCTAGTATACTATACGCTATTATAGATTGTATGCGTGGATAATATATATAATATATATAAGAATCTAAAGGAAAAGAATTGGAAATACCTTATAAGAATATATTAGGCGCCAGATAAGTAATAGTATAGAAATACTAAGTATATACATAGCTAGCATTTAATAGAAGTTTAGGAATTAGGGGACTTAATACTTTAACTAGAAAGATTCCTTACGGAAGAATACTTAAATAGATAATAGTAGTGGGAATACCTAGAGAATACGTATCTATAGTATATTAAAGATAAAAAGTAAACTAGGTATTAGCTAAAGAATAAGCTAAGTATATAAGGATTAAGCAGCTAATAGTTAGGAAAAGTAGAGGCCTATAGAACTAAAGGGAGCTAGTAGTAAAGCCTTAGACCCTTAAAGGAATTTAAGGATAATACCTAAATTTATAAGTAAAATAGTAAAATTAGTAGTTTAAAGCGCTAATAGATTGTGGAATAATACAAAACTATATCTTATTAGTAGTAGTTAAGAGAATAGGGTTACCTTATAAACAAAAGGAGTAATCTTATCTATTAGTTACGATTTTAGGAGATCTAATAGCATATAAAGGAGGGATTATTAATCTTAAAATAGGACCTATTTAGATAACCATTAAAGGGAGACAAATTAAGATATCTTTTAATATCCTACCATTAAGACGGGATAAGGCAGTATTAGGGATGCCTTAGTTATAGGAATATAATTTAAAGATTAATTGGATTATAGGATAGGTTAATATTAGGGATACTTAACGCTGTAGAATGCGATAATAAACTAAGCTAGTATAGTACTAAGCCGGAGTAATATATAAGGAGACTAAGCGAGGCTTAAGTTACGTACTAAAAAGATACTATAAGTATAATAAGAAACTATAGTTACTAGAGAGTAAAAAGCTGTTAGAGTATATAGCATAGGACTATAAGATAAAATTAGAACTAGGAATAAGTCTAAGGTTCTTTCTAATCTATAAGCTTACTAAAGTGGAAGGTAGAGCACTAAAGGAGTTTATTTAGGAAAACTTATAAAAGGGATATATTAGACTATTATAGTTATTAATAGGTTATCTAGTACTATTTATACTAAAGAAAAATAGTAAACTAAGGCTATATATCGACTATAGGCAGTTAAACAGTATTACTAGAAAGGATAGGTATCCTTTGCCCTTAATTAGCAAGATTTAAGATAGGATAGGTAACGCGCAAATCTTTACGAAGATAAATCTAAGATAGGCGTACTATTAGATTAGGATTAAGGAAGGTAACAAATAAAAAGCAGCCTTTAGGTTAAAGGAAGGACTATATAAACTATTAGTTATATAATTTAGGCTTATAAACGCTCTAGTAACGTTCTAGAAGCGTATTAATAATGTATTAGGAGAGCACTTGGATGAATTTATTATCCCTTACACCGTTGAAATCGCCCGTAGAGTCGTGGCCCGAGCTTAACCAATTAAACCACTTATTTATGGGCGGTCGGCAATTCTGCCGCAACTCCCATTGGTAGAGGTTTTGATGTTCTTAAGAATCGTGCACGGGCTAAATCTGCACGGCAGACGACGGTGCAAGGGATAGTATACCTTAATAACATTATTATTTACTTAATAACTAAAGAAGAATATAAGGAACACGTTAAATAGGTCTTAAAGAGGCTATAAGAAGAACAAATGCTAGTAGTAATTAAGAAATGCGAGTTCTTTACTAGGAAGACCAATTTTGTTAGATTTATTATTAAACTAGGCTAACTTAGTATAGATCTAAAAAGGATTAAGGCTATAGTAAATTGGTAAGAACTAAAGAATATAACGTGGTTAAGATTATTTCTAGGGTTTTATAATTACTGCAGAAGGTTTATAGCGTAATAGTTAAAAGATATTAAGCCATTTACGCAATTAATAAAGAAAGAAGAACTATAGGTATAGGGAAAGGAATAATAAGAGTTATTTAAGAAAGTTAAGGAGTTGTTTACTTAGGAGCTAGTTCTTAAAATCTATTAACTAAGTTTAGAAATAGTTATAAAAATAAATATATTAGATTTTGTACTAGGGGTATACTTTATATAGAAATATTAAGATAAATGGCACCCGGTAGTATACTATAGTTAAAAAATAACACTATAAGAGTTAAACTATAATATCTATAACAAGGAGTTACTAGGTATAGTTACAGTATTAAAGAAATAGAGAGCGTTCTTATAAGGTATAAAGAAACTATTTATAGTTAAAATAGATTATAAGAACCTAATAGGATTTCTAATAATAAAGGAACTTAACTAAAGATAGGTTAGATGGGCAGAGATGCTTATAGAATACTATTTTAAGATTTAGTATACTAGGGGTATGGATAATATATAAGTAGACGCTCTAAGTTAAAAGGCTAAACTATAAGACGATAAGAAGCTATTAGGGGCTTTATTGCGAAAAGACATAGACAGAATAATTAGGTATAATTACCCGAAGATTATAGCAACTTAAAAAGAACTAAAAAGAGTTTATAAGATACTAGAAAGCTTTTAGGTATAAAGAATTCTAAAAGTATAACTAGAAGATCTATAGATGGATATATATAAAAACCGAGAAGTAAAATATATCCTAAGAAGCATAGCAGAGCATTTTATAAAAGATTTCTATAAGGGAATGACTTAAGGATATAATAGAGCTATAAGCTTAGTGTCTAGACTCTAAGAGGAGTACATTATTAATAGGATCTGGAATATTATAAGAAAAGTAATAAAGGAGTATCTAGATTGCTAAAGAAATAAACTAATAAGGTATAAGCTATATGGAGGGCTATAACCTATTAAAATACTAGAGAGACTATAGGAGGTTATATTATAGGACTTTATTATAAAACTACTAAAATTAAGAGATCCTATTACTAGATAAGATTATAACGTGATTTTAGTAATAATAGATAAGCTTATAAAGTGGGGATACTTTATAGCATATATAGAATAAATATTAGTAGAAGATATTGCTAAAATCTATATTAAGGAAGTATTTATAAGGCACGGAGTACTAAGTAAGATTATATTAGATAGAGATTTAAGATTTATAATAGTATTTTAGGAAGTATTCTTAGCGGAGTAAGGAGTTAGAGCAGCAACTTCTACTATATATTATCTATAGATAGATAGTTAAACAAAAAGATTAAATTAGACGCTAGAACAGTATTTAAAATACTATATTAATTACGTATAGAATAATTGGATATCGCTATTACTAGTTATATAGTTTATATATAATATAACACCTTAAGAAGGAATAGGTATATTACTATTTAAGGTAAATTACGGATATAAGCTAAGAATATTATTATTACTACGGTAAGTAAAGAAAACGAGTAATATAGCTAAAGAAAGAATAAAGATATTAATAAATCTTTATATAGACCTTATAGAATTAATAAAGAAAGTATAAAAGAGAATAAAAAAGTACTATAATGCTAAGAGATCTAAGGGACTAGATCTTAAGGAGGGAGATAAAGTATAGCTACTATATAAAAATTTTAAGAGTTAACAACTAAGTAAGAAGTTAGACTATGTTAGACTATATTAAGAATGAGGCAAGCGGTCGTTACGTGACGCCATAGCACTAGCGTGGCGAGGAGTCTTAGGCTCCTCGCCCTTTCTCATTCCAATTAATAAGCTTTATTAACTACCATCACTATAACCTACTTAAGTAGTCGTTATTAGTAAGTTACCCTATGTAACTAATACTAATTAGTGGTTAAATATATAGTTAACTATAGAGCAGCTAGGTTTTTAAATAGAAGAGATAGTCTTATATAGGGGTGCTATATGCGCTTATATAGAATAGATTTCAGCGATACTATACTACCTTAAACTTACGGAAAACTAATAATAAAAGTGTTATTAAGTACTAGGAGATACTAAGTTGCGTCTATTATATAAAATAACCACGTTTATAAAGATTTAGTTAAGTACTTTAGGTTAAAAGTGTTACTAAACCTATAGTCCTAAGTTAACGTCCGAAACGCGTTAAATAATATCCAAAACGCGTTAAACAATATCTTAAATTGCCTACCTTTTAATAGTAAACCTACAAGATCCTATAAAACTGAAAATCCTACCTACCTTTGACGTACAACACCCCGTTAATTCTGTACCTACTATAGCGTTAACCTATTTAAAGAAGTATAAGAAGGACATTAACCTAGAAACATAGAATACTAATATAATTAACTTTATAAACGCTAAGCAACAGGATCTAAATAGATTCTTATTATACCGTATAGTATACTATAAAGACAGCGAATATAACGATACTATACTATAGTACTGTATAAGGGAGGACTTTATTAAATAGATAAAAGAAACATAGACTCCTATAAAGAAGGATATTATATAAGACTTCTATAACTTCTTATAGGAGTATAAAGTATTTATACCTATAGACGGGGGTACTATTAGAGATAATATTTAGGAGTAGGTTATTAACATAAAAGAAGAGCACAAATAGACTCTATAAGAGATTAAGCACCAACTACGCACTATAAGGAAGCTTAACTTATAATAAAATCCAAGTAATATACCTCTAGAGATAAATCTACCTTCGCCCTTAACTCCTCTATATCCAATTTAACCCATAGCTTTAATGTCAGATACTATACCCTAATAAGAGTAGGTACAGGATCCTACTACTCTATAATTTAATAACCTTTAGACTCCACCGATTAGACCTACATCCCTACTATAGCCTATAATGCAACTCCTACCTCCTCTATCTTAATCTTAAATCGGAGGCGGTTTAAAATTGCTTATAGAGCTCGCGAAGCTCTATTTAGATTAGGAGAAGAAGTTTAGTAGGGAACTATATAATATCCTTAATTCGAAACCACGTATCTTTTATAACTATTACTAAAAAGTAGGAATAGAGTCTAATTAATACCATAACGCCTATTCCGTTATGCTTAAGGGCCAAGCTAGTACCTTCTATTATAACTATTTGGTAAGAAAAGGATATAATTTTAACCGCATAATATATAAGTTAAGATACCACTTTAAAACAGAAGAGAATAAGTAGCAGTATATATTAGAATAGAGAGAGACTACCTTTTAAGAATTATTACTATAAACCCAGGTATCCCTCGGCTTAATTATCTTTAAAAGCTCTTTAATTAACTTTAGATAATTAAGCATAGTTTATCTAAATTATATTAAGAGAATTTTAGCCTACGTAATTAAGTTATTAGCGTATGCTAAGGCGCTAAAGAATACAACCTTGCACTCTTTAATCCTATAAATACTTATAAAGGAGTATATACTTAATTAAGATCTTCTATTAGCACCACTCTACGCTCTTAAAAAGTATAGTAATTTAATACCTAACTCTAACCTACTTTAATCGACCCGCCTAACTAATATAATTATAACTGGACTAATTAAATATATAGTGGCCGGGGTAGACAATATAGTAGAGGGTATAATTAACGACTATAAGGTAAAGGTGGAGGCCCTTATAGAGGTTTATTTTAAAGTAATTACTAAAAGAAGTACTACGTTTATAAGAAACCAAATTGCTAGTTAACTAGGCATTCTCTTAATAAGCGAAAGGAGGTATATAATAAGTTTCACTAAAGTATAAGAAATGTTAGAAATTGTAAGGTTACTATAGCCTACTTTTAAAGCTTCCTAGTTTAATATAAAGGCATAAAAGATCTTAAGGGTAAGGTTAATAAGGCCGAACAGCTCCTTATAGATATAAAAATTAAGAACTACTTACCTAACTAATACTTTACTAAGTATAGTAAGGTAGATAGTATATAAACCGTTACTATTCTTAATAACTAATCTACGCTCCACTCTATTATAAAGTTAGATATCTTTAATAAGCTATAGAAGAGTTTTACGTTCTTCTTTAATAACAGATACTCGGTAAACGTCTTCTATAGTATTATACCAGACACTAGAGCCGCAGGAGTATCTATAGTAGGAGAACCTTAAGTTTAAGCCCTTTAGCAGCTTAATAGCTTTATTTAGATTAACTATTTAATAGTAGGCTAATACATAATTCGTTTTAGCAAGGGTACTATAATCTCTCTTAGCATAATTAGGGTCTAAACCCCCTTAGGGTGCATTACTTTCTATATTATTCCTATAAATACCCTATTTCTATTTTACATTAAAGATATAAATAAATTAGGCATTAAGCTTAATAACCTTAAAAATGTACTTATTTAGGGAGATAATTAGGTGCCTATTATACGTAAGTAGGGTTACCCCTAGTTGCTCCTTTATTAACTAGAAAATAGTATTGCTTAAAGCTATTTAACTAAGTTAAAGTTACGTTAACTACACTATTATTTTAGCTACCCCTCCGTTTACTAATTACTTAGGGTTCTTTAGTAAGTAGGCTATAAAGTTAAGGTTAAGGCAATTAAGCACCTTATAAAGTACTATTATTACTACTAAATAAACTAGAAGTCCCCTAGCCGATTTAAGTTTACTCTTAAAAATAACTACAACTTTAACTTCTATATTATTATTGACATTATATACCTTAGCGGCAAGCCAGTACTTTAAGTTATTAACTTTTTAACCTCCTTTTAAGCCGTATATTTCTTAAAGGATATATTAGCTAGAAACGTATAGGATACTATATAATTACAGCACCTGTTATACCAACCGCGTGCTTACGCGCTCGATACACCAAGTACGCGTTTACGCGTTCGGTGTACCCACTCGCTTACGCGTCTAGTGCACTCCTAAAACACTAGCTAGTTAGGGGGGAGGTGCGTTAGTATATAAACCACGTAGCCTACCTTAATAGAATTGACAGTTACCATCATCTAAAAGAGCATACGATACTATATATATTTCGTGCCCCTAGATCTAACTCACTCGTGCTATTAAATTGGTACGAACACTGATCAGTAAGCACGCACAGATTAGTAATTACTTAACACCTCCCACCGAGAGATACACGACAGCGACCACCCGTTTAGACTCCTAGTACAACCTGCTAGAAGGTCGGAAGTCGGGGATTACGGACCTATTACTAACTCTGTATACTTATTTAAGTCTTAATACGGTTTATTAGAAGTATAATAGACGCGAATATAGACCTGTATAGAAACCCCTTACCCTTTTACAAACCGTTATAGACCCGTTAATTACTTTTACAGACCGTTATGGAGACCCCTTACCCCTTTGCGAACCACTATAGACCTATTAAGACCCCTTATGGAGACCTCTTACCCTCCTACGAACCCTTTACGGACCCATCAACCGATTTTACGGACCCTTACAAGACCTCTTCCGCCCGCTACGCACCACACTATACAGTATAGTAGACATTAGCAAGTAAGTTGATGAAGGTTAAGAAAAGTGGAGGCAGGGAGTCGACCTTATGTCCATAGCTGATGTTAACAACTACATCAAATTCAAAACCCTTAAGTACGGATACTTTAAGCTCATAAACGTCGACCTATGGGAGCAATACTAGGAAGACTTTGTGGACTTTACGGAAGCTATCTTTAAGGCATACAACCCTACTACCATCCGTAATTTACGGACCCTCTTACGTAACTAAGGTGTATAGGTTAAAAGGAATAAATAAGTCACTGTTATATAGTCCTTATATAATATAATATACGAGAAGGACCAAACAGAATAGACTAAAGAGGAAATCCTAGACTAGTTCCAAGAAACTAAGGAGCTCTTTACTTCTTCTAAACTTAATATAATCGCTAACCTTATACCTAACCCTCTTAACTAAATTCGTCCTATAAACCTAAGCAGTTTTGGAATTAATTTTACTGGCTAAAGCATACCTAGTACTTAAGCTACGGACTGTAATACCCCTGTAACCCAAAATACGGACTGTAATACCCTTGCAAACCAAAATACGGACCAAGTTACCCCTGTTATTTAAGTTACAGATCTGCAAGCTATATATCCACAAGCTATATATCCGCAAGCTATATATCCGCAAGTTATAGATCCGTAACCTACCCAACTAAAGACCTATGGCAAGGAGCTAGCTAACCTAGCTAAGCTCTATACCGACGAATCTAAATACAGCGATAAAAACGATAACTTTGACTTTAAACTAACTATCTTTACAGACCTCTGTCAGAAGGCTGATATTTCTAAATAGGAGTTTAGCCAAGCCTACTCTACTATACTGCGCGGCCTAGTACTTGACCACTACTACACCAACCTTAAGAGTAACCCCCTTAGTGTTCCCTTTAATAAGCTATATAAAGCTACCCGCAACTACTTTAAAGGACCGGAATATAAGCGTAATATCCTTACCTAATAGAATGCAACTAAGCTACGGACCGTAATAGACAAGAACACTAAAAAATCGACTATAGAGTGCCTGAAAATCCTTATTAAAGACCTCCGCCACCTATAGCACGGTTTTAATATTAAGCTTTAAACGGACGACTTCCTATATAATAAACTTATTACGGCCTACTAGGAAGTAGAGCCCTATAAGTACGCCTACTACAAGCCTATAGATACCTTAGCTAGCCTCATTAATAATCTACGCTCCTCTATTATAATGTATAAAGTCTTAAACCTACTTGGTAGTACTTAAGCCTTTATTACGGATATTTAATATCCGTAAACAGACTTAGACGTCTACTTTACAGACCACTGCTACTACTAGCAGCACCCGTACCGACTAAGTCCTACCTATAACCCCCGTAGCAACCCCCGTATAAAAATATACCCCCACAGACAAACCAGCTAGAAGTGCTTCATGTGCGGTAAGGAAGGATATTAGTCTATAAGGCATACCCAGGAAGAACGTAACAAGTCCAAAAAGAGACTTAATAGCCGTATTAACTAGTTCATTTTGGAATATAAAGGAGAGGAAGTAGAAAAGCCCCCTGATGAGTTAATAGAAGCCCTTATAATTGACTTTAACTCAGACGCTTAGGAATAAGAGACCTCAGAGATATTCCTAACTACTTTTGGACCTTTTACGGACAGCTAAGCCTTTAATATTACGACCGTATTAGCCGACCGTTCCTTTATACACTTAGTTGCGCCTAAAAACTATTCCGTAAGCACCCCTATTACGGACGTTATAGATTACAAGTAGGACCTATTTGTATATATCACTACGGAACGCTATACCCCTAAAGAATTCTACGGCGTTATAATTAATATAGGTACCTCTAAAAAGTCTACTGTAGGTTACGGACAATACCTTATATATAAGACCACCACAAATAACAACACGGATATTAATACTATGCAAACTGGGGCCGTAAACGTCCAATTCGGCATTAGCTTAACCGCATTAATTAAATTAGTTAAAGTTAAGACCCTAATTGGCCTAGTTAACTTCCACATAGTAAAAGCGGATACCCCTTTCCTACTCTGCCTTACGGACATAGACAAGTTATAAATCTACTATAACAACGTTACGGACACCTTAATTGGCCCCGCAACTGCCCTAGGAAGCAAGTATATTACCCTACCAATTATACAACAATTTGGACACCCGTTCCTTATATAGGGAGAGACCCTACGGACTTACATTTAGGAATCTTTTAACTATAACCCGTGCTACTTTACTAGTACTAAGATCTACCGCCTATACCACTATTTCGGCTACCCGTTAGCCGAAAAGCTATATAGGGTCCTTAAACGCTCTAGATATAACGACGTTAATAGAAAGGCAATTAACCACTTGACTAAATACTGCTCCTACTGCCAGAAATACAGACGTTCCCTAGGCCGATTTAAGTTCACCCTTTATAAGGACCTTAACTTCAACTACTTAGTATACGTAGACATTATATATATTAACGGCAGCCTAGTATTATATATAATTGACGAGGCAACCCGCTATTAAGCCGCCCGTTAGTTGCAAAATATATTTATAAAATACACTTAGGATATTTTACGGACCTGCTAGATTGATATATATGTTAGACCCCCTAAGTATATTACCCACAACGCCGATAGGAACTTTATTAGTAAAGAATTCTAATAGTACGCTACGGCCATGGCTATTTTAATAAAAGCTGTTCTAGTTAAGGCGCACTAGTCTGTTAGGCTTATTAAGCGAGCTTACCTAGCTCTATAGAGAGCTTATTAAATTATTATAGACGACTGTAAGAATATCTAAAAGAAACTAGCTTTACAGATGGCCGTAAAAGCCGTTAATAACACCGCTGGCCCTAATAGATTAGTACCCACCCTCTTAGTTTACGGAGCCTACCCAAGAATAAGCAACCTAGGCCCTCCTGCCCCGTCTATTACGGAACGAGCAGCTGCAATACGGAAGGTAATGGCCGAAATAGTTAAATTACGGGCTAAACAAACTGTTAATAACGCCCTACACTACTGCAACGGACCTAATACAACCTTAATATATAACCTCCCGCTTAATTCTAAAGTCCTTATGTGGCGTAAAAGCGGTAATTAGACTGGACCTTACCGTCTACTAGCCGTAGAAGATGAGACCTGCTATATACAGCTCCCTAGCGGACCGACAAGCTTTAGAAGCACGTCTATAAAACCCTATTTTCGGTTTAAGAATACCTATAACGTCGAGCTAGACAAACTAGAAGTACCCACTAAGCTAGATAAACCAGAAGCACCCACCGAATTAGGTAAACTAGAAACACCTACCGAATTAAATAAACTAGAAGCACCTTTACCTACCCTAAAGGTTCCATAGAAACTGTCACAGCGACTCAGTTAATCGAGGCACGAGCGCCGTTTAGAACGTATGCAAGCCTGTACAATTGAAATGTCTATGGACCCGGATATCAAGATGAGGAGCAGAAGGTGGAAAAGGACACGTCTATATACATATGCCAAGGCTCAAGCGAGCCCCCTGACTAGATCCGTTACGGTGCCGTAACAGAAACCCACTAAACCTACTAAACCTACCGTAAAGCGTGGCCGAGGACGCCCCCGTAAGAACCCTATAACGGAGAATTACCTAACCTCTACAGGCATATCTGTAAGGCAATCTCCGCCTATAGATATATTAGTTCTAGTATAGGAAACCCCTTTTACGGACTTACGACGTAAAGAGATCAACGGACTACTTAAAAAGGGCGTCTTTACGGTTATAATGGAAAGAGACGTTCCGCAAGGCGTCCGTATATTTAACTCGCGCTTTATTAACAAAATTAAGCACCCTAGTACTAATAAAGCCTTTAAGAAATTAAGGCTTGTTATATAAGCTTATAACGACTAGGGAAAGGGCCTAGTTCTTACGCAATTACCTACAATTTAACGAGTCAGTTAACGGATTATACTTGTACTTACGCCTAGACTATAGTAAACTAAACCCGTAGCCCTCTACTTACGGGATATCTCGCAAGCCTATGTGCAGTCTAATACCTACCTAAGTAGGGACATCTTTATACGGCTACCCCGCGAGCTTAACCTATAACTAGGAATAATTTTATAGGTTATAAAACCTCTTTACGGAGTACCAGAAGCTAGAAACTATTGGTTTAAGACATACCACTAATACTACGTTAGTAAACTTAAAATGGAATAGTTGACCTATAACCCCTGCCTCCTATATAGCCTATTAAACGGCCTTAGTATTATTAGACTCTAAACAGACGATACCCTCTTCCTAGCAGATTAGACCTTTACGGATACTAAAGAAACTAAACTATAAAAGGCAAAGTTCTTAACAAAGCCGCAAGAGTAGTTAATTAAGTAGAATCTAATTAAGTTTAATAGAGGCCTAATTATACAAAAGAGTAACCTAATTAAGCTAACTTAGGAACGCTAGGCTTAAAACCTAAAGCCCGTTATAGTAAAGCCTATAGACCTTACTAGCTCCCGCGAAAAAACCCGTAAAACCGTAAATATAAAGGACTAATACGTTGCATAGCGTGCAAGAGGCGCCTATATTGCCATAGTCTGCTAACCTAAATCTGCCTATAATTTATCCTTTACGGCCCAGGCAGTAGATCCGCAAGAAGAAAATATTAAGCAGCTTAATAAGCGCATTTAGTGGCAAATTAATAATGCAGCAAGGGGACTTACTTTTATACCACTAGACTTAAGTTCCCTTAGCTTACTAGTATTTACGGACGCCTCCTTTACTAATAATAAAGACCTATTATCACAGATTGGCTTTATAATTGTACTTATAGACTATAATTATAACGCAAATACACTATACTAGTCTTTAATTAAGTGCAAATAAGTAACCCGCAGTGTACTAGCTTCTAAACTATATGTATTAGCTTATAGCTTTAATATAGCAGCCGTAATTAAATTAACGGTCTAGAAGATTCTATAACTGGAGCAGTTACCCCTGGCTTTATACACCAATTTAAAGTCTCTCTACGACTGCCTAGTTAAACTAGGTACGACACAAGAAAAGAGGCTTATGGTCGACCTAATGTGCTTATATTAGGCCTATAAACGATGTGAAATTGTAGAGGTTAAATGGATTAGCGGCGGAAACAACCTAGTAGACGCTATAACTAAGGCAAAGCTATATTAAGCCCTTAAAACCCTAATTAACACAAATAGGCTTAACCTAGAAGTTATGGAATAGGTAGAACGAGACTAACGGAGCATCTATGGTACGTCTACGGCCCGTTAGAAGGCCGTACGGCTTATATAGCCTATTATTCTGCCACGGTGGTTAAATTAACCAATTACGATTTTCCATCCCTAGGATGGAAAATCGCCATTAGCTCGCTTAGCACTAGCGCCTTGGCGGCCCTTAAGATCTAACTTATAGCTCGTCTACGGCCCGTCGGAAGGATGTACGGTTTATTTTACGGACCGTAAGTAGGACTTACGGCTAGCTTGGAGTACCGTTTGGAAGGCAGACTAGACGGCACCTCGGGGAGGATTTCCTATATATTTTCTTACGTCTTTTATAGTTCTGTTAAGGCAATTACGGAGGCTATACGCAAGTGGTTCCATTTTCCAAGTACCGCTAGTGTATAATTACAGCACCTGTTATACCAACCGCGTGCTTACGCGCTCGATACACCAAGTACGCGTTTACACGTTTGGTGTACCTACTCGCTTACGCGTTTGGTGTACCTACTCGCTTACACGTTTGGTGTACCTACTCGCTTACGCGTTTAGTGCACTCCTAAAACACTAGCTAGTTAGGGGGGAGGTGCGTTAGTATATAGACCACGTAGCCCACCTTAATAGAATTGACAGTTACTATTATCTAAAAGAGCATACGATATTATACGTATTTCGTGCCCCTGGATCTAACTCACTTGTGCTATTAAATTGGTACGAATAGATACCCTATAATTATACTAGATTAATATCTACCTAGGACCCCCTAATTAAATCGTCTATAATATAGGAAAGAACTTCTTATTTATAGAGTTTTAATAACAGATAAAGGCAATAGTAATTAAGGTTAAGGAAGTCCCTATTAAGGCATATAATAGTATTAGAAAAGTAGAACAATATTACACACTATTACGCCGCGTATATAAGATTATCTCTTTAGAACTAGAGGATGCTAGTAAAGAACTTACCTTATAAATAGCTGTTAAAGCTATTAACAATTCTGCTAGCCCGGATGGACTTATACCTATATTACTAGTCTTTAGCGCCTACCCTTAAATAACTAACAATTCTTTACTATCTCCCTTTATTATATAATAAGCTAAGGCTATTTATAACGCAATAAAGGAGGTATAACGTCTCTACGCTATACGCTAGGTTAACAACGTATTAGGAATAAGAAATGGCCTAAACACCTTAACTACGCTTAATCTACTACTCTAGTCTAAGGTACGCGTATAGCGTAAAAAGGGAGGGTGGTTAGGCCTATATTAACTTATTATAATTAATAGTTAAACTTATACTATTTAAATGCCTTATAGACCTACTTAATTCTATTTAACTATTATTAAGCCTTATTATAAAGATAATAGTTCTAAGCCTTTATAGGATACTATAAAAAATACCCTAGAGGAGAACTATAATTAATATGCTCTAGAAGGCAACTATAATCCTAATATAATTATAGTAGATATGCCGCAACTATAATACGGTAGAGGTCGCCTAAAGGGATTATAAAATTATTAATATCTTATTAATTTTAAAGAGCAATTTGTTGCCGCTATTAAGAATAAAGTTAAGCTATTAATAGCCTTTATAATAGCTAAGGAGAAGGCTAACTTTAAACTGTAACGGAATCTTATAACAGGAACTATAATAGGCTTATTAATAGGCTGGGTATATAGGTAATGCAAATTAAAGTTAACAACGTAATAATAACTGGTAGGGTGGTTGCCTAATAGATTAACTCTAATTATATTCTAAGAATTACTATAAGGAAGGAACTATCTAGGTAGGAACTAAGGGTCCTTAAATACACAACCGTACTCTTATAAAATCCTTCTTATATATAATATATATACGCTCTATCTACTCTATTACGGATTATATAGATCCTATAGATTATATAAATTATATTATATAACCTTAGTTACTATTCTTTATTATATAGCTCTATCGGCTCTATCTTAAACCGTACTTATATTAACTAACTAGCTTCTTTTAACTCTTCTCTAAGTAGTTATAATATTATACTTAAAGCGTCCGTAACACTATCTCCCTTCTCTTTATCTTTGTTTTTAAAGATTCTAAATATCTCTAAGTTATTTACTAGAGGTATAATATCCGTCTAATTAATTTAGTTAATATTATTGCTTATTATACCTAAAGCAATTTCTTCTTCCTTAACTGCTTATCGCACTCACACTATCGCTATAATATTATCCCTTAGTGAGATTATACTATCTCTATATTCTTACTGTTTAAAAAAGGGGTTAGTTTATATTGCATTAGTAAACCTATCTTCGCAATAACCATTTTCTTACTTAAAGTACACTAAAGCAAATATTTATTCGTTTTATAACGTCCGCTCTATCTCTAATCCTAAATATACGCGACTTATTACTCTTAATAGTTATTTAGTTCTCTAGTTAATTTATTTTAAAGTTTTATATTTAATTTATTACTACGCGGCTAGATAATAAACTGTCTATTACTTTAGCGGAACTATACTATTCTTATAATACTAAATAGAAGGCTGCTAATGCTTAGTAATAGGCCCTTAAGTCTTATCTTATAGCGTCCGCTCAGTTAATCCGTCTTAAAAAGGTACGTAAGAAGGTCTATTTTAAGGAGTAGAAACTTATAAAATAGGGTCTATAGGAACTTAGTAATAAAAAAACGGATTCTCTTTTAATAGAGAAGGAAATAGATCTAAGTAGTTTAGTAACTACTCTTTTTAGGTCCCCCTTAGGTAACTTATTCTTTAGTAATCCTTCTTTATTAATACTACCTAACCTAATCTCTTCTAATACTCTTATACCTTTTCTATAGCGTTTTTTTAAATTTTCTAGTAGCTCCTAGGTAGTCTTAGTATAGCCTATCTACTTAACCTCGTACTATATTTTGTCGTTAATATCCTTATAGTTAATAATCTTTAAAACTTACTATTTATCCTCTTCTTGCCCTCTATATATGTCTACTTCGTAAATTAGTAACTTAATATTTCTATATACTAGCTTTAGTATTACAATATACTATATAGGGTAGATCTTTATCTTAGCTAGTAGGTTTAACTTAAACGTAACTAGTGAAATCCTTTCTATAATTTTAAAAGGTCCTAGTCTAACATAGTCTAACTTCTTACTTAGTTATTAACTCTTAAAATTTTTATATAGTAGCTATACTTTATCTCCCTCCTTAAGATCTAGTCCCTTAGATCTCTTAGTATTATAGTACTTTTTTATTCTCTTTTATACTTTCTTTACTAATTCTATAAGGTTTATATAAAGATTTATTAACGTCTTTATCCTTTCTTTTACTATACTACTTATTTTCTTTACTTGCTATAGTAATAATAATATTCTTAGCTTATATCTATAATTCGCCTTAAATAGTAATATACCTATTCCTTCTTAAGGTGTTATATTATATATAAATTATATAACTAGTAATAGCAATACCTAATTGTTCTATATATAATTAATATAGTGTTTTAGATACTGTTCTAGTATCTAATTTAATCTTTCTATTTAACTATCTGTCTGCGGATAATATATAGTAGAAGTTACTACTCTAACTCCTTATTCTACTAAGAATACCTTTTAAAATACTGCTATAAATCTTAGATCTCTATCTAATATAATCTTACTTAATGCTCCGTATCTTACAAATACTTCCTTAATATAAATTTTAGCGATATCTTCTACTAATATCTCTTCTATGCACACTATAAAGTATCCCTACTTTATAAGCTTATCTACTATTACTAAGATTATATTATAATCTTATCCGGTAATAGGATCTCTTAACTTTAATAATTTTATAATAAAGTCCTATAATATAACCTCCTATAGTCTCTCTAGTATTTTAATAGGTTATAGCCCTCTATATGGCCTATACCTTATTAGCTTATTCCTCTAACAATCTAAATATTCCTTTATAACTTTTCGCGCTAAGCCCTAGATTTTATTAATAATATACTCCTCCTAGAGTCTTAATACTAAGCCCGTAGCTCTATTATATCCTTAAGTTATTCCCTTATAGAATTCCTCTATAAATTGCCCTACTATGCTTTTTAGGATATACTTAGCTTTCCGGTTTTTGTATATATCTATTTATAGATCTTTTAGTTATACTTTTAGAATTCTTTATACCTAAAAGCTTTTTAATAGCTTATAAACTCTTTTTAGTTCTTCCTAAGTTACTATAATTTTTAGATAATTATACCTAATTAATCCGTCTATATCTTTTCGTAGTAAAGCCCCCAATAGCTTTTCTTCGTTTTATAGTTTAGCTTTATAGCTTAAAGCATTCGCCCGCGTATTATCTATACCCTTAGTATACTAAACCTTAAAATAGTATTCTATAAGCATCTTTACCTATCTAACCTATTTTTAGTTAAGTTCCTTTATTATTAGGAATCCTATTAGGTTTTTATAATCTATCTTAACTATAAATAGTTTCTTTATACCTTATAAAAATACTCTTTATTTCTTTAATGCTGTAACTATACCTAATAACTCCTTATTATAGATATTATAGTTTAACTCTAGTAGTATTATCTTTCGACTATAATATGCTATTAGGTGCCATCTATCTTAATATATCTATATAAAGTATACCTTTAGTATATAATCTAATATATCTATTTCTATAACCGTCTCTAGTCCTAGTTAATAAATTTTAAGAACTAGCTCTTAGGTAAATAACTCTTTAATTTTCTTAAAAAGTTTTTACTATTCCTTTCTCTATGCCTATAGTTCCTCTTTCTTTATTAATTACGTAAGTAGCTTAATATCCTTTAACTACTATATTATAAACCTTCTATAGTAATTATAAAACCCTAAAAATAATCTTAACTATATAACGTTCTCTAGTTCTTACTAATTTACTATAGCCTTAATCTTCTTTAAATCTATACTAAGTTAGCCTAGTTTAATAATAAATTTAATAAAATCGGTCTTTCTAGTAAAGAACTTGTATTTCTTAATTGCTACTAGCATCTATTCTTTTTATAGTCTTTTTAAACCCTATTTAACGTGTTCTCTATATTCTTCCTTAGTTATTAAGTAAATAATAATGTTGCCCGCGAAGCCCTACTGCACACGTCTATGTCGCCGCGGGTGGAAACATCATCGGGAAATCATTCCTTATAATGGCTAAGTGCAGAGGCGATAGAGGAGAGCCGTCGCAGCGCGCGCAGCGCGCTGGTGTTGCGACTCTGTAGTGTTAAGCCTACAACGCGTACATCGCCCTTAACAACACCAGGAGTCCTACTGCCCCCACTTAGGGCTCCTGCCATACTATCTAGGGGGGCCATTAAGGGAAACTAGGATACAAAAACCGCCTAACGTATAACTACCTGGCTCGCAGCCAGGCCCGAAACTAGCCTTATTTAGCTAGTTAACATAAACACGCCCTAGGCGTATAATAGGACACCCTTAGGCTTACACTAGCTCTAAGACCAAGAGGATACAGCGAGGGTATAGGGAACCTCTTTTTATAAGAACTTGTTAAGGTTAACGCGTCGCAGATACTTTATATAAAACTTATTAAGGCCCCAAGGCCACCATAAAGAACTTATTAAGGCCCTGCCTAGAGAACTTGTTAAGGCCCCTCTATAAGGGCCTATTTGGTATCTAGTACACCCAGGTAACTTAGAAGAGGGTCTTAATAGGCGTAGTGCGCGCGACCTAAACGACGGCAACGCGCCAGTAATATAACGGTAACGCGATAGCGACCGGACGGCGACTAGACGGCTTAACGAGGTGGAAACACAGGTAAAGCTCTAGGCAGCGGAAATATAGGCTAGCTTTAACGGCCCCATGGCGTTCAACTTATAGTTAACTCATAGTTAACTTACGGTCGACTTATAGGCAACTTATAGGAGGGTCTTAATAGGCGTAGTACACGTAACCTAATGCGTATATACACAAGGCGACTCACAGGAGGGTCTTAATAGGCGTGGTATACGTAACCTAATGCATATATATAGGGGAGGCTGTAGGGGAAATATAGGCCAGTTAGACAAGGACTTAACAGTTAAAAACATAGGCTAGCTTATAAAAAGGGGAGACATAAGCTTAGTTAGTAGGAGGGGGAAGAGCAGGTTACCTAGTACGGGACCTAGTCTTTACAGCCCCCCTCCTATAAGACACGGTCGGCCTATTATAAAAAAACTCTTATAGGTAACGCGAAACGGGAACTAGTAGTATATAGGGTGTTACGCCCCTATATTACTACTAGCTTCCTATAGGGCGTAGTATATAGTAGCTACTGCTGGCTTTAAGGACCTTATCCCTTAACTGGGCTCTAACCTTTAGTGCACTTAGTAGGCAGGTAGGATTACACCCTAGCCAGAAAGATTACTACGTAGCTTAAGAGAACGGATACGCGTATTAGTATATTAACAGACGGAACCATTTACCTCTAGGGCGGCTTGCCGGTAAGATATACTTAAGGAGTAAACAGGAGTTACTTAGGCGGGAAAGGCAGTAGCTCGGCCTCGTCCGTAGAAGGTATACCCAACTATATTACAGGATGCAGCTACGACGCCTTTATAGAATTATGTTAGTAGGCGCGAAGATAGGAGTTACAACCCCTAGAAATAGCAGCTTATACCTACGCCAATAGAAATAATAAAGAAGGCGTAAAACTAGAGGCTATAGAAGGCTCCTAAGCTGTGTAAAAGCGTACTAACTCTAGGAGGAAACTCTTATACAGACTACTAGGGGGTAGACTAGTACTTAGGTAATACCATTATAAGATATCTAAAAGAACTAGTAAAATTCCCTACAATTAGTAGTAGCAGCCAACTGCTTATAGTTTAGGACTAAAGCACTAAAAAACTGGGGTAGAGGCCTAAATAAGTAGGCATATTAAACTCTACTATATTACTAGCTAATATATAACTACCTACAAACTAATACAGCTAGCAGAATGGCTCCGCCAGTTTAGCGAACCTTAGGCGCCCCTCTAGCAAACCCTTAATTAAATCCTCTAACGGCTAAGTAAAATTAAAAACAAGTATAACCCCCCCTTACCGGCGAACCGTACCTAGGCCGCTATAGCTGCGCTTTTACAGCACAAGGAACCTACCCCCCTTAAGTTAACAACCGGGTATATAATTACAATATAACCAAATATAGAATAAGTAGAGGGGCTTAGGGGACAATTAGAAATAGAAGTCCTTATAAAGATACGCAAAGAGGTCCACAACGCTATTATAATCCGACACCTTAAGAGCGGAGACATTAGAGTTACCCTAAAGGACTAATAGGCAAAGGAACGAGCCATAAGGGCAGGGGATAGGCTAGGAGAACGTATTAGCATAAAAGTACTCCATAAGGATTACCCAGTCAAGGTCCCAGCGGTTCCTATAAGCCTTAGGGTAAAAAAGGAACGCTAGGCGGACAACACAGCAATTATATAGGAGATAGTAAGACAAATGGAACGCCTTATACTAGGACTCAAAATCACCTAAATCTAATAGCTTTAACAGGAAAATGCAAACTAAGTATATAACGAAAACAACAAGAGGATATAAGGGTCGCCGGAAACTCGCTAGGGAGACGCTAGACAAACGCATAGCTCCCTTATTATCAGTATACATATACTAGGAATGCAAAAACTCCTTATCCAAAAAGGAATAATTATAAATGGCCTTATATATAACACAAGGCTCTACAACTATAGACTACGCCTAGAATAATACTATCGCTATATATAATAGGGACACACCTAATCTATATACGCAGCACAGGTGTACTGCGGCCACTATATAGGCCCCTACAATATAAGATATTGCTTAAATCAAAACTAAATAAAATACGCGAACTGCCACTGAAGCATATATAAGGCATAGGAGAGAGAAAACTACATTAAATACAGGAAACGGAAGGCAAGGGCTTAATAGCTGCAGGAATAACTACACACTAGATTATATAAATGAAAACAATAGGCGATAAGCTAGGGGGACGCAGGCGCCTTCCTAGCGTTTCCTACCTTTAATATTAGAGGGCTAGGCTAGCTATCCCAAGCCTTAACGGGCCAAAAGCGACGCCGTGTGATATTACTAGACCAATTAGGGATATAAGGGTTATAGGGGACATAAGGGAGAGGACGCCCCGTAGGAAGACCCCTATGGACAGCAATAGCAGGCTTAAAACCAGAACAATTAAGAATTAGACTTAATGCGGCAAATATAACATTCGCAGCCGACCTATAAAGGGTATATAGCCAACTAGTAAGAATAGGGGAAGAACTGGTAATAATAACAAATTCAAATATAGAAGCGCTAATAGGAACACAAGATATAGGAATGGAAAGCTCTATATAAAATAAATAGTAACTAGGGTATAGATATAAAAGATAGAAGCTCTAAATATCCTAGAGAAAGTGGAAATAGAAGAAGTAAGGAACAAAGGAAAGTTAAAAAACCCTCGCTAGGGGTCCGCTACCTATCCATTATATAGTATAACTGCGGCAACACAAACCACCGCCTTATAAGGCCCCTACTAGACAGTCTAGACCTAAAGAAATACTATATTCTTGCTATACAAGAACCATATTATAATACCTTCATACAATTAACATACTGCCCCTAAGAATTCCAGCTCCTATACGAACCAAAAGCAGCTATACGCGTGTGCTTTATAATCAGCAAGGCTATCAGCCTATCCTTATAGTTATAGCAGGCAGTTAACCTAGATATTACAGTTATAATAATCTAAATATATAGGGGACCGGTATAAATTATTAATATATATAACCCTAGGGTTAAAGGGGTCCTATAAATAGAGAATATTATATCGGCAATAAGCTTACTAGAAACCAAAGGTATAGAGTCTATCCTACTAGGAGACATAAACCTCCACTACCCGCAGTAGGGGGGTATCCATATTACTATAGATTAATAGTTAGAGTACCTACTAAGAGCTATAGATATCTAGGGCCTTAAGCTAGCTACCCCCCTAGGAGCAATTATATGGTAATAAGGTACCGCTAAAAGCACAATTAACCTTACATTTATAGACAAAGGCCTATACTAGAGACTTAAAAGGTATAACCCTAAAGAAGAATAGGCACTTACCCTAGACTATATCCCTATCCAAATACAGCTAAACCTAGATACTAAAGCGCAACTAAATAGAAAAAGATACGCAATAAGGAAGCTTAAGATAGACAGTTTCCTTAATATAGTTAAACAACAACTTTAAAACCTAGAAGAAATCCACCTAATACCAAACAAGCGAGGCTTATTGGCCACCCCCAAGGAAATTAACCGAAGACTAGAAAGGATCCAGGCAGCAATTAAAAATAGGCTAGAAGAGCACTGCCCGATCTTAAAACCGGGCCCCTATATACAACACGCATGGTCCATATAATGTGCAGTTCTGGTTACCAGCTAATAATAAGCAAGAAGGAAATATATAAATAGCCATAACCCTAAAGATAAGAGATAATATAAAGACATAAGAAACTAGCTAAAGAATACCCTAAAAAAAGAAGCAAGGAATAACTGGAGACGGTTTATAAACAAGCATACTTCTAACCCGAGCCTCCCCCATAATAAGGGCCTTTGGGCTATAACAAAATGGGTAAAGAAAAAGGTAGGGCGCCTAGCAAAAGACCTATACCTATTACCCTTACAAAGAGCAGAAGAATTACAGGCTATAAACAACAACAATAAGAAGGCAAAGATCCTTATAGAAAGGTTCTTCCCCTAACCAGCTCTAGCAGACCTTAGTAATATTACAGGCAAAACACCAGTAACTTACCTACGGGTCAACAGCGACATAACAATAGAGGAAATGGCTAGAACTATTAGCCGTCTTTTAAATAATACAGCACTAGGACTAGATGGGATTCCAAATAAGGCCCTAAAAACCTATAGGCCACTTATAGCACCTTAGCTTACAGATATAGCCAGAGCATGCTTTACTATAGGCTACTACCCACAACTTAAAAGATCTATAACAACGGTTATCTTATAAAAAGAAGGCAAAGCAGATTACTTAATCCTAGGAAGCTACCGCCCTATTACCTTAAAAAACACCCTTAATAAGATCTTAGAAAGGGTAATAGCGGAACATATAGCAGATACGGCAAAGGAACACACCCTACTACCACAAAGCTAAATAGGGGCAAGAAAGAACCGCTTAACACTATTAGCACTTACGCTACTCGCTACCACCATTAAATCTATATAGGCGATGCGAAAGGACTTTATAGTATTAATGCTTAGCCTAAATATTAGTGGTGCCTATAATAATATACCCCATAAGCGTCTTCTGCATATCCTTAGGGCAAAGGGCTTCCCAAAATAAATTATATAATTTATCCAAGGGTTTATAGGCCAGAAAGAAACATTACTAGTCTTTAACGGATACTAGAGCCCCCCCATTATAGTTATAACAGGAATACTATAAAAATCACCCCTTTTACCTATACTCTTCCTTTTCTTTATAAGCAACCTACTTAACTCCTTCAAAAAAAGGGCGACTTAGGGGATAGGCTTTGTTAATAATATAAACCTAATTATATATAGGCCAACAGCCGTAGAGAATTACAGAACACTAGAGAAAGCCTATAACACTTATATAGAATAGGCAAAACGTTATAGAGTCTAATTCTTACTAGAGAAATACTAGCTAATCTATTTTATAAGAAAACGCAACCAATCTATAGATCTTTAGCATATAATTTATATCTAAGGCTTTAGGGGTTAACCAGTTCAGGGCCTAAGGGTATTAGGAGTATAGGTAGATAGTAAGCTCCGGTGGAGCGTATATACGGCATAAGCGGCCTATAAAGGCTAAGCACAGTTTATCGCTTTATTTAGAATTATTAACTTTATATAGGGTCTATGCTTCTAGAGGTTACGCCTACTATATATAGCAGTCGTCCGGCCAACCATAATATATAGATCCAGTATTTGGGCTATTAGAGAAACTAAAAAGGGCCCCCCTAAATTACTCCTTAAACTACTTTAAAAGGTCTAAATAGCCTACCTTTAAAGTATTATAGGCGGGTATAAGCAAACGGCCACAGCACTGCTTAAGAAGGAATCCAATATTCCCCCCCTATAGTTATATATTAAAGCCGCTATAATATAAAGGACATAAAATAAACGTAACTCTAATATTATAAAGTATATTAAGACACGCCTAAGTAAACTATAGAGGGACCTTAGGGTGCCCTATAGAAGAACAAACCAATAACTCTAAAGTAGGGAAGAGATATTAGAGAAACAGGTAAAGAAAGCAGAAGAAGAATAGTACCGCTTTAGGGCCCAGGCCCATATAGAGGAGGAAGGAAAACGTATAAGAGGTTAGCAAAGACAATAGTAAGATAAAGAAAGGAGCTAAAGTAGAACATATAAGAATGCCGGGAAACCATCTACTGTAATGCAATACTAGTTGGACCAATACTAGAGAGGCGAATAGGAGTTAAAGGTACAGAGGCTAACTTAAGCAAGACAAACCCAAGCCATAGCATAGTTAACGCTATAGGGGGTAAATACCTAAGGGCTCCGAGAAGGCCTAACAAAGGCAGAAAATATAATAGTAACACTCTTAAGAACAGGAATAATAGGACTAAAAGATTGGCTTTACTGGGTAGGTATCCTAGTAGGTAGCCCAAGATACGAATATAGCTAGCTAAGATAGATACCAAAACACGTAATACTGCTATACCCCCTATATACTAATTAAGAAATAATGCTCTTAGCAGCTAGTATAGAGAACTATAATACACTACTCTTAATATAAAAAGGCCTTAAGGCGGTCACCTAGTGGCTTATTAGTTAAAATATACTAAATCAGTTCTAGGTTATAAGGGAAATAGTAATAAAAGGCAAGGGGGTAAGCAGTAGGTGCCCCCTAGTAACTCTACAGTAATAGAGTAATAGTTTATAATACTAGCGCGTCCGTAGGCTTGTTACGGCAGTAGTGGTTCCTAAGAAGGTTAAACAGTAAAATAGTAGAGCACCATAGGCGACTCATAGGCGCTAAGTAGGCGAGTCCTAAAAGGCGGGGAGATAGATCACGGGGTTTTCTTATTTTTCTTAAATAGAGTTTTCTCCCCATATATAAATAAGGAGTAGTCCGCGTAGGCCCAACAGGGATCCAAATCGGACGTTAAGCAATGAATTATTAATTAATTATTAATTAAATAATAATGTTATTAAGGTATACTATAATGAATTTATCTAAGTATTCTCCTAATATATTATTAATACGCTTCTAAAATATTACTAATGCGTTTATAAGTCTAAATTATATAACTAATAGTTTATATAGTCCTTCCTTTAACCTAAAGGCTGCCTTTTATTTATCGCCTTCTTTAATTCTAATCTAATAGTACGCCTATTTTAGATTTATCTTTATAAAGATTTATACGTTACCTATCCTATCTTAAATTTTAATAATTAAGGGTAAAGGATACCTATCCTTCTTAGTAATACTGTTTAACTGTCTATAGTTAATACACAGCCTTAGTTTACCATTTTTCTTTAGTATAAATAGTACTAGATAACCCGCTAATAACTACAATAGTCTAATATATCCTTTTAATAAGTTTTCTTAGATAAACTCTTTTAATGCTTTACCTTCTTCTTTAGTAAGCTTATAGATTGGAAAGAATTTTAAATTTATTCCTAGTTTTAATTCTATCTTATAGTCCTATGCTATATACTTTAACAGCTTTTTATTTTCTAGTAACTATAGTTTCTTGCCATACTTATAGTATCTCTTTAGTATATAACTTAAGCCTTACTTAGTTTCTTTATATATTACTCTAACTTAGTACTATACTATTTTAGCTTATTATTATATTTTGCGGTATTAAGTATCTTTAATATTAACCTAACCTATAACCTAATTAATTTTTACATTATATTTCTATAACTAAGGCATTCCTAATACTGCCTTATTATTCCCTAATAGTAATATATTAAAAGATATCTTAATTTATTTCCCTTTAATAGTTAACTAAATAGGTCCTATTTTAAGATTAATAATACCTCCTCTATAGACTATTAGATCTCCTAAAATTATTACTAATAGGTAAGGGTACTCCTTTTTCCTATATAGTAAACCTATCCTTTTAACTGCTGCTAGCGAGATATAGTTCCTTATTACTCTACTATCTATTAGTACCTTAAACTGTTAATCTTACTAATTAATTTATAAATTTAGGTGTTGTCCTTAAATTCCTTTAAGGGTCTAAGGCTTTACTACTAGCTCCCTCTAGTTCTATAGGCCTCTACTTTTCCTAACTATTAGCTGCTTAATCCTATTTATACTTAGTCTAACTTAAGCTAATACTTAGTTTGCTTTTTATCTTTAATATACTATAAATACATATTCTTTAGGCATTCCTACTACTATCATTTATCTAGGCATTCTTCCGTAAGGAATCTTTTTAGCTAAAGTATTAAGTTACCTAACTCCTAAACTTTTACTAGATGCTAGCTATATATATACTTAGCGTTTTAATACTTTTATTCCTCTACTAACTAATATATTCTTATAGGGTATTTCTAGTGCTTATCTTTTAGTGCTTTATATATATTATACACGTTATCTATATATATAATCTATAATAGCGTATAATATGCTTAGTATCTTAAGTTAACTCTTAGCTTATCTTTACTCTTAAGTTTAAACCTTTCTTATATTAATCTAAGCGTTGCAACTTCGTTTATAGGTACTAAGATATATTATTTACTTCTCTAGTCCTCTAACCGCTCCTCTAAATCCTTTAATATTATAATTAAGGCTCCTTTAATATAACTTATAGCCTTTTCTATAATTAGGTGGTCTTAGATAACTTTCTTATCTAACTATATATAAAAATCTTCCTACTTATTATTATGCCTTTATCTATACCACCTTTAGTATAGCTACTAGAATATATACGGCTTATCCGTAAGAAAGTATCTTCTTATTACTATATTATAACAGCCTTTTATATATTATTCTTTAAACCTAGTTAAAATCCCTAAATCCTCTTTATTTTCTAGTTTAGTAAGCTACTTAGCTCTTAGTATACCCGCTTTAGGCCTATTAGTAATTCTTTATACTAGTGCCCTATTCCTTATACGTCCTAATATACTAGATCTCTTATCTAGTTTCTATTCTTACTATGCAATAATTCTTTACCTAAATTCTTCTATAGTTTCCTTTAGTTTACGTCTTATAGATAAATCCTTAAAGTCTTCTTACTTCTTAATCTTGGTATTAATTTTTTAATCTTTAGGCTAAATACTACATTCCCTTAGTAAGTTTTCTAGGTCTATATATCTATCTCCTAGTCTAATTACTATTTATACTATAGATTCTCTAATCTATAAAGAAGCCGCTTACCTCTTATTTATAGGTGTCCTTATTTATACTTTAAATTCTTAATCCCTTAGATTTTTTAATCCTAAGCTCGCTTTTAACTTAAGCTTTACTCTAGCCTTAGTCTAACTAGGCTTACTTAGTATTCTTATCTCGTCTTAAGAGTCTTAAATTTTACTTATCTTGTCTTAAGAGTCTTATACTTATAGGAAACTCTATCCCGAGCTTATTTATATATCTTTAAACTAAGCTACTACCCTACTCTATCGGTTTTCATCTATTATAGGTCTTTAGATATACCTTATCTCGTTTTAAGAATCTTAGTTATCTCTTATCTCATCTTAAGAATCTTAAGCCTTTAGCCTTTTACCTTTTTTAAGTACTAAAGTGGTTTACTACCCTACTTCTCTTATATCTCGCGAAGTAATAGATATTATATCTAGTGGGGTCTTAATCCCTACTAACGTTCCCTATTTTATAGTAGAATTATCCTCTATCTCTTATATAATATCTCTAAGGTCTACTTACTCCTAGTAAGCGGCCCTTATTGCCTTATTATTATAAAATATTTCGCCTTTATTAAAGCCATTATCCTTAATATCCGATTTGCGAACTAGTTTATTAGTTCCTTTATATTCCGCTAAATATAGCTTTTATAGCTAATAGCTTACGCCATATTTAGCGTCTTTATAAATTTAGTATACGTTATTATAATAAAACGCGAAACTTCTAATTAAATACTCTTTTGTTCCTTATAGTATACTATTATCCCTTTATATATATATATCTTCTACTACTAGTCTAGTTCCCTTTATTGTATAGTAACTCTAACTATCTTTATAATCCCTTGTAAAATAACCTTATTTCCCATAATTTATATAAGCTCTATTTCTAAACTATTAACTTTGCTATAGAGTCCGCCTAAATATCTTCTACTACTAAGATCCCTAGTTTAGCCTCTACTCCTTAGTCCTATAATTACTAAATCCTTAACCTTTAGGTTTTTATAGTTTCTTACTCTATCTCTTATAGGCTTCTTTAGTACTACTTAGGTCTATTAACTCTACGCCATACTATAATTTCTAACTTAGCTTTAGTCGTTATGTACTCTACACCTTATATAACTATAGAACTTTATCCTAACCTCTCTTAGCCTGTTCCCTTTAGTAGATCTAATTATTAATCTTAATTACTTAATCTATTAATTCTCTTAAGGTGTCCGCATCTTCTATTAGGATAATTATATCCTAGACTTCAGCCTTAAGTCCTTACTTATACTGTACTATAAGCGCCCTATTATTCTACTTAACTTATATAGCTAACGTCTAGAACTACGTTATATACTTAATCGCTAAGGTTTATTACGTAATATTTTAGAGTTTTTTTTTTTACTATGGTTACTGCCTTTAGGTCTCTAAATATTTATATAAGTCGTTTTACGAATCCGTTCTAGCTTAAGAATATAAACTATACCTCTTAGTTTATAGTTATTATTCTATTTACCTAGATTTCTATAAAGTAAGGCTTAAACTATTTAAGTACCCTTTCTATTAAGAACAATCCCGCGTACGCTATTTAATCTATAGGTATTACTAGCTTAGCTTCTTTCTATATAACCTTAAAGTGCATTTATATAAGGAATCCTTTAAGCTTTAATCTTTCTCCTAAGTACCTTTTAATTAATAGTAACTTAACCTTTGCTATACCTATCCTATTAATCCTATTTTCCAACGTTATATTATTTTCTATTAACTAGTTAACTATTTTTTATAGTTATTTAACCGTTATAGGTTACTATAAGTTAGTATCTACTATATTAGTGTTACCTTCTAACCTTAAAGTAGTTACTGCCGTTAATGGCGTTATAGTGGCAGCTTTTAGTAGTATATTATTTAACTTTCTATATTTAATACTATAACCTTAGTAGTAATTATATAATAGAACCTTATAGTAAGAACTATAATAGGCTCGTTAATAGGCTAGATATATAGGTAATATAAATTAAAGTTAATAACATAATAATAACTAATAGAGTGGTTGCCTAATAGATTAACTCTAATTATATTCTAAGAATTACTATAAGAAAGGAACTATCTAAGTAGGGACTAAGGGTCTTTAAATATACAACCGTACTTCTATAAAATCCTTCTTATACATAATATACGTGTGCTCTATTTACTCTATTATAGATTATATAGATCCTATAGATCCTATAGATTATATTATATAACCTTAGTTACTATTCTTTGTTATATAGCTTTATTGGCTCTATCTTAGACCGTGCTTATATTAACTAACTAGCTTCTTCCAACTCTTCTCCAAGTAGTTATAACATTGTACTTAAAGCGCCCGTAACATAAACTCGTAAAATAGCTCTAAAAGAAAGGTTATATTATAACTTTAGGAGCTCCTTTCTAAGTATCTAATAAGTAGGAGATTAATAGTCTTATTACAAGAGGAGTTTTTAAATTTAAGAAGTATAACCCTACTAAGTTTAATAGAGTTCGCATCTTTAAGTTAAGAATGGTTAATAAGATTAAAGGTAAAGCTACTAACGCCCTATTTAAGAAATTAAGGCTTATTATCTAAGGTTATAATAATAATAATAAGGAGGTAATTCTTACCCAATCTCCCATAATTTAATAAACTAGTTAGTAAGTTATTATTACGCTAGCTCCCTCCTTAATAAAGAATAGAATAGCGGTTTATTTACGAGATATTACTTAAGCCTATACCCAATTAGAGATATACCTTTAGCGCTTAATATTAGCATACCTTCTAGAGTAAATTCGCCACCAGTATCCTAAAGATACGATTATAGTTATGCTTAAGCCATTATATAGAATCGCAGAGGCAGAAACTTACTAGTGGGCTACCTATAGTAAGTACTATAAAGAGAAGCTTTTAATAACTACTTCTATATTTAACCCCTACTTCCTTATTATAACTACAGGAACTCTATTTGGAATTATTGGCATATAAACTAATAATATAATTATTTTAAGAAACGACTAGTTCTTAGCTCTTAAAAAAGATAAGCTAATAAAGGCAAATCTTATAGCAAAGCTAAAGGAAAAGCTTAATTTAATAACACTATTACTCTTTAATAGATGTATCCTCTCCCTAGATAAGGATTCTATTACTTTACGCCAAAAGGGTTAAGGTAAGAAGATTAACGTTATTAACGTTAATTCTCTAAAGTAAGGATATATAGAGTAATGCGCTCGCGAAGCTTATATTGCTTCTATCTATTAACCTAAGGCTTTATTTAATCTCTTTATTGCCGCTTAACACTAGGAACCAACTAAGGATAACGTTCTTACCCTAAATAAGCGTCTTTTCTAGCAAATAAACCATCTTAATTAGGGACTACTCTATGTACCTATTAATCTTCCCACCGCTAAGCTCTTTATATTTATTAATAGATTATTTATAAATAATAAAGATTTTAGCTCCTAGCTAGGATATAAGATTATTATCGCAAATAAATCTACTAAAGAGAATAACTTTATAATCTACAGTAATCTTATTTATTAGAGCTTAACTAAGAGTAAACGCGTTACTTAAAGCGTTCTAGTATTAGAGATATATAGAATAGTTAGCGGAGTTAATATAGCAATTGCAATTAGAACTACCCTAAAGATAATTATAAATCGACTTGAACTTCCTGTTATCCCTATAATTATCTGCACTAACTTATATTCCCTTTATAAGTATTTAGTTAAGCTTAGTACTATAAAGGAGAAGCACCTTATAATCGATATTATAGCACTTTAGCAATTCTATAAGCGTTAAGAACTCTTTAAGATTTAATAGATTAATGGCTAAGATAACCCGGTAAATATAATAATAAAGGCGAACCTAAATAAGGCACTAAAGACGTTTGTTAATATAAATACTCTACATATATAAGTTAAAGGTTAGGTTAAAAGGGAGTCTCTAGAAATTTCCTAGTTATGTAAGGTCTTAAGATATCTAGAAACTTTAACCAGCGGTTAAAGTTATCTAATTAGTTAGATTCTCTTGCTAAGACTTTTCTAAAAGGGGGGGTATAACATTCTATAGACCCTAATTTTAACTAGCCAATTAGGATTTTCTATACCCGGCATAGAAAATCGCTATTAGCTCGCTTATAACTAGCGCCTTAGCGGCCCTAACACAATATCTACCTATAACTTTAAGTAAGAAAGCACCACGTACTAAGAGGCAAATTTTAGGATAGCGAGACTTATATTACAATAGCAATAGTAAGTAAAGAGGATCGATATTTATTATGCTAGTTAAGCAGTATTTATATATAGATGGCAACTATAAAAAAAGAGTTGCTAGTGTCGGGAATAAGGCAAGCGGTCGTTACGTAACGCCGCGGCACTAGCGTAGCGAGGAGTCTTAGGCTCCTCGCCCTTTCTCATTCCAATTAATAAGCTTTATTAACCACCATCACTGTAACCTACTCGAGTAGTTGTTATTAGTGAGTCACCCTATATAACCAACAGACTAAGACCTTTTAAAATTATATAGAGGATTTTACTAGTTACGTTTAAGTTAAACCTACTAGCTAAAATAAAGATCTACCCTATATAGCATATTATAATGCTAGAGCTAGTATATAAGAATATTAAGCTACCGGTCTATAAAGCAGATATATATAGAGGATAGGAAGAAGATAAATGGCAAGTTTTAAAGATCGTTAGTTATAAAGATATTAACAATAAAATATAGTATAAGGTTAAGTAGATAAGCTATAATAAGACTACCTAGGAGCTACTAGAAAATTTAAAGAATGCTATAAGAAAGGTATAGGAGTATTAGAAGAAATTAGGTTAGGTAGTATTAATAAAGAAGGATTACTAAAGAATAAGTTACCTAAGGGGGACCTAAAAAGAGCATTTGCTAAACTACTTAGATCTATTTCCTTCTCTATTAAAAGAGAATTTGTTCTTTTATCGCCAAGCTCCTACAAACCTTATTCTACTAGCTTTTACTTCTTAAAACGAACCTTTTTATAAACCTTCTTAAGACGGATTAACCGAGTAGACGCCGTAAGACAAGACTTAAGAGCCCGTTGCTAAGTATCGGCAGCCTCCCGTTCTATGTTATAAAAATAGCGCAATTCCGCTAAAGTAATAGACAGTTTATTATTTAGCTATATAGCAGTAGATTAAATATAAAACTCTAAGACAAATTAATTAGGGAACTAGACGACTATTAAAAGTAATAGGTTATATATATTTAGTATTAGAAATAGAGTAAACGTTATAGGACGAATAAATATTTACTTTAGTGCACTTTAAGTAAGAGGACGGTTATTGCAAAGATAGGTTTACTAATATAACGTAAACTAACCCCTCTTTTAAACAGCGAAAATATAGAGACGATATAATCTCACTAAGAGATAGTATTACAGCGATAGTACGAGCGCGATAAGCAGTTAAAGAAGAAGAAATTGCTTTAGGTATAATAAGCAATAATATTAACTAAATTAATTAGACGGATATTACACCTCTAGTAAATAACTTAGAAATATTTTAAATCTTTAAGGACGAAGATAAAGAGGAGGGAGATAGTATTACAGACGCTTTAAGTACAATATTACGACTACTTAGAGAAAAGTTAGAAAAAGCTAGTTAGTTAATATAAATATAGTCTAGAATAAAGCTAATAGAGCTATATAACGAGGAATAGTAACTAAGGTTAGGTAACGTAATCTATATAATTTATATAATCTATATAATCCATAATAGAGTAGATAGAGTATACGTATATTATATACAAGAAGGATTTTATAAGAGTACGGTTATATATTTAAGGACCCTTAATCCCTACCTAGATAGTTCCTTCCTAGTAGTAATTCTTAGAATATAATTAGAGTTAATCTATTAGGCAACCACTCTACTAGTTATTATTACGTTGTTAACTTTAATTTGCATTATTTATACACCTAGCCCATTAATAAGCCTACTGTAGTTCCTACTACAAGGTTCTGTTACACTACTATAATATTTCCTATAGGGCTTCGTTACAAACTCTATATAACTTTATCCTTTTATAATAATAGGGGATACCCTACTTAGATCTACCTCAATAGTTAAAGAATTAATTCTATTATTAACGTAATAAAAGTATAAACGGCTATTAAAGCAATTTATTTTAGTTATATATATTAGCTAAAACGTATCCTTATAGTTTTTAACAGCCTTAAGGTAGTAGGAATGTATCTACTTTCTAACTTTATTCCTATTGCTATTAAGAAAAAGGTTATAATTTTAAATTACTGCTAGAGAATCCTATTATTGTCTACTTAAAAGGGCGTTAAATAAGGCGCTGGCAGCTATAAGCTTAACTATAGTAAGAAAGCGATATAGGATTGTGCTATAAAGATTAGTATATCTAGATAGCGTATAGGGTAGCACTTTTAAGTCTTAGTAAGTATCTACTAGCTCTACTTAGGTCCCTCCTTCTATAACCTTAAGGTTATTATAATTATTCTAAATACTAACTAATTATAGTGTTACAGCGACTTAGTTAATTAAGGTATAAGCGCCGTAAAGAACGTATATAAACCTATATAATTAGTAGTCTATAGACTTAGATATTAAGATAAGGAGTAGAAGGTAAAAAAGGACACGTCTATATATATATGCCAAGGCTTAAGCGAACCCCCTTACTAGATCCGCTACGGTGCCGTAATATATAGTAGTATTATTTACTAGGTCCGTAGAAGGTACCTAGGGCTTCTATATTATAGGATGCAGTCACGACGCCCTTATAGGATTACGCCAGTAGGCGCGTAAGATAGGAGTTACGACCCCTATAAATGGCAGCTTATACCTATACCGGTAGAAATAATAGAAAGAGGCGTAGAACTAGAGGCTATAGAAGGCTCCTAAGCTGTATAAAAGCGTACTAACTTTAGGAGGAGACTCTTATATAGACTGCTAGGGGGTAAACTGGTCCTTAGGCTAATAAAACCCATTATAAGATATCTAAGAGAATGGTGAAATTCCCTATATAAGTGGTAGTGGCAGCTAACTACTTATAGAAAGCCCTAGGCCCCTAGCCTAGATAAGAGAAAGCTATTAAAAAACTAGGGTAGAGGCCTATATAAGCAGGCATACTAAACTCTACAATATAACTACCTGCTTAGGGTGCCCTATAGGAGAGTAAACTAACTACCCTAAAGTAGGGAAGATATATTAAAGAAATAGGTAGAGAAAGTAGAAGAAAAATAGTGCTATATTAGGACCCAGGCCTATATAAAGGAGGAAGGAAGATGCGTAAGAGGCTAGTAAAGATAATAGTAAGAGAGAGAAAGGAGCTAAAGTAGAGTATAAAAGAGTACTAGGAAACTATCTACCGTAATATAATACTAGTTAGACTAATACTGGAGAGGTATATAGGAGTTAAAGGTATAGAGACTAACTTAGGTAAAAGGAACCTAAGCTATAGCATAGTTAATACTATAGGGGGTAAATACCTAAGAACTCTAAGAAGGCTTAATAAAGGTAGAAAATATAATAGTAACACTCTTAAGAATAGGAATAATAGAACTAAAAGATTGGCTCTACTAGGTAGGTATTTTAATAGGTAGCCTAAGATACAAATATAGCTGGCTAAGATAGATACTAAAACACGTAATACTATTATACCCCTTACGCATTAACTAAGAAGTAATGCTCTTAGTAGCTAATATAGCAAACTATAATACACTACTCTTAATATAAAAAGGTCTTAAGGCGGTTACTTAATAGCTTATTAGCTAAAATATACTAGACTAGTTCTAGGCTATAAAGAAAATTATAATAAAGGTAGGTAAAGGAGCAAGTAATAGGCGCTCTATAATAACTCTATAGTAGTAAAGTAAAGTTTATAATACTAGCGCGTCTATAGGCTTGTTATAGTAGTAGTGGTTCCTAAAAAGGTTAAAAAGTAAGGTAGTAAAGCACCACTAGTAACTTATAGGCGCTAAGTAGGCAAGTCCTAAAAGGCAGGGAGATAGATTATAGGGTTTTCTTAAATAGAGTTTTCTCCCTATATATAAATAAGGAGTAGTCCGCGTGGGCCTAATAGGGATTTAATTTGGACATAAAGCAATAAATAATTATTATTATTTACTAGGTTCTAGTTAAAGGTCCTTTTACTTTATAGGGAAGGTAAAGTATAGTTATATATACGTCTCCTTTCTTATATAGCTAAGCTACCTAGTTAGTTGTATACTTTTCCACATCCTTAGTAGTCTAGTCTTAGTTAGTAATCTTATACACAAATCTATTACCCTTAATTAATTCTCACGCCTTAAAATCTTCTTATTATAATTTTAGGTAATAATATATACTAGGTAGGATAATTATATAATTATCCTTAGTTTTATTATCTAGAGAAACGCTTTTTTAGATTATATTAGCACTATATTCGCTCTCTAAAAGAGAGGGAATATTAATATTAATATAGCAGAATGCTATAGAGTCTCCCTTAAGCGTGAATTTTATATAATAAGAGTAGGAGATAAGTTATTACTAGTTATTAGGCCTAAGAGTATAATAAAGACAGTAATACTAAGGATCCTACCTTATTAGCTACTAGTAGAGACTATAAACCATTATTCTTAACTAGCTATAATTTAGCCGCCTATTAATTAGATACTAATAATAGCAGTATATATATATATATATTAATTATTGCTAAAATACTAAAATACTACTATTATTTTTATTATTATTTTTATATCCGATTGTATTATACTACGTATAATACTGCGCATGCAGCCTCTAGGCTATAGTGCTATAGTTCTATATATATAAATCCTTTTAGGCAGCTTAATATGTCCTAGTAGCTATATCCTAATAGTTTATAAACCTCTAGACTAGGGGTTTACTGGTCCCTAGTAAAATACTAAGTTGCTAACAACTAATAGGTAGTTTAGAAAAAATAGAAAAGACTATAAGAAATTAAGAAACCCTAACGCCTATCTATATCCTATTTGTAGTTTATTCTATCCTTTTACACTACTATTATTTAAATATATTTAAAACTACGGATCCTTCTTACTTCTATACTTTTTAGTTATTTAATAGCAGTATATAATTAAGTAAAGCCTTTTAGTATTACGGACGCTTTAAGTACAATGTTACGACTACTTAGAGAAGAGTTAAAAGAAGCTAGTTAGTTAATATAAGCACGGTCTAGGATAGAGCCAATAAAGCTATATAACGAAGAATAATAACTAAGGCTATATAATATAATCTGTATAATCTATAAGATCTATATAATCTGTAATAGAGTAGATAGAGCGTACGTATATTATATATAAGAAGGATTTTATAGGAGTACGGTTGTGTATTTAAGGACCCTTAATCCCTACCTAGATAGTTCCTTTCTTATAGTAATTCTTAGAATATAATTAGAGTTAATCTATTAGGCAACTACTCTACTAGTTATTATTACGTTATTAACTTTAATTTACATTACCTATATACCTAGCCTATTAATAAGCCTATTATAGTTCCTGCTATAAGGTTCCGTTATATAATTACTACTAAAGTTACAGTATTAAATACAGAAAGTTAAATAATATACCACTAAAAGCAGCCACTATAACGCCATTAATGGCGGCAACTACTTTAAGGTTAGAAGGTAATACTAATATAGCAGATACTAACTTATAGCAACCTATAATGGTCGGATAACTATAAGAAATAATTAACTAGTTAATAGAAAATAATATAACGTTGGAAAATAGGATTAATGGGATAGGCGTAGTAAAGGTTAAGTTACTATTAATTAAAAGGTACTTAGGAGAAAGATTAAAGCTTAAAGGATTCCTTATATAAATGCACTTTAAGGTTATATAGGAAGAAGCTAAGCTAGTAATACCTATAGATTAAATAGCGTACGTGGGATTATTCTTAACAGAAAGGGCACTTAAATAGTTTAAGCCTTACCTTACGGAAATCTAGGTAAATGGAATAATAACTATAAACTAAGAGGTATAGTTTATATTTTTAAGCTAAAACGGATTTATAGAATAACTTATATAAATATTTAGAGACCTAAAGGCAGTAACTACGGTAGAAAGAAAACTTTAAGATATTACGTAATAAACCTTAGCAATTAAGTATATAACGTAGTTCTAGATATTAGCTATATAAATTAAGTAAAATAATAGGGCGCTTATAGTATAGTATAAGTAAGGACTTAAGGCTAAAGTCTAGGACGTAATTATCTTAATAAAAGATGCGGATACCCTAAGAGAATTAATAGATTAAGTAATTAAGATTAATAATTGGATTTACTAAAGGGAATAGGCTAAGAGAGGTTAGGATAGAGTTCTATAGTTATATAAGGTATAGAGTATATAATAACTAAAGCTAAATTAGAAACTATAGTATAATATAGAGCTAATAAACCTAAGTGGTACTAAAGAAGTGTCACGGTACTAACCTGACGCATACTGTTTCATACTATCTCGTACTATTTCCTATTATTAGCTGGCCCACCACTAGTGACTTAGCGGCTGGCCCTACTATTTATATATAATACCCCCTTTCCACCTTCCCCTCTTTATACCATAACGTAGTTATTTAGTCTACTTTATTGCAGCACTATAACAGTTTATAGTATCTTTAATTTGCACCCCGTCGCGATTACTAATTCCCCATATTTTAGCTAATTGACCTCCGCCCTAAAGCAATCGCAACCTATACGCGCCCCTACTAAAACTAATACGTCCCTAATATAGTTTTAGAATGATCCTTAGTTTTTACCTAGCGCCTAGATAGGCGACACTAATGACGCCGAAATGGCTAAAACCTAGAACCCCCGCAACGTTTTTATAGACCTCTTTATAAAGATATACCCTAATATCGCGTGGATAATCCGCCGCTCCCTACTGTACCCTAAGACCTTTAAGCCTACTAAAGCTTACCTTACCCTTATTAACTATACTAATGAGTTCCTTAGTAATATTAAAGTAGGACTATAGTGTATATATAATATAAACACCGCTAATAAGAAAGCCAACGAAAACCTTAGTACCCTTATTGCTTTTTAGATAGGAACTATTAACTTCTAGGTAGAGACTATTACCGTTCTAAAATAATTAACCCCTATAATAATGGTAGTAACCTAGCAGAAAAAATAGAGATCTAAAGACCCGCTAATATTTAGTGGAAAAGGCACCCTACTAGAATAATAAGCTAATTTTAAGACCTAGCATATTAAGATTAAGGGAGTTTTTAACTAGGACTAGGACTACTTTAATATAGTTTAGTTCTAGATCCTTTATATCTTAGATATACTAGAGGACAAGACCTATAAGTTTATTAAGTAGGGCCTAGAGCTTATATATAAGAACCTAAACAATATATCTACGTGGAAATGGCCTACTAAGGAAGATATGCTTAAAGACCTTACTGCCCACTATAAGGTCCTTAATATAACCTAGGTCGTAAAGAACAAGCTTAACTATTTCCCCTAGGGCGAGTGTAATTACTAGTCTTAGAAGGGAGAGCTTAATAAGCTAATAGTTTATACTAAGAAGATAGACGAATAGAAGGTAGACCTACTCTAAAAGTTTATCTCTCTAAAGATAGAAGAGCTGGTACTTGGATTTACCTATAAAATTAATAATAGTAACTATATAGGTTAGAGCAAGCAGATAGATATATTTGCTAAAAACCTCGCAAACTATATATACCGAGCCAACCTTAAGAAGAACGCTAACCACTGCCTACCTGCTTAAGCCCTTGCCCCTATATTAACCCTAACCCTAGCAGTAACTAGAGAACCTATAGACCTTAATAAAATCTTAGATATGGAGTATAAGCGCCGCGTTAATAATAGACTATACCTTACCTATAGCCTGCCTAGCTACTAAAAGGGTGCCTATAACCCCACTAAGACAGTAAACCTAGTCCTAATGCTACCCTATTAAACGACGCGAACTAATAACCGTAGATGCGGTGACTGTGGAGTCTATTATAGACGCAGCGACCATAAAGCCTATTATGGCCGCGGTAGATAACCCCTCCCCTTTAACCCTATAGCTTAGTTACTCTAAACTATACCCTATATAGGAGCCCAACCTATTAATAACGCCTAGTATTAGCGACTTCGCGCTAGCGAATATAAACACGGCTACGTCGTTAGCGAGGTATTATCTTCCTATACCCTAACCGAAACTAAGATTAATACCACCAGCTAGACGGACACTAGACCGCCCTACTAAGACAGCTCTATACCCTAGTTATTAAAAGGCAGACCCTTAAACTAAGTTACGTTTAAGGGTCTAAACTATATAAGGAGGAAGACGAGAAGATTAGGTCCCTATTACTAGATTAATTAGTTCTTTCTATTAGTAAACTACTACTTAATCTTAGATTAGTAAATAGTAATAAAAAATTAATCCTTATTTAAACCTAACTCTTCTTATTACGTAACCTATACCCCTAAGTTTATATTAATATAGTAAGCCTAGTGGACTCCGGTAGTATTATAATAGTATTTACTAATATAGAGTCTATTATAAGAAAGTATAACATTATAACTAAGAAGCTGCTAGTACCTAGGCTACTACGCCTTATAAACAGTATCCTAACTTTACTTATTACAGACTACTTTACCGCCTAAATATTAATCGGCCTCTATACTAAAGCCATACTCTTTTTTATTACTAAACTCTTACCCACTACCCTAATTATCCTAGGTATGCCCTAGCTTTAGAAGCATAAGCCCTATCCTAGCTTTAGGAAACTTAAGATCCGCTTTAACTTAGACTACTACTCTAGGCACTACCTTCTATAGGGGATAACCGACATTAGTAGGGACGCCCTATATAGATACTTAGTACTACTAAGCCTAGTGCCTAGGACTATATATAAAGCCCTAATAGTAGAAGATGTTTCTAATAAAGGGGAGCCTATATAGCTGCAAAGAAACGAAATAGTAGAAGACTGGACTACCCTAGCACTTAAGACTAAAATAATAGGCTAGCTAGCCCTACCGAGACTAAGGAAGAAGGTCTGCTTTACGCCGCTACTACTAAGAATTTAACCCTAACCTAGGCACTATTTAAACCCTAGCCGCCTAACCTAATACCTAGAACTAAGCTATATGCCATATATATATACTATAGCTCGCGTTATAGTAAGGATTGGCTATAGAACTACTAAGACCTAGATAGTAGAAACCGCGCTACCGCAACGCCTAACCTTATACCCATCTCCTGCGCGTACTATATAGGGCCGCCGCCTTGTTTCTGCCCCCCTAGGCCGACTAAGCTATACTAGCCTAGCCGTAGTACCAGAGAACTAGATACGCCCCAACTTAGATAATATTAAATGCACTTATATTATTAATTTTACCCAGTTCTATAAATAAAAAGATATAAAGGTAATGAGGATCCATATAGTAGAGTTAGTAGAACTAGTTAAATAAGATAAGCACTAATAGCTACTTAAAGAGCTGCCTATAGGCCTAATAGAAGTACCGAACCTATTAAAAAGGTCTTTCTGCCGGCTAGTGGAAGGCGACTATATAATAAAGGAAGCCTATAAAGTGCTCCCCCCCTATTTCTATAACTTTTTTAAGATAAATTTAAAAACCAAACCTGAGCTTTTATATCGGAAGATAGTTAATACTAATATTAAAAAATTTCTAAAAGGCAAACTAGGATTAACCCATGAAGATATTTTATAACGCCTATTAAAGGAGTTTAGTAAATATATTAAGCACTTCCTCCCTAAAAATATAGATAAGCTGCCCCCTTACTAACCATAGGACTATAAAATTAAGATCACCCCCAGAAACTAGGCCCCGTACTATAAAAATAAACTACTTTTACCTACTAAACTTAGGTATGTAAAGAAGTAGATTAATAAGATACTAGATAAGGGTTTTATCCGTAAATTAACCTCACTAGCTACCGTACCACTTCTCCTTGCTGCTAAGCCCGGCGGCGGTGTATAAATCTACTATAATTACTAAGGCCTAAATATAGTTACTATTAAGAATTAATACCTACTGCTACTAATCCGCGAGACACTTAACGCACTTTATAGTGCTAAGTACTTTACTAAACTTAATATAATTGCTACGTTTAACTAGATCCGGATTATAGAGGGCTATAAATAGCTTATAGTATTTATTACCCAGTTTAGACTCTATAAAATGCTAGTTATACTATTTAGCCTCTATAATATACCCGCTATATTTTAAAACTATATTAACCATGTTTTATATAACGCCCTTAACAACTACTATACTGCCTACCTTAATAACGTCCTTATCTTTTCTAAAATACGCGCCGAGTACACTAAGTATATAAATAAAATTATCTAAAGACTTGGTAATACTAGACTTTGAATTAATATTAATAAGTCTAAGTTCTACTCTACTAAAATAAAATACCTCGGCCTAATTATCCTAACTAATAGCATAACTATAGACCCTAAGAAGGTACAGGCCTTATAAAAATAAAAGGACCTAATATTAATTAAAGAACTATAATAATTTCTTAGCTTCGCGAACTTCTACTAATAATTTATTTAAAGCTACTTTGCTATTACTATACCTATAACAAAACTCCTAAAGAAGGATATTAGATAGCTATAGGGATTAAAATAAGCTAAATTATTTAAGGCCCTTAAGGGAGCCTTTACTTTAGTACTAGTACTAGCATACTATAACTACACGAAGAAAACAGTAGTAGAAACAGATGTATTAAATTAGGCTTCTAGCGGAGTCCTTTCCCAGTATAATAATAACGGAAAATTAAGACTAGTCGCATTCTTCTCCGCAAAGCACTCTACGCTAGAGTATAACTATAAGATCTATAATAAAGAACTCTTAGCTATCGTTAAGGCTTTAAAGGAATAGCGTCCTAAGCTATAAAGGACTAAGGAGCTGTTTAAAATTATTACTAACTATAAAAACCTATAGACGTTTATAACTATTAAGCAGCTAAACTAGCGCTAAGTTTAGTAGGCAGAGTTTCTTTTATAGTTTAACTTTGTAATTATATATAGACCTAGTAGTAAAGCTATACTCCCTAACGCCCTAAGCTGGCTACTAGGAATAAGGCCTAAGGACGCTAATAATAAACGCCTCCGCTACNAAGCCNAAGTCNTTATACCNCCCNANAAAGTTAACCCTATAATCTTAGAAGAATTACTATATAAGTCCCGTAACTCTAACGATATAGAGTTTATAGCCGCTCTAGACCCTAAAATAGCCGAAAAGTTACTAGACGAGTTAATTTAGCTAGGATACTAGGAGAATAAACTCGTAAGAGATATAGTAGTAGCCCTATGTAATTAGAAAGCTCACTATTAGCTAAAGAAGATTAGGAAATTACTCCGCTATAATAAGTTAGAATGTAGTATTATTAACGGATAGATCTACTTCCGCTAACGTCTTTTTGTCCCTAACGCCCTAGACCTCCGCCTAGAAGTTACCTATTACTCTTATAGTAGTGGCCCCGCTAGTTACCCTAGCTAGGTTAAAACTCTTAACCTCTTAAATTAAATATATTAGTGGCTAGGAATCTCCTAGTTTATAACTACCTTCGTTAAAGACTATACCCTATACTTTTATACTAAGACCCCCTATTCTGCCCCGCCTGGTTTTTTAAAGCTACTAAAATTACCTACTTGCCTATAAACTAATATCTTAATTAACTATATTATAACGCTGTTAATATACTAACGCTACGGCAAGGTATATAAATATATCCTTATTATTATAGACCACCTAACTAAAATATAACACTATATTCTAGTAATAGGACTCTTAATAGAGGAGCTAGTTAATAGCTTTATTAATAATATATATAAGCTCTACGGTGCACTAAGCATAATTATCTCCAATCGCGGCATATAATTTATTAACGACTTCTAGCAATAACTAAGTAAACGCCTTAAGACAACCTTATAACTAAGCTTAGCCTAGCACCTAAAAATGGACGGCTAAACTAAAATTATTAACGCTGCTATAAATAAATACCTCTGTACTTTTATTAGCTTTATATAGAATAACTAGGTTAACTACCTACCGCTCGCTAAGTTTACTATAAATAACCAAGTTAATAAGAGTATAGGCATCTCCCCATTTTTTATAAACTATAGCTTTAACCCTTGCCTCGAAATCGAGCCTACTGGCCCCTACCTACTAACACTATTAGTATAAGTAAAGAAGGAGTTCTTCTGTATAGACTTTATAGCCAACTGCTTTAAGCGGATATTAATACAGCTTAAGGCCCTAGCCCGGATTTTATAGCAACGCTATAAAGATAATACTAATACCCGTAGAAATAAGAGCGTGTTATTCTATAAAGGTAATATAGTTATAGTTAGCTTAGAAAATATAAAGATAAATAGACCTAAGAAGAAATAGGACAATAAATAGGACGGCCCGTACCCCGTACTCGCAGTATACTAAAGGGTAGTCGTAGTAAACCTCCTGGACCATATTTAAGTAAATAAATCCTTTTATATATCTAAGGTCCGCCTTTAAGCTGCTAAAGAGATCCCTAGCTAAGTAAATATTAATATTATAAAGCGCCGTAATGTACAAAGATGAGTGGTAGAGAGAGATAATAACGGCAATATAGAAGATAAATGGGAGTTTAAAAAAATCCTTAATATACACAACAAAGACCCCTAGGGCCTAACTTATAAGATTAAATGGAAATATTATAAGGATATAACCTGGCAGCTAGAGGAAGACTTAAAGGGTTATAAATAAGCTATATAGCGCTTTTATAAGCAACACCCTAAGAAGCTAAGACCCCCAGACTGGGTATAAGATAAGAAAAAGTCACGCTAAGGTCGCGGCTGACCACCGTATTAAAATTTATGGTGGTTGAGATGTTATAAAACTTTAACCGGCGGTTAAAGTTATCTAATTAGCTAAATTCTTACTAAGAAACGCCATACGGATTGATTTGGGTGGCGGTATAGAGTTCTGCCAACCTTACTTACTAAACTAACTAATTAAGATTTTCTATACCCAGCATAGAAAATTACTATTAGCTTAGTTAAGGGCGGTAAGCGGAACTAATATCTTCGCGGTAAAAAATAGGCAACCCTATATACTGCCTATTTTTAAGTTATTTATTTAGTTTAGGGACCAAACCATTTAGGGGAGAGGAGTACTATTACGGCACTAACCTGACGCATACTATTTTATACTATCTCGTACTGTTTCCTACTATTAGCTAGCCTACCACTAGCGACTTAGCGGCTGGCCTTACTATTTATATATAATACCCCCTTTCTACCTTCTTCTCCTCTTTATACTATAACGTAGTTATTTAGTCTACTTTATTGCAGCACTGTAATAAGAAGCCTATAAGAGATAGAGTAAGAAACTATAGAAACCTAGAGGTTAAGGATTTAGTAATTATAGGACTAAGGAGTAAAGGCTAAACTAAGGATCTTAGTAGTAGAAGATATTTAGGCGGACTTTATAGTAAAGTTAATAGTTTAGAGATAAAGCTTATATAAATTGCGGGAAATAAGGTTATTTTATAAGGGATTATAAAGATAGTTAGAGTTACTATATAATAAAGGGAACTAAACTAGTAGTAGAAGATATATATATATAGAGGGATAATAGTATACTGTAAGGAATAAAAGAGTATTTAATTAGAAGTTTCGCGTTTTATTATAATAACATATACCAAATTTATAAAGACGCTAAGTATAGCGCAAGCTATTGGCTATAAGAGCTATATTTAACGGAATGTAAAGGAACCAATAAACTAGTTCGCAGATTAGATATTAAGGATAATAGCTTTAATAAAGGTAAAATATTTTATAATAATAAGGTAATAAGGGCCGCTTACTAGGAGTAAGTAGACCTTAAAGATATTATATAAAAGGTAGAGGACGATTCTACTATAGAATAGGGAACGTTAGTAGGGATTAAGACCCTACTAGATATAATATCTATCGCTTCGCGAGACGTAAGAGAAGTAGGGCAGTAAACTACTTTAGCATTTAAAAAAGGTAAAAGGCTAAAGGCTTAAGATTTTTAAGACGAGATAAAAGATAACTAAGATTTTTAAGACAAGATAAGGTATACCTAAGGACCTATAATAGACGAAAACTAATAGAGTAGGGCAGTAGCTTAGTTTAAAGATATATAAATAAGTTTAGGATAGAGTTTCCTATAAGTATAAGACTCTTAAGATAAAATAAATAAGATTTAAGACTTTTAAGATAAGATAAGAATATTAAGCAAGCCTAGTTAAACTAAGGCTAGAGTAAAGCTTAAGTTAAAAGCGAGCTTAGGATTAAAGAATTTAAGGGATTAAGAATTTAGAGTATAAATAAGGATACCTATAAATAAGAGGCAAGCGGCTTCTTTATAGATTAGAGAATTTATAGCATAAATAGTAACTAGACTAGGAGACAGATATATAGACCTAGAAGACTTACTAAGGGAACGTAGTGTTTAGCCTAAAGATTAAAAAATTAATACCAAGATTAAGAAGTAAGAAGACTTTAAGGATCTATTTATAAGACGCAAACTAAAGGAAACTATAGAAGAATTTAGGTAAAGAATTATCGTATAGTAAGAATAGAAACTAGATAAGAGATCTAGTATATTAAGACGTATAAGGGATAAGGTACTAGTATAAAGAATTACTAATAGGCCTAGAGCGGGCATACTAAGAGCTAAGTGGCTTATTAAATTGGAAAATAAAGAGGATCTAGGGATTTTAACTAGGTTTAAAGAACGATATATAAAAGGCTGTTATAATATAGTAATAAAAAGATACTTCCTTATAAATAAGCCGTATACACTTTAGTAGCTGTATTAAAGGTAGTATAAACAAAGGCATAATAATAAGTGGGAAGATTTCTATATATAGTTAAACGAGAAAATTATCTAAAACCACCTAATTATGGAAAAGGCTATAAGTTATATTAAAGGAGCCTTAATTATATTATTAAAGGATCTAAAGGAGCGGTTGGAGGACTAGAGAAGTAAATAACGTATCTTAATACCTGCGAATAAAGTTATAACGCTTAGATTAATATAAGAAAGGTTTAAACTTAAGAGTAAAAATAAGCTAAGAGTTAACCTAAGACACTAAGTATATTATACGCTATTATAGATCATATATATAGATAACGTGTATAATATATATAAAGCACTAAAGAATAAGTACTAGAAATACCCTATAAGAATATATTAGTTAGTAAAGAAATAAAAGTATTAAAATGCTAAGTATATATATAGCTGGCATCTAATAAAAGTTTAGAAGTTAGGTAACTTAATACTTTAGCTAAAAAGATTCCTTACAAAAGAATACCTAAATAGATAATAGTAGTAGGAATACCTAAAGAATATATATTTATAGTATATTAAAGATAAAAAGTAAACTAAGTATTGGCTTAAGTTAAACTAAGTATAAATAGGATTAAGCAGCTAATAGTTAGGAAAAGTAGAGGCCTATAAAACTAAAGGGAGCTAGTAATAAAGCCTTAGACCCTTAAAGGAATTTAAAAATAACACCTAAATTTATAAATTAATTAGTAAGATTAACAGTTTAAGGCACTAATAGATAGTGGAGCAATAAGGAACTATATCTCGCTAGCAGTAGTTAAAAGGATAGGTTTACTATATAGGAAAAAGAAGCACTCTTACCTATTAGTAATAATTTTAGGAGATCTAATAGCCTACAGAGGAGGCATTATTAATCTTAAAATAGGACCTATTTAGTTAACTATTAAAGGGAGATAAATTAAGATGTCTTTTAATATATTACTATTAGGGAATAATAAGGCAGTACTAGGAATACCTTAATTATAGGAATATAATCTAAAGATTAATTAGGTTATAGGTTAGGTTAATATTAGAGATACTTAATGCTATAAAATGCAATAATAAGCTAAAATAGTATAGTACTAATTTGGAGCGATATATAAAGAAACTAAGTAAGGCTTAAGTTATATACTAAAGAGATACTATAAGTATGGTAAGAAACTATAGTTACTAGAAAGTAAGAAGCTATTAGAGTATATAGTATAGGATTATAAGATAGAATTAGAACTAGAAATAAATCTAAAATTCTTTCCAATCTATAAGCTTACTAAAGAAGAAGGTAGAGTATTAAAAGAGTTTATCTAAGAAAACTTATAAAAGGATATATTAGACTATTGTAGTTATTAGCGGGTTATCTAGTACTGTTTATACTAAAGAAAAATGGTAAACTAAGGCTATATATCGACTATAGATAGTTAAACAGCATTACTAGAAAGGATAGGTATCCTTTACCCTTAATTAGCGAAATTTAAGATAGGATAGGTAATATATAAATCTTTATAAAGATAGATCTAAGATAGGCGTACTATTAGATTAGAATTAAAGAAGGCAATAAATAAAAGGCAGCTTTTAGGTTAAAGGAAGGACTATATAAACTATTAGTTATATAATTTAGATTTATAAACGCACTAGTAACGTTTTAGAAGCGTATTAATAATATATTAGGAGAACACTTAGATAAATTTATTATAGTATACCTTAATAATATTATTATCTACTTAATAACTAAGGAAGAATACGGAGAATACATTAAATAGGTCTTAAAGAGACTATAAGAAGAATAGATACTAGTAGTAATTAAAAAATATAAGTTCTTTACTAGGAAGACCGATTTTATTAGATTTATTATTAAACTAGGCTAAGTTAGTATAGATTTAAAGAAGATTAAGGCTATAGTAAATTAGTAAGAATTAGAGAATGTTATATAGTTAAGATTATTTTTAGGGTTTTGCAATTACTATAGAAGGTTTATAGTATAGTAATTAAAGGATATTAAGCCACTTACGCGATTAATAAAGAAAGAGGAACTATAGGCATGGGAAGAGGAATAGTAAGAATTTTTTAAGAAAATTAAAGAGTTATTTACCTAAGAGCTAGTTCTTAAAATCTATTAACTAGGACTAGAGATAGTTATAGAAATAGATATATTAGATTATATACTAAGGGTATACTTTATATAAAAATATTAAGATAGATAGCACCTAGTGGCATATTATAGTTAAAAGATAACACTACTAGAGTTAAACTATAATATTTATAATAAGGAGTTATTAAGTATAATTACAGTACTAAAGAAATAGAGAGCATTCTTATAAGGTATAGAGAAACTATTTATAGTTAAGATAGATTATAAGAACTTAATAGGATTCCTAATAAAGACGTTAATAAATCTTTATATAGACCTTATAGAATTAGTAAAGAAAGTATAAAAGAGAATAAAAAAGTACTATAATGCTAAAAGATCTAAGGGACTAGATCTTAAGGAGGGAGATAAAGTATGGCTACTATACAAAAATTTTAAAAGTTAATAACTAAGTAAGAAGTTAGACTATGTTAGACTAGGACCTTTTAAAATTATATAAAGGATTTTACCAGTTATATTTAAGTTAAACCTACTAGCTAAGATAAAGATCTACCCTATATAGTATATTATAATACTAGAGCTAGTATATAGAAATATTAAGCTATTAGTTTATAAAGCAGACACATATAAAGGGTAAAAAGAGGATAAATAGTAAGTTTTAAAGATCGTTAACTATAAGGATATTAATAATAAAATATAGTATAAGGTTAAGTAAATAGGCTACACTAAGACTACCTAGGAGCTATTAGAAAATTTAAAGAATACTATAGGAAAGGTATAGAAGTATCGGAAGAGATTAGGTTAGGCAGCATTAATAAAAAAAGATCGCTAAAGAATAAGTTACCTAAGGGGAACCTAAAAAGAGTAGTTACCAAACTACTTAGATCTATTTCCTTCTCTATTAGAAGAAAATCTATTCTTTTATTACTAAGTTCCTATAAACCCTATTTTATAAGTTTCTACTCCTTAAAACGGACCTTTTTATATACCTTTTTAAGACGGATTAACTAAGCGGATGCCGTAAGATAAGACTTAAGGGCCTATTGCTAAGCATTAGCAGCCTCCTATTTAGCGTTATAAGAACGGCGCAGTTCCGCTAAAGTAATAAATAGTTTATTATCTAGCTGTGTAGCAGTAGATTAAATATAAAACCCTAAGATAAATTAACTAGGGAACTAGACAACTATTAAGAGTAATAGGTTGCGTATATTTAGTATTAGAGATAGAGTGGACGTTATAGGATAAATAAATATTTGCTTTAGTATACTTTAAGTAAAAGGATAGTTATTATAAAGATAGGTTCGCTAATATAATATAAACTAACCCCTTTTTTAAATAGCAAGAATATAGAGATAGTATAATCTCACTAAGGGATAATATTATAGCGATAGTGTGAGTACGACAAGTAGTTAAGGAAGAAGAAATTACTTTAGGTATAATAAGTAATAATATTAACTAAATTAATTAGACGGATATTATACTTCTAGTAAACAACTTAGAGATATTTAGAATCTTTAAGGACGAAAATAAAGAGGAGGGAGATAGTGTTATAGACGCTTTAAGTATAATATTATAACTACTTAGAGAAGAGTTAAAAGAAGCTAGTTAGTTAATATAAGTACGGTCTAGAATAGAGCCGATAGAGCTATATAATAAAGAATAGTAACTAAGGTTATATAATATAATCTATATAATCTATAGGATCTATATAATCCATAATAGAGTAGATAGAGCGTATATATATTATATATAAGAAGGATTTTATAAGAGTACGGTTGTGTATTTAAGGACCCTTAGTCCCTACCTAGATAGTTCCTTCCTTATAGTAATTCTTAGAATATAATTAAAGTTAATCTATTAGGTAACTACTCCACTAGTTATTATTACGTTATTAACTTTAATTTATATTACCTATACACCCAGCCTATTAACGAGCCTATCGTAGTTCCTGCTATAAGGTTCCGTTACATTTAGTTATAGGAAAACCTTAGTACTAAGTTATAAATAAACTTATATAGTTTTAAGAAGTTAGATAAAATTAAAGGTTTATATACTTTTCTAAACTAAGAATATGTAGTAGGATCTATTTTTATAGTGCCGAGGTAGTTATAAGTATAATATATTAAGTAGAGTCTATAATATAGTATAGTATAATTTAAACCCTTTATTGCTAAACCTATACGCCCTTATATTGCTTATATATATCTCTAGATTAAAACTAGCTACGCAAGAGCTTTATAACCTTAGTTTAATTTTAGTAGTTTAGTTTAGGGACGCTTTAAAATAAACGGGTATATAATTTTTTTAATAGTTATATCCTTACTTTATACAGAGTATTACTATAGTGTTTACGGCCTTCTTAATATACTCCTCATTATCTCCCAGCTTAATAATATTTTTTATTAAATATTAATTTTACTTTTAGCCCATCTACTTCTAGGTAAGTAACCGTTAGCCCTCGTCTTAGATTCCTTTTTAAAGAGAATACTAGTAGCTATAGGGGCGAGCTAATAGGCATTCTAGCTGTAAGAATACATTTATTTATAAATAATAAAGGCGAGTTAACTAATATAGGTAATCCTTATTAGGGCGGACTTGGTATAATATTAATGCCTCTTTTTAAATAGGTATTAATAGCTAAAAAGCTAATAGATTTATTATATTAAAAGTATATTGCAAATATATTTATAGTATAAGAGCTAAGCTTTCTCCTACTTATTTAATTTTAATATTAGTAACTTTTAGTCTTATAGTAGCTAGTTTCCCACTTTTTAGTAAGAGGTCCTTATTTAGAATAAGGAAGCTAGTTAAGTATCTTCTTAAATTATACTTATTTACTACCTAGACTAATATTATCCTTTTTAATATCTTATGCGCAAGTATAAAATTAGTCGGTTATAGTTAAGTAGTGTTCCTAATACTACGTCTTAGATAATTAAGCTTATTAATTAAAGCCTTATTAACCCCCGCTATTACTTTATAAAGTAGGTAAATGGTAAGCTTTTAGGTGGTAGAAAGAAAGTAGTAAAAGACTATATATTTAAGTGGTCTGTTAAAAATACCTTATCTTTAGATTTAAAGGAGTACTACTTAATGCTAATTAACTATAAAGCCTCTAACTTTTATAAAGAATATTATTAATTTATTGCTTAGCTCCTTTATATAGTACGAGAGTTCTACTAGATAAAGATATAATAAATATTATTATTAATTCTATTTAATTTATCCTTTAACTAATCGCGGCTATATTTAAGGGTTATTAAGGGCAAAAAGGTAAAGTTTTAAATAGGGGTTCCTAATCTAAATAGTCTACTAAATTTAGGTAGTAGTGTAGAGTTCTACTAGCTCTAATTATTAAATAGACTAATTATAATTTTCTATCCCTAAGATAGAAAATTACTATTAGCTTAGTAAAGGCGATAAGCGGAACTAATATCTTTGCAGTAAATAATAATAGATAGTTATATATAAATATTCTTTTACCCTTAACTCACTATTAACATATATTAGATTTCTATAACTAAAAAGGTAAATAAGAAAGCGTAATAGAAAGGGCTTTAGAAAATACGGCAAATAAATAGATAGAATATATAGCTATTATCTATATCCTCTTCCCTACCTTAAAAATTAACTATCCTCCAATTAAATATTTTGTACTTAGTTCTATTAAATAATCTTTTTAAAATACGCACTTCTTAAACTATGTAGCGTTGCGATACTAATGGATTTTATATTGTATCTTCCTTAGGTTCTAGCTCTGCTATTATTTCTTATAGTATAATTCCGCCTAACTGGTTAAGCTTATCTTTCTAGCAAACTTTAGATATCTATTATTAATAAAACCTATTTAATCTATTCTCTAAAGTTTAATTACAGAATAGTATACCGTTAAAATCTTTAATTAAGTACTATCCTTTATAAGGATAACTCTTATATATACGAAACAGGCCTAGCTATTTTAGATCTAACTTATAACTACTAGAATAATCTTATCTAAGCTATATATTATAAAGTATAACTATATCTCTAACCTTAAATCCGTCTTAGTAAATATGATAGGTATTATTAAAATACTTCTTATTTAGTACTCTTAGTCGTCTTATATATATAACAGCCTCTTATATATCCGCGTCTTTTTAGTTAAACTACCCCATATAAAGTGCTAGTAGCTCTAAAGTGGTCCGGACTATTTACTAAGGCAGCGTTTGCTAGGTGGGTATATAAAGTTTAATAGGAAGGATATACTTACATATATACAACTCTTACTAGTATTATTCCCATAAACCGCTTAATAGTTATTCTATCTGCCCATAAGACAGCATAAAGATTATCTAGCTATAAGCTATCTATCTTTGCCAAAGCGCCTATTATAGGTTTATAACCTTATTCTATAAAGCCTTACCCCTATAGGTAATATACAGAAGCTATAACTCTTTTAATATTATAGAACTCTACAAGCATAGCTGTAATATTAGCGCTCTCTCCTTTACTATCTATAGAGAGCTATCTAAATACTCCCTATTAGTAGATAATATCTTTTATAAAGGAACTTTGCTATACTTTTTACATCCTTATTTTAAAGGGCCTAAGCCTTTACCTATCTAGATATATATTCTTAAGCAATAGCTAGGTACTAAAATCTAAGACGGTTTAGCGGTATAAATATAATACCTACTATTACTTATTGCTATAAGGTAGACTCCTATATAGGGTATATTACTTCTTCTTCCTATCCTAACTATTGCCCCTAGCACTATAGGTATAACTTAATATACTATAATATCTAATCCTATAGCCCTAACTACTAGTACGTTCCCTCTTATCTATAATATCCACTCTAATTATAAAGACTTTTAATAGTTTCTTACTAAGTAGCCTTATTGTTAACTGCTTTCCGTATTAGTATATTTTTAGACTATTAGCGGAAGAGCTGCTAATTATATACTAGGAACTTTAGCGTATATTACTTAAACTTTTTAAATTCCTTAGTATTTATCTCTTCTAAACACTATAAAGTTACTAGCTATTTCGTAATTCTCTAAAATTTCTCTAAATATAAGTCTTCTAGTGGTAGACCTGCTTCCATTTTAAGAGGGCTAGCTATATATTCTAAGGTACTTAGCTTATAGTTAATAAACTCTTTAATATCCTTAGTTGGCTTATTAGGTTATTTGCTACTAGGCAGCCGTTATAAAAGTCTATTAGCTAGGCTATTTTTCCTTCCTAATATATATCTAATATTAAAGTCCTATAGCTAGATCTATGCTAGCTATCTTATTATTAAGGCTTCTGGTAAATTAGTAGTAGTATAATTTAGTTATATAACTAAGGTATTTATATCCACCTTAACTATAAAGTAAACGCCGTATAGGTGCACGCGATACTTTTTTAATATATATAGTAACGCCTAATACTTAAGCTTTTCTAAATTATATTTCTATTCCAATTAAGACTAAATACCGCTCTTATATTAACATGGGTAATAATAACCTTATATATTTAGTTATATAAGGCCGCGCCCCTATCCATTCTTGTATCTATTAATAGCAAGAATAATTAACCTAGCCCCCTTAGTATAATCTAGCTAAACCAATACGAGTATAGTAATAATTATATACTTTAGAGTCTTTATAGCGGTAATCTGCTCTATATCCTATATAAATAGAACATTTACTTATAGCAGTTAGAAGATTAGCTCTGTCTTAGCTATAAAGTCTTTTACCTATATTTAGTAATATATAACAACTCCTAGAAATACTTAGGCAGATATAACGTCTTTATAGTCTCTTTAGTAAATAATCTTTGTAACCTTTAACTCTTCTAAATATTATCCCTTTTTATTACAACGGTAACCAATTACTATAATCTTATCTTTATAGAAATAAGACTTTACGCCTAAGATTATACATCTAGCTTATTTTAAATCTACGAGTACTCTATTTAGCTATATAATATATTCCAAAATATATTAACATATGCCTAAAAGACTCTCTTCTCCATTATATACTATCTATAGGCCTTTTACTATAATATTATTTAGAAATGGTAAGGTATAGTATAGAATATATCGCTTTAGGATCTTAGTAATTGTCTATATAAACTAGGCTACTAAATTTATACCTTTTATAGGTACTATCGTTTATTATAGAAGTCTTAAAGGCATTATAAAGGCCATTAGGTTTCTACTTTCTATATTAAGCTCTAGCTAGTTATAGCTAGAGAAAAAGTCTACTATATATTCTATAGGCTTTTGAGGGGTTTAAGGCCGTAACTATCTCTGCTGCTCTTGGCTTTCTACCTAGCTCTCTACCCAGTTAACTATCTAATTGCGATTATTCCTTTAGTGTCTATAATTGTAAAGCTGGCGATCTACGATTAAGCTAGGGCCTTAAGTATTTTAATGTGGATTTAGAACGATTATATTAACTAATTTTTGCAACTCTTCCTTAGTAATTTCCTTAATTTCCTTACAGCTTTGCGTAGGAAGGAAGAATTGTAAATAGCTATTAGGTAAACTACAGTAATTGCGTAATGTCTCGTAGCCCATTTAAAGTACCTTAACGATTATAGGAAGCTTGCGATTAGCTTCTTTATAGAGCTGCTTTTAGCTTTACTACCTTTCCTTTACACCCTCTCTTTATAATTATTACCTCTTTTAAGTTCTATAATCTTTTAAATATAGTAAGGGACCCTCTTAATCCACTGCTAAATTTGCTACTACTTAAGATCTTACTAAGCTCTAAGCTAAGCCTTTTTATAGCTGCACAAGAAGTAAGTAGGCCCCTTTTTATAGTAACTTGTTTTAAGTAGCCCTAGTAAGGCTTAATTATATTTAGATTAGGCGAATTACCTAGCTAAAGAAGATATTAAATCTCGCAGGCATTAAAGTAGGTTTAGTAAATCTTTGCTATATAAGAAGTAGTCTTATCTTCCTATACAATTATATTAAGATTTAAGTATATAAGGCTTTAGGTAAATAGAAGAAGTTTTAGTATTAGGATATTCGTTAAATATCGCCACTAGTTAATTCTACCTCTACTTAATTAAGTAAAAGCTCTATACAATAGTGTAAACTTCTACTTAGTAGGTTATTACGGAACCCCACCGTAGGGGCCTCCATAGGAGAGCCCCGTGCTCTCGCGTACACCTCGCGTACAGCTTATGTCAGCTACGCGTAGGTATATCACCTCCTTACAATCGATCGCGTAATGTTTTGTAGACTCCTCAAATACATACGCTCTGTAGCCACTGCCCCCGTTCTATAACATTACGTTACGCCTTTTTACTACTAACGCTTAGCCTACGACTAATTCTATATCTTTATAATACTATAGGCGCTACTAAAAGTAGCGTATTTATAAATTACCTTACTTTATACTTTTAAGGAACCTATAATAGTAAGATAATATTCCTTACTAGCTACTATATTAAACCTAAAGAATAATTTAATACCTATACTTAATCTACAACGCCAATCAATCCTAGGAGAATTTAATTTATTAGCCCTAGCCTTAACCCCTAAGGAGATAGATACCAATAATGTCTTATTTTTTATTAACTATATAACTACGGATAAGTAAACGGAAGGGCTACTACCTATTAAAATTAAAATATAAGACGTTAAGATGTTTGTAAAAATAGTAATATAAGACCCTAATAAATACTACCGCCTTTTATAGAACTATTACCTAAAGTTTATATAAGCTGAGATATATACTACTTAAGATCGTGATATTATCTAGGACTTATAAGCTTATAAGGCGCTCGCTAATAACACACGTTAAGAAACTAAAGATAACCTCTATATATCTAAACGCGACGTCTAATAATTAAAGAAGAATAAGATTATACTAATTTCTATAGTTACTAAAAAAGAAGGCATAATTAAATACCTATAATTTTAGCTTAATAAGCACATTTATAATAACGTTAGATACTTCTTTACTATATATAACGCCACCTAAGTCTCTACGCCCCTAGCAACTTTATCTACTTAACGCTTAACGGAGGGTTAGCGTTAAGCAGCTTTACCTAATAGAAACCCCTACTAAAGTAGCGATAATAAAAGCCATAATAATTAAACCTAAACTGCTACCGTAGGGTTTAATATATACTACCCTAATCCTTTAGTTTTTTAAGGAGACTGTAAGGAATATAGCCACTAGAAGATATAAATCCGCGAAAAACTAACTTAGAGCACCTACCTTTTTCCTACGGAAGATACTAAGATTGGCTATATTATTGGGCGAATAAAGGGTATACTATTTAATAGACTCTTTGCTTAATAGGAGACTAGTAGCCGCTAAAAGTAGTAGTCTTACTAAGAAGTTCTTAACGATCTCAACCTAATATACTATAACTATAACCTACTAGCCACTAACTGAGCTAAACTACGTGCCTTAAAGATAAGCCCTACTGAATTATTTAATAAGTTCTATATTAAATTCTAGAAATATACTAGAGCCCTCGCCTAAGACAATACTAAAGACTAAGAGGATCTCCTTAAAAAGTTACTTATTGCCTTAGTTACGCAGCCGCTAGCTATAACTATAACGATATTTATAAGATAGTAGCAGTCCTATAAAAGATTAAATAATAACTAAATTAGATTGCTACTATTAATTCTTACTTAAAGACCTCTTTATAGAAGCCCTCTAGGCCTATTAAACCTATATATACTAAGCTACTAACGCCTACTACCTTAAGTACTACTAGAGCCAATATTAACCTCTCTATACTAACCTTTCTATAAAAACTCCTAGATAGAGAGTATAAGCTACTTTAGAAACTAGAACACTACTATAGATGCTATTAAAAAGGCTGTTATTATAATAACCTAAACTGCCTAATAGCTAGGTTTAGTACCTACCGCCTAATACTTAACCTAATGCCCTAAATACTAAATACGTTGCTATACGCCACTACCGTATAAGATAAAGACGTAGTAATAGTAGTAGAATTAGATATGGAAGCGGAAAACACTAAGTCCTAGCCCTAAGTTATAGGTTAGGACGCCCTAATAATAGAAGGATCTATATATTGGCCTACTTAATAAATAACTTAATAAAAATAAATAGATAAAAATAGATAGTTTTACCTATAATAGGAACTACTGCTATAAAATAATATAAAAGCCGTTTTATAATTAACTATAGAGCTACTAACTAATTTGTAGATATTTAACTTGTGCGTACTTATAACCTACCTACTTTACCCCCTACTAAATCCCGCGCCCTATAACTCGCTAATAGTAGTTATACTATATAGAAGATTACCTACGTAGTATAACTCTACTTAGATATAAATGGGCACCAGAAAGAGCTCTAGGCCTATATTATACTACTTACTAACTACCCTATTGTCCTTAGAATAAGCTAGCTTAAATAACACAACCCTACTATTAACTAGGAAAAGAAAGAAGCAACCTTTAACTCTAAATACTATAGAGAGACTTGCCTTGGATATAGCCTAGCCGTCTCTATTTACTTATTAGGATATTAACCTAAGAAACCCCTTATTATTCTACCTATAATTAACTGCTACTATATAAGTGCTATGGCCTTCTACCGTATAGTATATAGGAAAGGCTAAACTGTTACTATAGCTTCCTAATTATAACTATATAAGCTTAATAAAGAATAAAACTACGTCCTCTATAGTAATAGGATAGATATAGTTAACCTTCTAAAAGATAACGCCTCTGCGAAACTCTACGGACTTTTACCTTTAAACTTTAAGAAGTTTATAAAACTTAAAAAAGGATTTACCAACGAAGAACTCCGCAAGCTCCTTCTTAAAAGGTATTATAACTTTATCAATATATACTTATAAAAGGGCGTAGATATACTTCCCCTATATTAACCTAATAACTATACTATTAATATTAAATAAGGAAAAACGCTACCTTATAAGAGACCCTACCTAATATTAAAAGACGAACTTCTAGTTATAAGAAAGTATATTAATAAGCACCTTAATAAAGGGTTTATTCGTCCTAGTATATTACCAGCAGCCGCCCCTATTCTTCTCGCTAAAAAGCTAAAAGGAGGTATTTAATTTTATATTAACTATAAAGGACTTAACGCTATTATAATTAAAAACTAATACCTAGTACCGCTTATATAGGAAACCCTTAAGCGGCTTAGCTAAGTTAAAATCTATACTAAGCTTAATATTATCGCCGCCTTTAACTATCTTTAAATATAGGAAGGTGACGAATAGAAAACCGTATTTATATCGCGCTTTACTAATTTAAATATACCGTTATGCCCTTTAGCGTACATAATGGCCTAGGCATCTTTAAAGCTATATTAATAATACCTTATAGGACTACCTTAATGACTTCTGCTCTGCGTATCTAGATAATATACTTATTTATAGTAATAACCCTTTTAAGTATACCGAATACGTTTAAAAGGTCCTATAGCGCCTTAGGGACGTAGGACTTTATATTAATTTAAAAAAAATTCTTAGTTATAAAAGTAAATGTCTAAACGAGGTTGTCTATAACTAATTAGGTTAGTTATATAAGCTAAGCGAGCTTAGGAAATCCACCAAATTCCACCTGTAGAATAGGAGAATTAATAAGCATCAATTAAAATCAGTTACCACCCCTATACTATTGTAATAGCAATACGTATTACCGGAAGTAATACTAACACTGATTAGTAATTACAGATTAGGAGACGTACCACCTACGAAGAGAGATAAGCTCAATTAGTCCCTACTTATAGGCCTCTACCGAACCCGTTTACTAAGGAGTATTAGTTAATATATATCTAAAGAACCAACCCCCTAACAGGCCCTTAATTCTTTACACATAGTCCTTAGATACTTAAAGAACCGACCCCTTAACAGGCCCTCGGTTCGCGTCTATTACGCACTTTAAAAGGCGTTAGGTACTTAAGGAACCAACCCCCTAACAGGCCCTTAGTTTCGTGTTTATTACGCGTTTTAAAACCTAAAAATTAAAACTTAACAAGATAAAGAACCTTAGTTCGCGTCTATTACGCGTTTTAAACCCTACAACTATTATATGAACTTACCCGTTATTACAAGAACCACTATAACGGATATTAGGCAATAAGTTAGAGAAGGACAGAAGAAGTGGGGCAGAGGAATTGATGTAGACTCTAATAACATCGATATTATAGATATTAATAACTTCGTGCAGTTTAAGACCTTAGAATATAAGGTTTATAACTTTAAAGACGATAAACTATAGGAAGCCTATAAGGATGATTTCCAGAACTTTATAGTATAAATCTTCAAAAACTGCAACCAGACATACATTAGAAAGCTTCGATTACTCCTATAGACCAACGGCGTATAGGTAAGGAAGTATAGGAACGCCACAGTTCCCAAATTGCTATTTAACACCCTATAAGAACAAGAACCTATAGAGTAGATTAAGCTTGAGATTAAAGAGTATATGGCAGCTAGAGGGAAGTTTAATTTAGAACAAATCGACTACCTCCTTAAGAATAACTTCGCTAGTGCCAGTACTAGTACTAGTACTACTAAAAATCTAATCTTACGAACTACTATTAAAACCCCAACCTTAACCTTACTAACCCTATAACCTATCTCGTTAATATAACCCACCTCGTTAAACTAGGGTTTCGGTAAGGAGTTAATAAACCTCGTAAAGATGTACACGGAAGATAATAAGTATAGTAAAGAAGATAACAACTTTAACTTTAAACTTACTATCTTCTATAACCTCTGCAGTAGAGCTAATGTACCCCAAGAAGCTAAGGTTAAAGCCTACCCTATAATACTACGCGGCTTAGCACTTAACCATTACTATACCAACCTTAAGAACGTCACTATAACCCTCTTATTCGACCAAATCTATAACGCTATACGCAATTACTTCGAGGGACCTAAGTACAGGCGTAGTATACTAGGGCAATAAAACTTAACAATCTTAAGGTCTATAATGAGTAAAGGCGAGAATACTAGAAAATTAACCCTAGACTGCCTATAGTTGCTTATTAAAGAACTAAGACACCTTTAGTATGGTCTTGACCTAGATTTATATATAGATAAGTTTCTTTATAATAAGCTTATTAACGCCTGCTAGGAGTTACTAGCGTGTTAATATACCTGCTTTAAACCCTCTAACAGCTTAACTGGCCTAATTAATAACTTACGATCCTCTATTATAATATTTGAAAAGTTAAATAGTAAGAACCCCTAAGCCTACTTCACTAACCGCCGCTACCGTAGACAATACCCCTAATCACCCTATAGAACACAATCATCCTTATCTAGCTAATATGCATTATTAAAAAAGCGCTGCTTTATCTGCTATAAGGAAGGCTGCTAGTTATCTAAATATTTAAGAGAAGAATGCGATAAATTAAGGAAGAAGTTTAAGGATAGACTTAACCGCCGCTTTAATAGGCACGCCAAGCAATATATTACCGAGTATAAGGGAATAGATTATAATAATAAACTTAACTTAAAATCTACTGATAACGCAATAAAAGCCCTTATAATTAATATTGAGTTACTACCAGTATCTCCGGCTTAGGAACAGACTGAACTATTTCTTACCTCTTTTAGAACGATATAGCACGAAGGAGCCACTAATACTATAACTAACTTAGCGGACTAATCCTTTACCTATATGATTACCGGCACTAACCTAACTGCTCACCACAATGACCTAGACCTATTTACCTACGTTACTACTAGCTAATATACCTTAGACGAGTTCTATAAAGTAATAATTAACACTAAAGCTTTAAAGAGATTAATAGTAGGTTACGGATAATACCTTGTATACAGGAAGACCTATAACACTGTTATCGACACCTTAAAGGCCGGCGCTATTAATGTCTAGTTTGGCATCGGCTCTACCTCTTTTATTAGCTCCATTATAGCTAATACACCAGTTAGCAATGTTAAATTTCACATTATAAAGGCCGACATACCCTTCCTACTATGTCTCGCAGATATAGATATACTAAAGGTCTATTACAACAACCTTAAGAACATCCTAGTAACCCCAATAAAATTGGTGCCAGTAGTTCACCAATTCGGTCACCCCTTCCTATTATGGGAAGAGTTATTATAGTTATTTATAACCCACTTGTTTAACCAAAACCCTTACTACCTAACCACTACTAAACTCCGCCGACTCTACTGCTGCTTCAGACATCTATTAGCAGATAAGCTACATAAGGTACTAGAACGCTCTAGCTATAATAATATTAATAAGCAGGTTATCGACTACCTCACTAAGTACTGCTCTCACTGCTAGAAACACGGTAAATCCCCTAAACAGTTTAAGTTTATATTACGAGAAGACTAAGATTCCAATTTTAACTATTCTATTTTTATTGATATTATATATATTAATAGAAGCCCTGTCCTCCATATAATTAATAAAGCTACTAGATTTTAAGCCGTAAGATAGCTACGCAATATCTCCGTAAAATATACCTGGGATATCCTATAACTCTGCTAGATTAACACCTACATTGGACCACCCGACTACATTACCTATAACACTAGGAAGAACTTCGTAAGTAAGGAATTTCAATAGCACGCTATAGCAATAGCTATATTAACTAAGAGCGTCCTAGTAGAAGCTTACTGGTCTATTAGAATAGTAGAAAGAGCTTATCTAACCCTACGCCGAGCATACTAGATAATTATAGAGGAGCTATAGGACTTAGGAATAACTAAAGAACTGGCTTTATAAATAGTGGTAAAGGCTGCTAATAACACAGCTGGCCTAGATGGCTTAGTCCTAATACTTCTCATCTTTAGTGCCTACCCTTAAATAAGCGAACTTGACCCACTAGCACCCTCTATTACATAGCGAGCGGCAGCTATAAAGAAGGCAATGGAGGAGATTGTAAGGATTAGGGCAAAGAAGCAAGTTAATAATATACTAAACCAACAAAACGGTCCATCTGTCACCACAATCCACAACCTCCCCCTTAACTCAGATGTACTCGTATGGCGTAAAGGCAATACTGGACAAAGCGGCAGATAGACTGGCCTATTTAAGTTACTTAGAATTAACAAAGAGATATATAAGGTATAGCTCCCTAGTGGACCTACCGACTTTAGGACCACAGTAGTGAAACTATACCTATAACCTGAACTAGAAGAACTAACTAAGGAACCGACTAAGGAACCGACTAAGGAACTAACTAAGGAACTAACTAAGGAACCAACCAAGGAACCGGCAGCTACTATACCCCTCCAAAGATTAAAACGGACACAACGATCGCCGATAAAGTCCCAGCAAAATATTACAGACGTATCAATATTTATTAACAATAGCCTAACGAAATCTAACACTATAACCTCTAAGTGTACCTTACCGTCATTTACAGAGTCTTAACGTAAGGAGATAAACGGTTTACTTAAGAAAGGCGTCTTCAAGTTTACCGATACAGTAGACGTCCCGAAAGGAGTCAGAATCTTCAACTCCTAATTTATTAATAAGATTAAGAACGCCGGAACAGATAAGGCCTTTAAGAAGTCTAGACTGGTCGTATAAGCCTATAACGACTATAGCAAAGATCTAGTTCTAACATAGTTACTAACTATTTAACGTGTTAGCCAGAGAATCATTCTAGCACTTATAGCAACCCTATAAGAAAATGAAAGAAGACCAGCCTCTTTATACCTGCGCGATATCTTATAAGCCTACGTATAGTTTAGCACCTACCTAAACAGAGACTTCTTCGTATGCCCGCCACTAGAACTTAGACTAAAAGATGGATTAATTTTAAGAGTTATTAAACCACTATATGGTGTCCCGGAAGCTGGTAACCACTAGTTTAATATATACTACCGCTACCACCTTAATAAGCTATGGATAAACCAGTTAATATACAACCCCTACTTATTATACACAAACAGCAACGGCTTTAGAATTATAGGATTGCAGACCAACAATATACTATTCCTTGCTAATAAAACCTTTACAGAGGCTAAAGAAGCCAGACTTTAGGAGGCAAAGTTCCTAGCAAAAGAGAGAGAGAAGCTTACGCTAAATACCCCAATTAAGTTTAATAGAGGCTACATTAAGCAAGAAAAAGATTTAATAGCCTTTACCTAGGAATGTTAATGCTAGAACCTAAAGCTGGTCATTATAAAGGCTATAGACCTAACTAGCTCCAGAGGGGAAGTCCGCAAGGCAGTTACACTAAAGGACTAGTACGTTGCTTAAAGAGCAAGAGGAGCCTATATCGCCATAGTCTGTTAACTAGAAGCTGCCTTTAACCTCTCCTTTATGGCATAAATTGTTAACCTAAAGAAAGAATATGCGAAGCAGCTTAATAAGCGGCTTTAATAGTAAATTAATAATCCCTCCTAAGGACTTCGTTTCGTATAACTTAATATAAGTACTCTTAAACTAATGATATTTACGGACTTATCCTTTGCTAATAACCACGACCTCTCCTTTTAGATCGGCTTTATTATTATACTTACGGATAAGGACAATAGGGCTAATATCCTCTATTGGTTATTTATTAAGTGCAAGCAAGTTATATAAAGTATCTTAGCATCTGAACTATATAGTATGGCCTACGGATTTAATACCAGAGCTACGATTAAAGTAACCATCAAGAAGATCCTATAACTCGAACGACTACCGCTTACCCTTTATACTAATTTAAAATCTCTATATAACTGCCTAGTTAAACTTGGGACAATATAAGAGAAACGACTTATGGTTAACCTAATGTGTTTATAATAATTGTACAAAAGAAGAGAAATAGTAGAGATTAAATGGATTAACGGAGGCAGTAACCCTATAGACGCTATAATAAAATTAAAGCCTTACCAGGCGTTAAAGGACCTAATTAATATAAATATAATTAAGCTATAGGTTACCAAGTGGGTAGAAAAAGAAGACGTTAAAGCAGGAATAGAGTGTGCGAAGATGTTAAGCTAGCCGCTAAGGCGCTAGTACTAAGCAAGCCAATAGCGATTTTCTATCCCGAGGATGGAAAATCGTAATTGGTTACTTTAACTACCTAGTAGAATTCGGCAGAATCTAAGTGGAATATAGCAGAATTTGGCAGAACTTAATGGAATTTAGTGGAATATAGCGGAATTTGGTAGAACTTAATAGAATTTAGTGGAATATAGCAGAATTCGGCAGAACTTAATAGGACCTAGCAGAACTTAACGGAATTTAGCAGGAGGCGTGCTTAAGCACCATTAAAAACTAAATACTCCCAGTGTCTGAATAAGGTTGTCTATAACTAATTGGGTTAGTCACGTAAGCTAAGCGAGCTTAGGAAATCCACCAAATTCCACCTGTAGAATAGGAGAATCAATAAGCATCAATCAAAATCAGTTACCACCCCTACACTATTGCAATAGCAATACGTATCACCGGAAGTGATACCAACAGTAAAATACCTTAGACTAATTATTACTACTAAGGGTGTCTATATAGACCCTAAGAAGGTATATATAATTACCGAATAGTAAGCCCTTAACTATATTAAGGACGTATAAGCCTTCCTTAGTTTTACTAACTTTTATTAAAAATTTATATATAACTTCTTAGGCGTAGTAGTACCACTTATAGCAATAATATAAATAAAGGGCCTTTTTGTAAAAGGAAGAAAAACATACCTACGCTTTACCTAGACGCCTAAATATAAGAAGGCGTTCTAAGACCTTAAAAATGCCTTTACTAAAGCACCTATCCTAGCTTACTTTATACTAGGATAATAACTCTATCTTAAAACTAACTCCTTAGACCACGTTAACGTAGGCGTCCTTTTTTAAATAGGTAATAACGGTCTTCTTTACCTAGTCGCATTCTATTCGTCTAAGCTTATACTATAAGAGTATAACTATAAGATCTATAATAAAGGACTCCTTATAATTATATAAGCGTTTAAAGAATTCTAACTAGAACTTTCTTTAGTAGAGCTTAACTAGCTAACTAAAGTCCTTACGGACCATTGCAACCTTAAGTACTTTATAATTATAAAGTAGCTAAACTAACGCTAAGTATATTAGAACGAGTTCCTCTCTAGTTTTAACTTTAAAATTATATATAGATTAGGAGTATAAGGTACTAAACCTAATACCTTAATACGCCGCTTATAAGACCTTCTTTAGTCTAAAGATAACCTCCGCAATTAGTTCTAATAATAAATAATCCTAAAAGTATAAAGTTTGGCCCTAGGCATACTACCTATAATAGAGCTAACTGTACCTTAGCTTTATACTATAGAACTAAAGTTACCTTCTAAAATTAACGAGCTTATTACTATGGTATATTACACCTCTATTAACCTATTACTGTAAAGACCGCTAGCGCTTATACGCTGCCTATTAACCTTTAAAGCTTAGGCTAGATTAATATAGCAGCCTTAAAAGTAAAAGAGAACAGGCTCTATTATAGAGGTTGCCTATTTATCCCTAACTTAGAAAATTTATAACAGTAACTAATCTAAATAGCCTATAACCTCCGATTAAGCGGCTACCTAGGTAGAAAAGGAACCTATAAGCTTCTTAGCCGATACTACTTCTAGCTAAAAATAATAGACTTAGTTAAATGCTTTATAGGCGCCTACTATAGTTATAAGCGCGCTAAGGCCTTTAATATAAAGTATTAAGGACTACTATACCCTCTACTAGTACCTATATAATAATGGGCAGATATTGCTATAGATTTCATTATTAACCTACCACCCTATAAATAATACGGCTATACTTATAAGAATATCCTTATAATAATATACCAACTTATTAAAGAGCGCCACTATGTCCTAACTAAAGGTATAGCTATTAGCGACGTTGCTAACGCCTTTCTTTACGAAGTTTATTAACTATATAGGTTACTTAACTTAATTACGTCCAACTAAGGTATATAATTTAACTCTAATATATAGAGACGAATTTACTAACGCCCTAGTATCTCTATTAAGATATCTATATCCTTTTATTATAAAACTACTACGTAACTAGAAAACGCTAATGCTAGTATAAAAGCATACCTATAATAGGTAGTTGCCTATAGTTAAGATAACTAGGTAGATTACCTTCTATTAGGTAAATTTATAGCGAATAACTACGTCTTAACTATTATAGGACTTACCCTATTTTTTATAAATAAGGATTATTACTCCTAATCTAGCATAGAGCTACTAGAACCTATTAATAAAAAACTACCATATAGAAAACGCCTTAAGATGCTACTTACTAACTAGTATACAGACTATATAAAAAATCTACTCGACTACTATAAGGAGAAATGGCCTAGGCTTAAGTAAAGTAGGCCTACTTTACTAACTATTATAGAACGCCACTACTAGAGATGCGTGTTAACAACTGGGTATAGCTAGATATATATAATATCTCTATATAGAGGCCTATAAAGTTACTTAATTATAAAAACCTTAGCCCTTATCTAATTAAATAAGTTATTAATAAGGGAGCTATATATAAGCTAGAACTCCTACATACCCTAGCCACCTATAGCTACTATACCTCTATTAGCCTAACCCCTTACTAGGGCAGATATAGCTTAAACCCCTATTAGTACTAATCTAAGATAAAAATAAAGACGAAAACTATAAGGAGTGGACCGTTAAACAAATTATTGACTTTAAATACTTTAGTAAAGGTAAAGGATAACGGCTCTACTACAAAGCTATATACACAGGATTTAATATAAATTAGCCAGAATGGCAACTATATAAAGACTTTAAAAATGTAAAGGATTTAATTAGCAACTTTTACTATGCGAACCCATAGAAACTAGGCTTAAGTAAAGATTTTATACCTAATCCTCTATAGAAGCCTTTATAGAGTTAAACCGTTATATATTACTATATAAGGGCAAATTGCTGTTAGATTATAGTAAAGTGTAATTACGTAACCGGAATATTGTTAAGATATTTAGGAACTTTAACCAGCGGTTAAAGTTATCTAATTAGTTGGATTCTTAGATACTAAGCCTTATTATATAATATTGTTTTAAACCTTTAGTAATACCCCCCTTTCTTCTTTTTTATACCTTAAGTATCCCTTTTATATATATATAGTAACCACAGCATCGCCAGAGCTCCGCCTTTATAGGAGGGGGAGTAGTATTACGGAACCCTACCGTAGGGGCCTCTATAGGAGAGCCCCGTACTCTCGCGTATACCTCGCGTATAGCTTATATTAGCTACGCGTAGGTATATTACCTCCTTACGCCCTCGACCCTTATAATTAATCGCGTAACGTCTTACAGACTCCTTAAATACATACGCTCTATAGCTACTACCCCTATTCTATAATATAGGTGCTCCGCTTATATACCTATTATAATATAGTTTATATACTCTTCTTTTAGTATCTTATTATTTTTTTCTAAGCCTTATATACCTCTAGCTCTAGAGCTTAATTCTAGATTTTAATAATTAATTTTAATTTATTTAATTCCTTTTTTATCTAAGGCTTCTTAATATAGTAAGGGCCTTTAAAGTTATATATAAAGCAATCCTAAAAAATGTCACAGCGACTTAGTCAATCGAGGCACGAGCGCCGTTTAGAACGTATGCAAGCCTATACAATTAGAATGTCTATAGACCCGGATATTAAGATAAGGAGAAGAAGAAGATGGCGGTGAGGACACGTCTATATACAAGGGGGAGCCAAGCCTTTAGCCGAACCCTGACTAAGCCCCCTATCCAAGTTACGCATTAGGGCCGTAACAAAATATAAACTTAGAGTACCCCTTTTATTATTTTTGTATATAGCTGCGTATATAAGCCTTATAAGGACGTCGCTATACCTAATAAGCCCCTTAATAGTAGCCTAAAACGATACTTGTCTTATTTAACCAAATTATAGCCTTCTAATCTTCTAAGGTTTAATAATAATAGGCTAATATAAACTTATATTATTTGTTCTTTATAGCTGCGGTTAATCTAGGCTTCCTTATTAGCTTTATTTTATAGTAGCCGTATTTTTAAGTATAATTTAAACGGATAATATCCCTTAACCCGCTGGCGTCTATGGAGTATGTGGTCCGTGCAAAACACACGAATCCAAACAACGTGTATAGTCGATTACGTTGATCTAATTGGCCAATTCTTATCGATAACGAATGGACGAATTTCAGCGGGTTAAGGGATAGAGAGGCCTGTTTCGCGAGCAATCCTTTTAGTACGTTTTTTACGTCCGTAACGATCGCATATAACGGCGTTAATGACTTTTTGCTTAAGATTAAGAGTAATCTTTTTCTTACACCCTATGCAGGGCTTATCCTTAAGGTGGTTATTAAGGAGAACCCAATCTGCACGCTAGCCATTCTCTACTGCCCTTTTTAGTAGATTGCCGATGTGCTTAGCGCTAATTCTAGTAACTTAAGTGATCGCTTTTAGAGGAGTACCTAAAGCCCTTATTACTATAGCCTGCGCTCTCGTTACAAGGCCGTAGTAAGGTATTTTGGGCTTAAAAAGCGTAAAAGATATGTAGAATATAAGGTGCGATAGAACGAGGTAAATTACGTGAATGTTAAACGATGGAACACTATGATTTGGAGGCTATATAGATGATATATTAGTGTTAAAAGCTTCAATTAAGTTGACTGAGTTGATTTTTGGTGGGGTCTTGGCACCAAAACCGCGCTTTTCCCAAAAAGGAAGGAGAAATCTCTTTTCGCGCAATCCTCCGCGGTCACCTGCACTCAGGACAACCCCGGACAGTCGTCGGTCACGTGTTTGAGGCACGTGCCCCTAGTATATAGTCTCTCCGATCCCAGAGGATTCGTCTCCTCCACAATCTGTCCTGTTCCTACAATCGTGCCTTATAGCCCCCTGTCTACAAAGTCCCCTCACAGAACCCACCTACAACAGATCCAAGCCTTGCAGACACAAGCTAGTGCCGTCAGGAATGTTGCTCAGGTTACAGCGAGGTAATTGGGTCTTAAGCCCAGGCTTGCCGAAAACTATGCTGACGTACTCTTCCTTGCAGCCGGGCCAATGCAGCAGCCAGAATGCACAACGTGCACATCATCACCCTTACTGCACCCTTTCGTCCACTGGTACAGGGGTCGTTCGGTTGTTCAGAGTGAATTTGTCCGCACAGCCTCAAAAATTTAATGTTCCTCTCACCGCTCGCAAAATGCTAGAATAGCACGCTAAAATATTGGCAGCTTTACCGTACACAGCTTCTGAAATGGAGCTCTTGGCATCATTTCAATATGGAGCTCGAAGCTCCTGTTACAGATTCCAGTTCAATATGGAGGCTTCATATTTGCACACGTCCGTGCAACCCGTAGAGCCACAGACGCGTGTTAAATCGGGAAGGAACGCTTTCTTTGTGCCGGACTTTCAGTTCATATTCAATCTAACGGTTTTGCAACCGAACAATCCCAAGACTTCACGATATGGCCAGCTGTTACTCCCAACATTGCAAATACGTCAGTGGTGGAGAGGAATCTGGTAATGCCGGAATTTCGTACGAAATTAGGACTTTCTCCAGTCTGAGGATATGGCCTGTTTTGACGAGAGCAAGTAGCTTACAATAGACTGGGGTGGCTTAGGGTACGTTCGGTTGCAAATCGGCTCCATATCATATTTGTTCAATCTGTGCGTATTTTAGTGTCACCCGTTTTGTAATTAGTGGCGGCTACTACCGTGGCTCATTTGAATCTGTAATTGAGTCGATCGTTCGGTAAACTTCCATATGAGGCTCAAGATTTGGCTTCGCATAATGCGTGATTGACGTCGGTGAGCGATTCGAGTGAGGCCCTCTGCCACCAAGCCTCTATCGTGAATCCCTACTTTGGTGTAGTAATAGAGTCTCCTCCTCGGCTAACGCCCTCCCTGCGATTAATGCTTTCCTTCGCCCACCTCCCGTAGAAGCCGTAGTAGAGCTACAGCGACGCCCGCGACCGCCGCGACGAAACAAGCTCATCGCGATTACAAAGGTTAAAATAATAACATTATATAAAGCTTGCAAATGCGACAACAGTATTGCAGTTGGGGTGTGTGGAGTCGCCATGTCATGAAAAGTTGTTACTTTGGCGCGTATACGAGAGCTTCAGATGGAATATGGAACGGAGGCTCGAAGGCAGCATCCCTTCGTGTGGCAAAAGTCACTTTTCGTATTGGGCGCTTTTGGCGCTTTTGCTTGGGTTAGCATGCTGCAGGCACCCCAGCTAGCGCAATTTTATTAGCAAGCCCCACCAAAATACCTTAACATCATAATGCCAACGAAATACTGCAAAAGGCAACCCCAAAAATACCGACCACAGATTTTATTTGAGGAAGTTAAGTAAAAAGTCATGATGCATGACGTCACAGTCGTATGTTCTTGCCATTCTTCCATTAACTAGCTGCTGATTATATAGGAAAATCCTCCATTAGAGTCTTCCCCTAAACTTCTACCACTTATACGCTTTATACGCGTTCCTAACATTAATAAGAATAAACCAGTAGAGGATTAGCTTAAGGTTATAATAGAGGACGTATTATATACGTCAAATGAGATGCGTAAGGTGCTATAGGTAGTTAAATGGTTTAATCAGCGATTATTTAGTGTGGAGGATCGATTAAAGGCAGTAGAGGAGGGCTTAAAGGAGGCTAAGAAAGTTACTGCCGTAAAGGCTTAATTAGCTTTAGGGTCTCAATATTAGAGGTATAAGGAAGTAGAGGATTAAAAATAGTTACCTAGTTGTCGCCTACTAAATAAAAGCTATTAAAGCACTAAAGGTATAGAGGAAGCCTATAAACCTCGCATTCGTATACTGTTTGCCGTATTTATATCACAAGCTTCCTAGCCTCCTTCCATCTATATATCTAGCATCTTAGTAAGCCCTTATAGCCTTGCTTCTTTGTAAAACCTTTAATAGAGCGGTGAATTTGCATACACTGTTAAATTATAGGTAGTGGGGTTTTGGCAGTAACGTAGGTACTTCTTTAATTTGTTCCGATATTTTAATAACCAGGCCTAGTACCAGGTTAATATTGCCTAGGCTTTTGTAAGACTAAATAAAGACGACGCTTAGTATCTTATTTAGTTAACCCTATCTTCTAACTGCCTATAATAATAAGGTTCTATACTAATTATATATAGAAGCGGCGGTGGGTATAAAGGAATGGCTTGCTTAATGTCCGGAAGATATTCTTACTAATAATATAGGCGTTAATTACAGCCGTATTAAGCGCCTAAAAGAATAAGAGCATCTAGGTGTTACGGACGCTTTAAGTACAATGTTATAACTACTTAGAGAAGAGACAGAAGAAGCTAGTTAGTTAATTTAGGCACGGTCCAGGATGGAGCCAATAGAACTATGTAATGAGGAATAGTAACTAAGGTCACGTAGGGTAATCTATATAATTTATAGGATCTATATAATCCGTAACAGAGCAGATAGAGTACACGTATATTACGTACAAGAAGGATTTTATAGGAGTACGGTTGTGTATTTAAGGACCCTTAGTCCCTACCTAGATAGTTCCTTCCTTATAGTGATTCTTAGAATATAATTAGAGTTAATCTATTAGGCAACCACTCTACCAGTTATTATTACGTTGTTGACTTTTATACTTGCATTTCCTACACACCTAGCCTAATAACAGGACCCACCGTAGTTCCTGCTACAAGGTTCCGTTACACAATCACTACCTAGTTACAGTATTAATATAAGAAGTCGAACAACATACCACTAAAAGTAGCCACTATAACGCTATCGACGGCAGCAACTACATTAAGGTTAGGTAACGACACTAGTATAGCAGACACTAACTTATAGCAACCTATAACGGTCGGATAGCTATAAGAGATAGTTGACTAGTTAACAGAAAATAATGTAATATTGGAAAACAGGATTAACGGGATAGGCGTAGTAAAGGTTAAGTTACTATTAATCAAAAGATACTTAGGAGAGAGATTAAAGCTTAAAGGATTCCTTACGTAAATACACTTTAAGGTAGCGTAAGAGGGAGCTAAGCTAGCAATACCTATGGATCAAATAGTATATGCAGGATTGTTCTTAATAGGAAGAGCACTTAAGTGGTTTAAGCCTTACCTTATAGAAATCTAAGTAAACGGAATAATGACTACGAACTAAGAGGTACGGTTTATGTTCTTAAGCTAGAATAGATTTATAGAGTAACTTATACAAATGTTTAGAGACCTAGAGGCAGTAACTACGGCGGAAAGAAAACTCTAAGACATTATGTAATAAACCTTAGCAATTAAGTATATAATGTAGTTCCAAACATTAGCGATATAAGTTAAGTGGAATAATAGGGCGCTTATAGCATAGTATAAATAGGGACTTAAGGCTAAAGTCCAGGACGTAATTATCCTAATAAAAGATACGGACACCCTAAGGGAACTAATAGATTAAGCGATTAAGATTAATAATTGGATTTACTAAAGGGAATAGGCTAAGAGAGGCTAGGATAGAGTTCTATAGTTATATAAGNCGTANNGTANNNANTAACNAAAGCTAAGTTANAAANTATNGTATAGCGCAGAGCTAATNGACCTAAGTGGTACTAAAGAAGCCTATAAGAGATAGAGTAAGAAACTATAAAAACCTAGAGGTTAAGGATCTAGTAATTATAGGACTAAGGAGCAAAGGCTAAACTAAGGATCTTAGTAGCAGAAGACGTTTAGGTAGACTCTATAGTAAAAGTAATAGTTTAGGGAAAGAGCTTATATAAATTGCGGAAAATAAGGTCACTTCGCGAGGGATTATAAAGATGGTTAGAGGTACTATATAATAAAGGGAATAAGGCTAACGGCAGAAGACATATACGTATAAAGGGATAATAGTATACTACGAGGAACAAAAGAATGTTTAATTAGAAGTTTTGCATTTTATTATAATAATACATACCGAATTTATAAAGACGCTAAGTATAGCGTAAGCTATTGGCTATAGGAGCCAGCACCTATAGGATGCAGAGAAACTAATAAACCAGTTCACAGATCGGACATTAAGGACGATAAATTCAACATAGGCGAAATATTTCGTAACGATAAGGTAATAAGAGCGGTTTACTGGAAACACGTAGCCATTAGAGATATTATACTAGAGGTAGAGGATAATTCCACTATAGAATAGGGAACATTAGTAGGGATTAAGACCCCACTAGACACGATGTCTATCGCTTTATAAGACGTAAGAGAAGTAGGATAGTAAACCACTTCGGCACTTAATAAAGGTAAAAGGCCAAAGGCTTAAGATTCTTAAGATAAGATAAGGTAAGCTTAAGGACCTATAACAGACGAAAACCGATAGAGTAGAGTAGTAGCTTAGTTTAAGAATATATAAATGAGCTCGGGATAGAGATTCCCATAGGTATAAGATTCTTAAGATAAGATAAGTGAGATTTAAGACTTTTAAAACGAGATAAGAACACTAAGTAAGCCTAGTTAGACTAAGGCTGGAGCTAAGCTTAAGTTAAAAGCAAGCTTAGGATTAATAAATCTAAGGGATTAAGAATTCGGAGTATAAATTAGGACACCTATAGGCAAGAGGTAAGGAGCTTCTTTATAGATTAGAAAATCTGCAGCATAAATAGTAATTAGATTAGGAGACAGACATATAGACCTAGAGGACTTACTAGTAGAATATAGCGTTTAGACTAAAGATTAAAGAGTTAATACTAAGATTAAGAAGCAAGAAAACTTTAAGGATTTGTTAGTAAGACGTAAACTAAAGGAAACCATAGAAGAATTCAGAGTAAAAATTATCGCATGGTAAGAATAAAAACTAGATAAGAGATCTAGCATATTAGGACGTATAAAGGACAGAGCGCTAGTACAAAGAATTACTAATAGGCTAAGAATAGGTATACTAAGAGCTAAGTGGCTTACCAAACTGGAAAATAAAGAGGATTTAGGAATTCCTACTAGGTTTAAAAAACGACACACTAAGGGCTGTTACGATATAGTAATAAGAAGATACTTCCTTATAGATAAGCCGTATATACTCTAGCAGCTATACTAAAAGTAGTATAGGCAAAGGCATAACAATAAGTGGGAAGATTTCTATATGTGGTTGGATAAAAAAGTTATCTAGAACCACCCAATTATAAAAAAGGCCATAAATTATATTAAAGGAGCCTTAATTATAACGTTAAGGGATCTAGAGGAGCGTTTAAAGGACTAAAGAAGCAAAAAGCGTATCTTAGTACCTGCGAATAAAGTTATAACGTTCAGATTAATATAATAGAGGTTTAAACTTAAGAGCGAAGACGAGCTAAGAGTTAACCTAAAGCACCTAGTATACTACACGTTATCGTAGATTGCGTACGTGGACGATATATACAAGATATATAAAAATCTAAAAGAGAAGAATTGGAAATACCTTTTAAGGATATATTAGATAACGGACAAGCAATAATATAGGAATGCTAAATATATATATAGATGGCATCCAGCAGAAGTCCAAGAGGAAGGAAATTTAATACTTTAACTAGGAAGATTCCTTACGGAAGAATACTTAGACAGATAATAGTGATGGGAATGCCTAGAAAATATGTGTCTATAGTATATTAAAGATAAGAAGCGAACTAAGCATTAGCTAAAGAATAAGCTAAGTACAACGGGATTAAGCAGCTAATAGTTAGGAAAAGTAGAGGCCTATAGAACTAAAGGGAGCTAGTAGTAGAGCCTTAGACCCTTAAAGGAATTCAAGGACAACACCTAAATTTATAAGTTAAATGGCAAGATTAATAGTTTAAGGCATTAATAGATAGTAGAGCAATAAGGAACTATATCTTACTAGTAGCAGTTAAAAGAATGGGATTACCTTATAGATAAAAGGAGGAATCTTACCTATTAGTAACAATTTTAGGAGATCTAATAGCCTATAAAGGAGGGATTATTAATCTTAAAATAGGACCTATTTAGTTAACTATTAAAGGGAGACAAATCAAGATATCTTTTAATATATTACTATTAGGGAATAATAAGGCAGTATTAGGAATGCCTTAGTTATAGGAATATAATCTAAAGATCGATTAGGTTATAGGTTAGGTCGATATTAGGGATACTTAATACCGTAAGATATAATAATAAGCCAAGTTGGTATAGTACTAAGTTAGAGCGATATATAAAGAGACTAAGTAAGGCTTAAGTTATATACTAAAGAGATACCATAAGTACGGCAAAAAACTATAGTTACTAGAAAGTAAGAAGCTGTTAGAGTATATAGTATGGGACTATAAGATAAAATTAGAACTAGAAATAAGTCTAAGGTTCTTTCTAATCTATAAGCTTACTAAAAAAGAAGGTAGAGCACTAAAAGAGTTTATTTAAGAAAACCTATAAAAGGGATACATTAGACCATTGCAGTTATTAGCAGGATATCCAGTACTATTCGTACTAAAGAAAAATAGTAAACTAAGGCTGTATATTAACTATAGATAGTTAAATAGCATTACTAGGAAGGATAGGTATTCTTTACCCTTAATTAGCAAATCTAAGATAGGATAGGCAATGTGTAAATCTTTATAAAGATAGATTTAAGATAAATGTACTATTAGATTAGGATTAAGGAAGGCAACAAATAAAAGGTAGCCTTTAGGTTAAAGGAAGGACTATATAAACTATTAGTTATGTAATTCGGGCTTATAAACGTACTAGTAACGTTCTAAAAGCGTATTAATAATATATTAGAAGAATACTTAGATGAATTTATTATAGTATACCTTAATAATATCATTATCTATTTAATAAGTAAGGAAGAATATAGAGAATATGTTAAATAGGTCTTAAAGAGACTATAAGAAGAATAGATGCTAGTAGTAATTAAGAAATGCGAGTTCTTCACTAGGAAGACCGATTTTGTTAGATTTATTATTAAACTAGGCCAACTTAGTATAGATCTAAAGAAGATTAAGGCTATAGTAAATTGGTAGGAACTAGAGAACGTCATATAGTTAAAATTGTTCTTAGGGTTTTATAATTACTGTAGAAGGTTTATAGTGCAATAGTTAAAGAATATTAAGCCATTTACGCGATTAATAAAGAAAGAAGAACTATAGGTATGGGGAGAGGAATAGTAAGAACTCTTTAAGAAAGTTAAAGAGTTATTTACCTAAGAGCTAGCTCTTAAGATCTATTAACTAGGACTAGAAACAGTTATAGAAATAGATATATTAGACTATATACTAGGGGCGTACTTTATACAGAAATATTAAGATAGATGGCACCCAGTGGCGTACTATAGTCGGAAGATAATACTACTAGAGTTAAACTATAACATCTATAATAAAGAGTTATTAGGTATAATTGCAGCACTAAAAAAATAGAGAGCATTCTTATAAGGCATAGAGAAACTATTTATAGTTAAGATGGATTATAAGAACCTAACAGGATTCCTAATAATAAAGGAACTTAACTAAAAATAGGTTAGATAGGCAGAGATGCTTATAGAATACTATTTTAAGATTTAGTATACTAAGGGTACAGATAATACGCGGGTAGACGCTCTAAGCCGTAAAGCTGAACTATAAAATAATAAAAAGCTATTAGGGGCTTTACTGCGAAAAGATATAGACGGATTAATTAGATATAATTATCCGAAAATTGTAGCGACTAAGGAAAATAATAAGTTAGAAAGAGTTTATAAAATATTAGAAAGCTTTTAGGTATAAAGGATTCTAGAAGTATAGCTAGAAGATTTATAGTCGGATATATACAAGAATTAAAAATTGAGGTATATCCTAAGAAGCATAGCAGAGTAGTTTATGGAGGACTTTTATAAGGGATTAACTTAAGGACATAATAGAGCTATAGGCTTAGTGTTAAGACTCTAGGAGGAGTATATTATTAATAAAATCTAAAGAATAGCTAGGAAGGTTATAAAGGAGTGTCTAGATTACTAAAGAAATAAATTAATAAGGCATAAGCCATATAGAGGGCTATAACCTATTAAAATACCAGAGAGACTATAGGAGGTTATATTATGGGACTTTATTATTAAGTTACTAAAGTTAAGAAATCCTATTACCAGACAAGATTATAATATAATTTTAGTAATAGTAGATAAGCTTATAAAGTGGGGATACTTTATAGCCTGTATGGAAGAAATTTTAGTAGAAGATGTCGCTAGAATCTATATTAAAGAAGTATTTATAAGATATAGAGTACTAAGTAAGATTATATTAGATAAAGATCTAAGATTTATAGCAGTATTCTAGGAGGTATTCTTAGCAGAGTAAGGAGTTAGAGCAGTAACTTCTACTATATATTATCCGTAGACAGACGGTTAAATAGAAAGATTAAATTAGACACTAAAGCAGTATCTAAAGCATTATGTTAATTATATATAGAATAATTAGGTATTACTATTACTAGTTATATAGTTTATATATAATACAACACCTTAAGAAGGAATAGGCATATTACTATTTAAGGCAAATTATGGATATAAGCTAAGAATATCGTTGTTATTAAGATAAGTAAAGAAGACGAGTAGTATAGCTAAAGAAAGGATAAAGACGTTAATAAATCTTTATATAGACCTTATAGAATTAGCAAAAAAGGTATAAGAAAGAATAAAAAGGTACTATAATGCTAAGAGATCTAAGGAACCAGATCTTAAGGAGGGAGATAAAGTATGGCTACTATATAAAAATTTTAAGAGTTAATAACTAAGTAAGAAGTTAGACTATGTTAGACTAGGACCTTTTAAAATTACATAAAGGATTTTATTAGTCACGTTTAAGTTAAACCTACTAGCTAAAATAAAGATCTACCCTATATAATACATTGTAATGCTAAAGCTAGCATATAGGAATGTTAAGCCACCGGTCTATAAAGCAGACACGTATAGAGGATAAGAAGAAGATAAATAGCAAGTTTTAAAGATCGTTAGTTATAAGGACGTTAATAATAAAATATGGTACAAGGTTAAGTAAATAGGCTATACTAAGACTACCTAGGAGCTACTAGAGAATTTAAAGAACGCTATAGGAAAGGTATAGGAGTATTAAAAGAGATTAGGTTAGGAAGCATTAATAAAAAAGGATCGCTAAAGAATGAGTCACCTAAGGGGGACCTAAGAAGAGCAGTTGCCGAGCTACTTAGATCTATTTCCTTCTCTATTAGAAGAAAATCCGTTTTTTTATTATTAAGTTCCTATAAACCTTATTCTATAAGTTTCTACTCCTTAGAACGAACCTTCTTATAAACCTTCTTAAGACGGATTAACTAAGTAGACGCCGCAAGGTAAGACTTAAGGGCCCGTTACTAAGTATTAGCAGCCTCCTGTTTAGCATCCTAAGAATAACGCAATTTGGTAAGAGTAATAGACAGTTTATTATCTAGCCGCGCAGCAGTAGATTAAATATAAAACCTTAAGACAAATCAATTAGGGAACTGGACGACTATTAAGAGTAATAGGTTGTATATATTTAGCATTAAAGACGGAGTAAATATTATAAAACGAATAAATATTCGCTCTAGTGCACTCTAAGTAAGAGGACGGTTATTATAAAGATGGGTTCGCTAACGTAATATAAACCAACCCCTCTTTTAAGCAGCGAGAATACGGAGACAGTATAATCTTACTAAGAAATAATATTGCAGTAATAGTGCGGATACGACAAGCGGTTAAAGAAGAAGAAATTGCTTTAGGTATAATGAGCAATAATATTAACTAAATTAATTAGATGGATATTATACCTTTAGTAAATAACTTAGAGATATTTTAAAGCTTTAAAAACGAAGATAGAGAGGAGGGAGATGGTATTACGGACGCTTTAAGTATAATATTATAACTACTTAGAGAAGAGACGAAAGAAGCTAGTTAGTTAATTTAGGTACGGTCCAGGATAGAGCCGATAAAACTATATAACAAGGAATAGTAACTAAGGTCACGTGGGGTAATCTATATAATCTATAGGATTTATATAATCTATAATAGAGTAAATAGAGCACACGTATATTACGTATAAGAAGGATTTTATAGGAGTACGGTTGTGTATTTAAGGACCCTTAGTCCCTACCTAGATAGTTCCTTCCTTGTAGTAATTCTTAGAATACAATTAGAGTTAATCTGTTAGGCAACTACTCCACCAGTTGTTATTACGTTGTTGACTTTTATACTTGCATTTCCTACACACCTAGCCCAATAACAGGACCCACCGTAGTTCCTACTACAAGGTTCCGTTATACTAGGTATATATAGTAGTAATCTAGGTAGTATAGTAGCTTTAAAGTTAATTATGGATATTAACGCCGCCTATTTAGTTATTATAGTCGATAGAGAGCCTAGGAAGCGTTAACTTCTTAATTAAATTATTACCCTAAATGTTAGCCACTAGCTTTTTAAGGAAGGAATTATATGCTTGCGGCCAATATTGGTTAACTTTATTAACATCCTTACTGCTATATAAGTGAGCCGTTGTTAAAAACTGTACTAAATTCTTATTCTGCTATATAATTGAAAGCACCAAATTAACTACGCTAATAACTATTCCCGTAATGAAGTTAAACGGTAGTTTTGCCTTTCTTTTATTAGCCCTTTTATATACCTCTGGATAGTCCTTTAAGTTTAATTAAGCCGTCCTAGCTGTAGTAATCCTAAGCTATTAAAGCACCTAAAGCAACGGAATATTAGTAAAATAGTTGTTTAAAAATAGGCAGAATTAACGGGTCTAGAGAGGAAGCTACTAGGTAAGGTAGAGGACGCATTTAGAGGTCTTTAAGAGGACGATATCTTGGTAATCCGTTTAAGAAGGAAGCCTAAAAAAGCAACCAGGTGATATGAATATAAAGTTATAGCAATATCTATATTAACAAAGACTCATTATCTTATAGCCTTTAGGTATTAGCTTGCTAGGTAATTTAATTATAGCCGTAGATTATCTAGTAAACCTTACTATTATCTTATTAAAGCTAACTATAGATCCAGGTATAACATACTTTCTAAACGCCTCGCCTAAAGATATTATTAACGGCTTAATCTTCTTAAATATATAACGCTTAACGCCTTCTGGTAGAGGCGGTGATACGTAAAAAAAGCGCTTAAGTTGCTTCTATCTTTTTTGGCCTATAAATAAGCTGATTAAGTATCTAGGATATTTAGGATCTATAGCCCAAAGGTCTCGTACTTAAGGAACTTTAAAGACGCCTATATAGATAATAAATCCTACCTAAATTATTAACTCGCCCGTAGAGGTCTCCTTCCACGCCTATAATTGTTTACCGGTGTGCTATCCTAATTAGTAATATCTGCTAGCGTTTTAAGAGGCTGTATAGAGGTTTATACTAATTACAAGCTTCTTAAATACGCTGACACTAAAGAACAGTAGAAATACTTAAATTGGTAGGTCCTACCTAGATCTACACCTATTAGATACTATACTAACCTAATCTGCTACCGTATAGTAAGCAGAGCGCTTATTATCCTTATCTTAAGCAGAAGATTTATTAGATTGGGCGCCCGTACTAGAGCCGTAGATAGGCTTACTAGTACGCTAAGCGGCAAATATTAACTCCTTTAGAAGGTTAATAACTTTAAAATCTAATTTAGGAATAGTAGCTATAGGCTTCTAGGTAGTAGGTATGGCAGGGAAGCCTATTCTTAAAACTTCTTTAGCTAATAGCTTTGGTAATTTAGTCTTATCTACCTTATCTACCTCATCCTCAGCGGTCTCACCGCGGGCCTCAAAAACAGCCTCTAATTTGTCTTCCTTAATACCCTCTTTCTGGCTAGTCGGCCGAACCTCTTCCTAAATATCCTTACTTAGCATTACCGCCGCTAAAGCCTCTAGAGGCTGTATAGCTACTACCGCTAAGCTATTGTGTATATACTGCGTTGCCTAAAAAGATTATAAATAAGACTCCTATGCTTAAGGTGCTTTTAGAGGCCTTAGAGCTTTTGAAGCTTTTTAAGCCTTTAGAGGCTTCGGAGCTAAAGACGCACAACATTTTCTAGGCATAAGGATAATATTTTGCTAAGACTTTAAGAATTAAATAGGCAATAATAATATTAAGGCTCTTTGATTAACTACACCACTATTCTATACAGGCTTTCTAACCACGTCGCTGCTACTCACCGCAATATTCAAGATTCCAAAATTCGGAGGTGGCGCCTATACCCCTACCGCCGAGCAGTTGCACTGACCAAGGCTTCAACACCAAGCTATATACAGTATAGAGCCTTTAGATTGGCTTGGGAGGCGTGTATATACGAATATTGCAAGAAACGGTTGCCACATAAAGGGATATTGAAACGGTGCCAAGAACCTCATTTCAACTACCGTATATAGTATAGGTTGCAAATTTGACGCGCTTACCGATATGGAGGAGCTCCATATTTAAAAGTTGTCAGATTTACCGAACAACAACCTTATATTCAATATGAAGTTGCAACCGAACGGCCCCTTTAGCCATACAGAGTATTTCAGCGTCATGGCACTCAGAAAGCTATCAGAATACTAAAACAATAAAAATAATCAAAACGTAAACACTAAAGCTATTCTTAATTAATGATATTGTAGTAACTATCGTGATGTACCACTCCGCGCCCTAACTTGCCCTCGGCGCCTAATGTGACTTCCCTAAAACGTGGCGCGGCGATCTTTATTCAACATTACCGCTTTAGGCAGGTGACTTTAAAATAGGTCTTGGGCTGATATTTATCCCTTGGACTGGTACAATTCGTCCTACCGTTATCGATAAGAACTAGCCAATAGGATCAATAGGATCAAGGCTCCGTGATGAAAAATATGAGGTTGTAGAATCTGCTGATTTCCATATACATTTGCTATATACACCCAATTTTTGGAGTTAAGTCGCTTAAGATAGGGTAACTAATATTTATCGTTTCTGTAGAACGGAATTTTGCAAACAGCGAGGTTTAGAGGAAGATTTAGGGTGCCATGGTTGTTAAAATTCGCGATATATAAAGGCTCGAAGGAGGGCAACGGCCACGGCTGCGGAGGTTCTTTGGCCTTTCAAGTCGGTGGAATTGAATATTCAGTTGGTGGAACAAAGTCTATATCATTAGAAGTACGATTAGAGGGCATATATAATATCTGAATCTATGTGGGTGATACGCGTACTTTTGATTCTAGCGTTTTGGTGTTCTGCGCACAGTCCAATTATCGTAGGACGCTACCAGCCCAAGGGATATCCCTTAAAATTCGTCCACACGTTATCGATAAGGGCTAGCCAATAGAATCAATAAGATCAAGGCTCCGTGACCATATGCGTACCTTCGATTCTGTTGTTCCGCACGGACCACCTACCTTGTGGACGTTGGCGGGTTAAGGGATAACGTAGACGAGACGGCTACCTAAGCTAGACACCCTATTAACCACTAAAAATCTATCAACTTTAACTTACTATAGCTATATTACAATTTAACAAGTTACAATGCAATCGCCTGCTAAAGAAACCCTTGAAATTAGCCTAATAGAGCTTCCACAAGCTCTAGAGGACTATGGAAACCCTTTCTATTAATACTACACCCTAATTTGGCGGTAGTGGAGGCATACGTGGTGTCTCCTAGTATAGAGCCCCTAAAGCCAGATCATAATAAACAAACAAACCCCTAACCTTAACGACCCTAATTAGGTGGCGCGCCCTTTGGGGCGCGTTCTGTAGACTGTGTGAGCCGTAGAATAAACCTAGCAGGTGCTATAGAAACGATCTCTTAATGCAGACGAGGAGCGTACTACTATGCTCTCCTTCCTTACTACCGCGATTACAACCTTTTAGGTAGCCTTCGCCACGTTAGCAGAGCTCCTCTAGACCTAAGCGTATATATATACTGTATATGTGTGTCTGTATATATGTCTCTATATCTATGTCTCCGTATATATGCGTAGCATATACTCCGGATATTTTGGTTTACGCGGTCGCTTAAGTTAAATACGGCTACCGACGCGCGTTCCGTATGGGTAAAAGTTGGGTACCGCCGACCTTTTCCTGGTGGCTCCGTCGGTGACCAAGCTCAGCTTTCGCCGACCCCATCGGCGACCACGTTCAACTTTTCCTGGACCACGCTCAGCTACACCCCGGCTTTCCTCACTCTCAGAGGTTTAGACTCTTTTGCCTTTCGGACACCAGGCTCTCACCAACGTGACGTTATGGACCCACACTCTGCTACACCAGATTCCTCCGCTGCGAAGCTCTCCCCGGCGCAAGAGCAAGCACGACTACGTCGGGAGCGACGAAATGCTAAAATTCAGGCAGGAGGAGCTTCTCGCCTCCAAGCCATCACATCACTGAATGGAGGACATTCTACTGCAGCACCCTCCGCAACAAAACCAGAACCAGGTCATTAGGCGCCTCATTATCCCTCTTAGAGAATTTACTAATAATCAATCCGCAGCCCCACGACCAAACTCTACGGCACCCTCACAACCTCCGCAATCTTTAGCTCCAACACACCCTGCCGACCCCGACGAAGTGGACATATCCCAGCACTGCTACACACCCCAAAATCAAGCAAAAGTTCCTCCCTCCCGCTCCCAGCAGCCCAGTCCATTTGCTTTTAACAGCACTGACACGCCACCCTTACCGCAACAAGGCGGCGACCTCAACCAAGATCCCATGCTCGCCATGATGCAGCAAATGCTCGGCGCAGGCAGCGATCCTAACAACCCTTCCTCCCCTCAAATGCCCGGCAACCTACCTCCCGGCCTCGCGCAAATGCTTAGCGGAATGCAGCAACCAACCGAGTCCGCGCAACCCGCCGGCAACTCCGCCTACGTATGGCGCATAATCCACGCCCTGTTCTCGCTGACGATCGCGCTCTACATAACCCTTACATACTCCTTCACTGGCTCCAAACTCTCCCGCACGCACCCTGAGCCTTCGTGGGATGACGAGATCATGGCCTCGACCCTAACGCACTTCTTCTACGCATTTGCTACTTTCGAAATCGTCTTGCAAACGAGTAGATACTTTGTGGAGCGGGGTCAGTTGCCGGCTTCCGGTTTTCTGGGAGGCATAGCACAGATACTGCCGGAGCCGTATGCAGGCTACGTGCGAGTAGTGGGCCGGTATAGTGTGATATGGCAGACCGTGGTGGCAGATGCCATGGTGGTGGTTTTCGTGCTTGGTGCAGCGGCCTGGTGGAGTGGTGGGGCTGGATCGTAGGGTTGTTTGATCCGTAGGAACTGAGATCTAATAGTTACGATTAGGATTCCATGGAATATATCTGAGTGCGTGCAATATTTGCACGTTCAAGCGAAGTGACAATCTTGGAGTAAGAAGGGAATTATCTTTCCAGATAGCATTGAACAAAGGGAAAAAGGTGACGTACGGAAGTGAGGAACAATTGGGTGGCCAAGTCATCCCCAAACACAATTTGGTTGCGAGTTTTCGGACTTTTATGCCTTTGTGGTATACAGTTCTACAGAGAAGCAAAAATCCCAGTCAATCCAAACTCCGCCCATGTCTTGCACATCTTTATTTTACAGCTCAAGGCATATGCTTCTTACCACATATCTCCATCAAATCGACTTGCACATCCAGCTCAAATCCGCTTCTATACATATCCCGAATCACCAGTCTACGTAGCCTGTAACACCTCTCCCCTCGCGGCCTTTAACATAGCCTCCTCCCTCTTCCTCTGCCTCCTAACCTCCAAGCTCCTCTCGCTATCCCGCCGACTCCTCTCCTTCTGCTCCTCCAGCTCGCGCAGCTCCTGCAACTCCACCTCCGTCGGCTCGCATGGCGTCGCCTTCGTCTCTAGTAGCAGCAGCTGCAGGATCCCCGCTTCGCTCAGGTTCTTGATGTCGATGGCTTTTTCCACGCGGCGAGGGCCGGAGGGCGTTACGGGGGATGAGGGAGAGGTGGTGGTGGAGGTGGCGACTGGCCGGCGGTAGAATATTGTGAGGGTTGCGGGGAGGGACGGGTCGAGGTGCCGTGTGATNGTCATGGGCACGCCTGGGTTGCGGTATTGGAGGCGGGGGAGCATTTCTCGCCAGAATTTTCTATTAACCAAGTACAATAAGCCACTTATCATACAAAGAACGTCTTGAGACCTAAGGAGGGGCGTTGTGGAGCGGATAGAGGTGAATTGAGGGATGGAGAACACACCTTGCGCCTCGGTGTCCGCCATCAATGTGTTGGCAGAAGGAGAGATTTAGCTTTGCGACTTCCTTGGGCAGGATTGCAGCGCCGGGACCGACTCGGATTGCGAGGAGCTAGATTCAGAGAAGGGTTAATAGGTGTTGAGGGATCCGGGAGGGTAGTGATTGATGTACCTTCTGAAGTTTGGGCCTAAGTTAGCAATTGAATAGTCGAAAGGGTAATCTAGAAGAGATAAAACCCACAGTTTTAAGCTTTCGCATGCGCTGCAATATGCTCACCATCCTGAGTGTCTTGTTGGTCATGGAATTGTATTTGCGGAGTGTGCACGGGTGTCTATGGGCGAGATTTCGGTATATTCGATACCGGAACAACTGGTCGGGCCGCGTATTATTTCCTGAAATACACACTTTTGATTGCTAGATACAAAAGTACCGAGGCTCGTAAATTGTATTCAGATAAGATTTCCTTTACAGGAGAAGGCTTCTCGAATATTGAAATAGTAACTAAATGACACAAAAGGCCTCCTAGCTGCAACAAGACCCTGGTATCCCTTATTCGGGCGTAAACACCTATATCCCAAATCCCTAAGAACCAGAAATTCTCCCATTTATCCAAAACGCATCTACAGCAGGTTCCTCATGTCTTTTGTGCCGTAAAGTTATATCATCGTTTTTAACGTCACCAGGTTGCACACGCTTAATTAGTTGCAGGGCGCGCGGCACCGCCTTGTCGCTGAGGTTGCTGTACCCTGCGACTCCTGTAAATAAAGTTAGATACTTTTATAACTCTGGTAAGTATACTTATGATAAAGAAGAGATTCTTACATGAATGTCCTGCTCAAGAAACTAATAGCGATCATGGGAAGCCACGACGGCATCTTAGACAAGCCCCACGAAATATAGGCGATAGGAAGGCTCAGGTTATACTCAGCCAAGAGACCGTTGAACGGGTGCCAAATACCCTTATAAGGCTCAGTCTCCTGATATGTCTTCTTAGCGCTAAGCGCCACGATGTCCGAGGCAGTAACGGAGGTACGGTTGAGGGGAATGTAGCGAACAGTAGGTGCAGGGCTTGACTGATCGACGAGAGGACGAGGGATAGACATGTAATAGATGGAAGGCGGTCCGGCAGCCCAGGAGTTGCAGAGTAGCGGTTCGTTCTCGCAGTCAAGGATGGCGAAGTTGGGCGCAGTTGAAGATGCCGACAGAAGGGCGACGGACTCCTGTAGCATGTGTCAGTGATATGAAATCGCGAGAAGAGTGGTCGGACTCTGGTAATACGCACATTCCAGGCCTTCGTGGCATTGCCGCAAACGCCGTAGCAAGTCTTGTTTCCACCAGTGATGTAAATCATCCAGTCCTCTGGCCCCGCGGCAGTTGTAGAAGGGTTGGCGACGAGCACCGACTTCCAGTTATCCAGCGTCAGGACGTGTTCTACATGCTCGGCAACCTTTGCGGCACCAGCATCCATAGGCGATGGAACTGAAGGCACGGCAGAGGAGACATAAGACTGCGCCCGATTTATCCAGCCTTTGATCTTGTCGGCCAGCGGGACTTGCTCCTGCGCCAGAGCCAGCGCAGGAAGCACAACCACAAGCGTTGACGAGAAGCGCATGTTGATCAGAGTGTGGATAGAATGTAGTGGTGCTAAAGGCGAGGCTGGGGAGGGCTGCTCAGAAGGATAGGTAACCTTTGAGGCACACTATGCAGCAATGCGGTAATGCTGCAGAAAAGTATGGGGGTATCAATGAAGGACGAGGACGAGGGCAGTGATGCACAGTCTATAGACGCGATGTCTGGAGGATTACAAAAATAACAGATGGAGGAGTAGAGGAAAACAATGACAAGGGTGGCCAGTTGGAGGTCTGGATCAACAGCGACATAGCTCGGGGACAGCCGATTCCTGTCCAGGCGGGGACACGCGAACCCTAGAATGCCTAGAAACCGTTTCGAAAAGCCGCCCAAGAGGCCCGCGCTCAAGCTATGAACCTCTCCCCTGAACTCAATCGGGAAGCCCTGGGCAGTTTCATATTGCAGTTGTTTTACTATTGACCCAAAGTCCCTCATTCCTCTTCTTCTGTCACTTTTTCTCATTTTTGCTGCGTTTTATGTGGGAGGAAGCAGCTTCCTTCCAGCTTTGAATTTACTGCAGCTCTTGAGCATTCCTGTCCTTCGCTGTTCACAATGCGCGTCACTTCACGCCTCGCCACGTTCTTCGCCGTATCTGGCACTATTCTTAGCACGTCTGCAGGACCGTTGGCCGAAAGAGACTGTGAGACGTTGCCCTTGTGCTTAGCTATATATCAATTGCTAATGTTTCTTAGCTACAACATCAACGTCCTCGTCTAGCCAGCCAACTGCAGCTCTCGTCGTTAGTACTCTCAGTGACGGCAAACCTACAACCGTCGAGGTTGCCTTTCCCACCAGCTTGATCTCCTCCAACTCCGCTGTGTCTACTACTGTTGAGAGTTCTGTGACTGCGACACCAGCAGGCTCTACTACCAGCACAGCAGCTAGTAGCACTGTTTCGCCACTTAATCCGAGCCACGACTTCCCCACCTGTCATGACACGTCTGCTGCTCCATTCTGCCTACCAAACAACGAGAGCACCTTATATGTTGGTAATACATACTACGGTATGTGACTCATAAATCTTTCCCCTTTCGCATTTACGCCTCCAGAGATTTTGGCTGGACCCTGGATTCTGCGGTCCTCTCGGACTCCCATCTCACCCCCCACAGTTAATTAAATTCTCCCCACTAACCTACCGCAGTTACATGGAACCCCGACTACTTCCCGGTCAACAGCACCATAACCATTAAGCTCAACTATGCCAACGACTCACAAATCCAAGCTTGGTCCTCGGACCCTATCGACAACAGCTGGGGCGTCACTACAATCATCATGGACAAAGCGTGGCTTCAAGGTTATACTGAGTATAACCTGACCTTCTATGCACTGATGTTTGAGTCCGCCGACCCTTCATCCAAATCGGTTCCATACGACGGACCCAGTGTCATGTTAACCAACACGCCACCAAGTCACTACGCACCTCCGGAGCAGACCAAGGCCCCGAATAAGATGGGATTGATGATAGGCTTGCCGGTTAGTTTGGGTTTCTGTTTTCTTGTGGTTGTGGGACTGTGGCTGGGTATGCGGAAACATAGGACGATTGGTCTCGGGAATGTCATGGGACGGCGTGGGGGATACGGAGCAGGAAAGTCGCGAAGACAGCGACTGGGCTTGGGCAAGAAGGGCGCCATTAGGTTGCAGGAGAGGGAGGTATCGGCTGAGCCGCAGTATCGTGATATGCCCCCGGCACCGAGAATTCCAGGCCATGGGAGAGAGGAAAGCCTAGGAAGCTTGGTTAGTGATGATGGTATTAGGCCGCATGGGAATGCGTTCAGGCAGGAGCTTGAGAGGCAAAAGACTGGGCGGTAAGTGTGATGGCCTGGTTGAAAAGAGGGTGAAGTAAATTCACTCTTCATTGTCCAATCAAATCTGTAGCCATCAAACAGTATATATTTTCTTATCTCAAGAACTTTGATGATGTGTGATTTGTTTTCAATGCTCAGGATGCAAAATTTGGCGCGCTTTCGACTTCATCCTCGCATCCCTCCCACGTATTCGTGCCTGGCGAGCTTCCTCTTCTTCGCCTCTAGCCTGCTTCTACAGCTAGCAGTCCTAGAAAGTTGTTCTACTCTTGCACTCACCCTTGCGACTTAGCACGAAGAAGTTCTACTCTTTGATATCATCTTCTCGCCAGTTAATTAAGTTATACTGGATGCCAATCTTTCTTTCTCAGATCAAAGTCCCTACTAGTATCTAAAGCCCCTAATGCTTTACGAATGTCATTCCCTCTGCCACCGCCCATCTCTTCCGCTTTGTTACTGCAAGTCGTCCCAATACTATCTCCGTCACTTTCAGCCTTGCGTTTCTTCCCGGGATGTTTGGACTTCAAGGTTGGGAAATAGAGCTTTCTGAAGTCGCTCTTCTTCCTGAGAACGACGGCGTCATAGAAGAACCCGTTCGCCAAAAAAGTACCATTGCGCGAGATGCATTGACAGTGGACATATTGCTTGCCTAGAAGGTCTACCGTAAGCTAGATTTAGGGGGGAACTCCTTATAAACGGGAAACTTAAATTGCCGCTAGATAGCCTTAGAGGGGCCGACATAACGGCCCTATAAATACTAGCTTACCTTATTACCATCTACCGTAAGCCATAAAGTAGCGCGGTCGTTCCCCTTATATACTTGTAGATATACTTAACGAATCACACGGAAACGTAAACCTTAACATATACGTATAATACTTTATAATTAGGTACAGGTAGTACGAAACGACCTAGCGGTTATCCATTTTAAACATAGCTCCAATAAGCCCTGGTAAGCGGATAGTAAACAACCGTAGATTATCGCGACGGCGGTACTCCAGATAGCCGTTACGAACGACGGTAGTAGGGTTAAAAGCCTTAGAGTACCGCTTCGAGTAGCCCAGCGGAAGGCCCAGCCCTCGCGCAGCCATATAGGGAGCTCGCGGATTACAGGAGCCGTAAGGGTCGTAAACTATTATTGTCGACCAGGACGATCAGGGATGAGGACTGTACTGTATTGAATATAGCTCTAGAGTCTCTATATATACTTCAAGAAGTCGTCAGCTTCGCCTCATCTACGACGTATTTGGTTAATCAGTTAGAGCTTCAAACATCAGTCGTTTAATCAAGGACTGGTGCGACTTCTATAGTTTCACAAGTCGACAATTATCGACTTCACGATCTCAGTAAGACAACCGGTAGAGTCGTCTTCTGGCTGCGGAAGCTCCGCGGATATAAAACGGTCGATAACAGCTAGGTCCAGCAGCCTATCGCGGTCATGCGGATATAGGAAGAGCAGTAGGTATAAATGCTGCAGGTGATCAGAGGTACGAAGCGTGAGCCTGGTCCAGTAATGGCCTCCGTTCAGTTTCTCGGTCGCAGAACCAAGACCTCAGTCCAATATAGGGGCCGGTACTATTACTATAATTATCAGCATATTCAGGAGCTTTTTACTTATAATACTTAACGACTCGTCCTTCAGAGTGAACTTGAAATATTCACCAATAATACTACAACTACCATCAGCTCTTCAACCCGCTTCTTAGATACGCCGACTCCAGTTTCTATACTAGCAAATCAGAAATATACCTTTCCAGGTTCGGCGCATACTCGAGTCGCGGGCGACGAACCTATCAAAAGTCCACGTTCTCAAAGACTAGCTATTTTCACATTGAATACGGACTACAATATAGGTATAGGAAGCACAGGAGTAGCTACTTAATATTCACCTAGCTAAGATTGCCGTGATCATACTTGGCCCTGTGTTATAGTGTCAAACGGACTCGTGTCTAGATTGATCTAAGAAGAAAAGAGACTATATACACATAGTGGGTAAGTCATAGGCACGAGGAGCACCTATAATAAGGAGAGGGACAGGCGACATTATATAGCATCCCGTGAAGGAGCATAAAGTCGTTAAACTTTAGAGGAAACCATGCAATTGCTCCGCCTGCATAGAGGCTGGTAGAGGGGCTGGAAAGGTTATAAACGCGAGGAAACTGTTAGCAGATCTCTCTGTTAATACTACCAGGAAATCCATCTATAGTAAGGACTAGAAGAGACCTTAAAGAGCGCCAAGAACGAGGTACGGCTGTTGTCTCTGCAATACCGTTTTGCACGAGATCCGAGTGTTAGAATAGCTACCTCGACAGGCTCAACTCCAAGGACTAGCTTACAGATAGAAATCTATATATGAAACCGTTAATTTAAGTAAAAACGACGTAGTCTTATTAATCGCAGTCGATTTAGTTATTTTAGCTATTACGAAGAACTTTAAGTGTCATAGTGGTTAATAGATTTAGGAGCAGAAAGGTGTATTTTAAAATTCCGAAGCCCATACCAAACCTTCTGGCTAAGGTAAAGCCCAAAATAGCTTAGTGCGCGGTTAAATCTCGGAAGAAGATGTGTGGCCGGGATATTAATAGCTTTGAAACAAGGGCTTAAACTATGAGCGCGCTAATATCAAACATGGTGCAGTTGAGGCGTAACATTCTCATATCAAGTCCGCATGTCATCCATAAAATGGCTATCTCTTTAGCATCCGATTTCGTCGGCTGGCGATACCCCTACACCTAGATCTCCATCTTTTAACTTCCTCATGTCCGCCGCCTGCTACAACCCAGACGGCAGCCTCCACGAGGGCGGCAACTGGACTGCTTGCGACCCCACAGCTCAATACTCTACCTGCTGCAGCGAGGGTGACGTCTGTCTCTCCAACGGACTATGCCTGGACGCAGGTGCCAATAATCTCCTCTCAACCCAAGGCTGCACCGAATCGACGTGGACGCACTCTCCATGCCACAAATACTGCCCTCGTACGTGAACAAATCCCCAGAGATACACCCGCACACACAACTACATAGCTTCATCATAGTAGCGCGTAACGCTCATTCACTCGAATAATACAGAAACCGATATCTTTGCGCCAAACCTGTTTCCCTGCGCCTCAGGCGAAGACTCCGCCGGCGGTATTAAGTACTGCTGCGGTCCGGATCCGACTGAGTGCTGCAATAACGGCAGTGCGTTTTCTGTCCCTGTGGGCACCGTTGTTTTGCGTTCGGGGCAGAGCGCTTTACCGTCTTCATCGTCTTCGTTATTGTCTACCGGTTCTTCTCCCTCCTCTAGTGCTACCGGTACCACTTCTGCAGGGCCCGGACCAACATCAAACTCTCAGAGTAGTGGTGGCGGCGGGAACAGCAATACTCTGAGTATTGGCCTAGGTGTCGGCCTCTCTTTAGGCATCATACTAATAGTGGTGTTGGTATTCTTGGCTGTCCAGTTACGTTGGCTGAGGCGGTACAAGCACGCGTTGAATGTGCAAAATCCAAATTCAGGTGGAGCGAAACCGGATGGAATGGCCATGCATTGGCAACAGAACGGGTGGGGCGGGGGGAGCGGAGGCGAGCATATAGGCGAGTTGGAAGTGAGGCCGCTGGAGATGGAGGCGAGGCCGCAAGCGCACGAGATGGGGGCGATACCCCCAATTCAGACCGTTCGGTAAGACTACAGTAATAATATTCTAGTCCACTCCCTTATCCAATAAGCTTTAAAGCCTAGGAAGACCAACGTCTAGAAAGACCAACTAAACGGGTATAAGGGATATTATCGTAGTCACCTTGGGTACCCTCAGGACAACCCCCGGACACTCCTTAGATGGCAGTCGGTCACGTGCTGGAGGTACGTGCCCGTAGTATATAGTATATAATAACCTTTTTCTTATTACCCCTATTCCTTACCCTATCCTTAGTATACTAGCCTTACTCTCGTATTAAGCGCTATTAGCTAGCTTACTAGAAGTTATAAGTAGTATAGATAGCTATAGTATAGTCTTAAATTTAACCTAGGTATTTAGTATTAGCACTAAAATAAGAAAGAGCCTAGGTAATATAGTAGTTAAGGATATTAAAGGAATATTACTACTTAGGCCTAGGCTAATAAAGCTTAAAGTTAGTAATAGAAATCTATTAAGAATAGGAAAGTGTTATAGAACGTAGGTAGTGGCTATAAAGCGTATATATTTAAGAAGTCTATAAAATATTATATAATTAATTATAAGGGTTAAGGGCGTAAGGAGGTAATATACCTACGCGTAGCTAATATAAGCTATATATAAGGTATATATAAAAGTACAGGGCTCTCTTATAGAGGCCCCTATAGTAGAGTTTTATAATATTACCCCCTCTTATAACAGAACCTTATAGCAAGTACTATAATAGGCTCGTTATTAGGCTAGGTGTATAGGTAATATAAATTAAAGTTAACAACGTAATAATAACTAGTGGAGTAATTGCCTAATAGATTAACTTTAATTATATTCTAAGAATTACTATAAGGAAAAACTATCTAGGTAGAGATTAAGGGTCCTTAAATATATAACCGTACTCCTATAAAATCCTTCTTATATATAATATATGTGTACTCTATTTACTCTATTACGGATTATATAGATCCTATAGATTATATAGATTACGTTATATAACCTTAGTTACTATTCCTCGTTATATAGCTCTATCGGCTCTATTTTAGACTATATTTATATTAACTAACTAGCTTCTTTTAACTCTTCCCTAAGTAGTTGTAATATTATACTTAAAGCATCTATAGCACTATCTCCCTCCTCTTTATCTTCGTCCTTAAAGATTTCTAATATCTCTAAGTTATTTACTAGAGGTGTAATATCTGTCTAATTAATTTGGTTAATGTTATTACTTATTATACCTAAAGTAATTTCTTCTTCCTTAACGGCCCGTTATGTTTACACTGTTACTATAATATTATCTTTTAGTAAGATTATACTATCTCTATATTCCCGCTGTTTAAAAGAGGGGTTAGTTTATATTACGTTGGCGAACCTATCTTTACAATAACCGTTCTTTTACTTAAAGTGCACTAAAGCGAATATTTATTCGTCCTATAATATTTACTCTATCTTTAATGCTAAATATACGCGACCTATTACTCTTAATAGCCGTCTAGTTCCCTAATTAATTTGTCTTAGGGTTTTATATTTAATCTACTACTATATAGCTAGATAATAAACTGTCTATTACTCTAGCGGAGTTATACCGTTCTTATAATGTAGAATAGGAGGTTGCCGATACTTAGCAACGGGCCCTTAAGTCTTATTTTACGGCGTCCACTTAGTTAATCCATCTTAAAAAGGTTTATAAAAAGGTCCGTTTTAAGAAGTAAAAACTTATAAAATAGGGTTTATAGGAACTTAGTAATAAAAGAATAAATTCTCTTTTAGCCGAGAAGAAAATAAATCTAAGTAGTTTGGCAACTGCTCTTTTTGGGTCCCCCTTAGGTAACTTATTTTTTAGTAATCCCTTTTTATTAATACTGCCTAATATAATCCCTTTTAATACTCCTATATCTTTCCTATAGCGTTCTTTAGGTTCTTTAATAGCTCCTAGGTAGTCTTATTATAGCCTATCTATTTTACCTTATACTATATTTTATTATTAATATCCTTATAACTAATAATCTTTAAAACTTGCTATTTATCTTCTTCTTACCCTTTATACGTGTCTTGTTACGGACGCTTTAAGTACAATATTATAACTACTTGGAGAAGAGACGGAAGAAGCTAGTTGGTTAATATAAGCACAGTCTAAGATAGAGCCGATAGAACTATATAACGAGGAATAGTAAGCAAGATTACGTAAGGGTAATCTATATAATCTGTAGAATCTATAGGATCCGTGACAGAGTAGATAGAGCATACGTATATTACGTATAAGAAGGATTTTATAGGAGTACGGGTGTGTATTTAAGGACCCTCAGTCCCTACCTAGATAGTTTCTTCCTTATAGTAATTCTTAGAATATAATTAGAGTTAATCTATTAGGTAACCACTCCACCAGTTATTATTACGTTATTAACTTTAATTTATATTACTTATACACCTAGCCTAATAATAAGCCCACCGTAGTTCCTACTATAAGGTTCCGTTATATAATTACTACCTAGTTACGGTATTAAGTATAGAAAGTCGAATAATATACCACTAAAAGCAGCCACTATAACGCCATTGACGGCGGCAACTACTTTAAGGTTAGGTAATAACACTAATATAGTAGACACTAACTTATAGCAACCTGTAACAGTTAGACAGCTACAAGAGATAGTTAACTAGTTAATGGAAAATAATATAATGTTAGAAAACAGGATTAACGGGATAGGCGTAGTAAAGGTTAAGTTACTATTAATTAAAAGATACTTAGGAGAGAGATTAAAGCTTAAAGAATTCCTTATATAAATGCACTTTAAGGTAGCGTAAGAGGGAGCTAAGCTGGCAATACCTATAGATTAAATAGCATACGCAGGATTATTTCTAACAGGAAGAGCACTTAAGTAGTTTAAGCCTTACCTTACGGAAATCTAGGTAAACGGAATAACGACTATAAACTAAGAGGTATAGTTTATATTCTTAAGCTAGAATAGATTTATAGAATAACTTACACAAATATTTAGAGACCTAGAGGCAGTAACCACGGCGGAAAGAAAACTTTAAGACATTACGCAGTAAACCTTAGCAATTAAGTATATAATATAGTTCCAGACGTTAGCAATATAAGTAGAGTAGAATAATAGGGCGCTTATAGCATAATATAAATAGGGACTTAAGGCTAAAGTCTANNACGTGATTATCCTAATAGAAGATGCGGACACCCTAAGGGAACTAATAGATTAAGTAATTAAGATTAACAATTGGATTTACTAAAGGAAATAGGCTAAGAGAGGTTAGGACAGAGTTCTATAGTTATATAAGGCGTAGAGTACGCAACAACTAAAGCTAAGTTAGAGACTATAGTATAGCGCAGAGCTAATAGACCTAAGTAGTACCAAAAAAGCCTATAAGAGATAGAGTAAGAAACTATAGAAACCTAGAGGATAAGGATTAAGTGATTAAAGGTCTAAGGAGTAAAGGCTAAACTAGGGATCTTAGTAGTAGAAGATATTTAGGCAGACTCTATAATAAAAGCAATAGTTTAGAGAAGGAGCTTATATAAATTACGGAAAATAGGGTCACTTCGCGAGGGATTACAAAGATAGTTAGAAGTACTATGTAATAAAGGGAACTAAACTAATAGCAGACGATATACATATATAAAAGGACAATAATATACTATAAGGAACGAAAGAATGTTTAATTAAAAGTTTTGCGTTTTGTTATAATAACGCATGCCAAATTCATAAGGACGCTAAGTACGGCGTAAGCTATTAGTTATAAGAGCTAGTACCTATAGGATATAGAGGAACTAATAAACCAGTTTACAGATCGGACATTAAGGACGATAAATTCAACGTAGGTAAAACATTTAGTGACGATAAGGTAATAAGGGCGGTTTACTAGGAACACGCAGCTATTAGAGATATTACACTAGAAGTAGAGGATAATTCTACTATAAAATAAGGAATATTAGTAGGGATTAAGACCCTACTAGATATGATATCTATCGCTTTATAAGACATAAGAGAAGTAGGATAGTAAACCACTTCGGCACTTAATAAAGGCAAAAAGCCAAAAGCTTAAGATTCTTAAGAAGAGATAAGAGATAACTAAGTTTCTTAAGATGAGATAAGGTAAGCTTAAGGACCTATAACGGACGAAAACCGATAAAGTAGAGTAGCAGCTTAGTTTAAAGATATATAAATAAGCTCAGGACGAAGTTTCCTATAGGTATAAGATTCTTAAGATAAGATAAGTAAGATTTAAAACTCTTAAGATAAGATGAGAACACTAAGTAAGCCTAGTTAGACTAAGGCTGGAGCTAAGCTTAAGTTAGAAGCAAGCTCAGAATTAAAGAATCTAAGGGGTTAAGAATTTGGGGTATAAATTAGGACACCTATAGGTAAGAGGTAAGGAGCTTCTTTATAGATTAGAGAATCTATAATATAAATAGTAACTAGACTAGGAGATAGATATATGGACCTAAAGGACTTATTAGTAGAATATAGTATTCGGACTAAAGATCGAAAAGTTAATACTAAAATTAAGAAGTAAGAAGACTTTAAGGATTAGAGCGCGAGACATAAACTAAAAAAAACCATAGAAGAATTTAGGTAAAGAATTATCGCATAGTAAGAACAGAAACTAGATAGGAAATTTAGCATATTAGGACGTATGAAGGATAGAGCACTAGTACAAAGAATTACTAATAGGCCTAAGGCAGGCATATTAAGAGCCAAGTAGCTTACCAAACTGGAAAGTAAAGAGGATTTAGAAATTCCTACTAGGTTTAAAGAACGATATATAAAGGGCTATTATAATATAGTAATAAGAAGATACTTCCTTACGGACAAGCCGTATATACTCCAGCAGCTATATTAAAAGTAGTATAGGTAGAGGCATAATAATAAGTGGGAAGATTTCTATATATAGTTAGACAAAAAAGTTATTTAAGACCACCCGATTACAGAGAAGGCTATAAATTATATTAAAGGGCCTTAATTATAACGTTAAAGGATCTAGAGGAATAATTAGAGGACTAGAGAAGTGAGAGACGTATCTCAGTACCTATAAAGTTATAATATTTAGATTAGCACAATAAAGGTTTAAACTTAGGGATAAAGACAAGCTAAGAGTTAACCTAAAGCACCTAATACACCACACGTTATTATGGATTGCGTGTATAGACGATATATATAAAATGCACAAGAATCTAAAAGAAAAGAATTGGAAATACCCTATAAGAATATATTAAATAATAGATAAGTAACAATATAGGAATGCTAAATATATATACGGATAGCATCCAGCAGAAGTCCAGGAGGAAGGAGATTTAATACTTTAACTAAAAAGATTCCTTATAGAAGAATACTTAGATAGATAATAGTAGTGGGAATGCCTAAAGAATATATATCTATAGTATATCGAAGATAAAAAGCGAACTAGGCATTGGCTAAAGAATAAGCCAAGTATACTAGGATTAAGTAGCTAATAGTTAGAAAAAGTAGAGGCCTACAGGACTAGAGGGAGCTAGTAGTAAAGCCTTAGACCCTTAAAGGAATTTAAGGACAACACCTAAATTTATAAGTAAAATGGCAAGATTAACAGTTTAAGGCATTAATAGATAGCGGAGTAATAAGGAACTATATCTTATTAGTAGTAGTTAAGAGAATAGGACTACCTTATAGATAGAAAGAGCAACCTTACTTATTAGTTACAATTTTAGGAGATCTAATAGCCTATAGAGGAGGGATTATTAATCTTAAAACAGGACCTATTTAGCTAACCATTAAAGGGAGACAAATTAAGATATCTTTTAATATCCTACCATTAGGACGGGATAAGGCAGTATTAAGAATGCCTTAGTTATAGAAATACAATCTAAAGATCAATTAGATTACAGGCCAGGTTAATATTAGAGATACTCAACGCCGTAAAATGCGATAACAAGCTAAAATGGTATAGTACTAAGTCGGAGCAATATATAAAGAGACTGAGCGAGGCTTAAGTTATATACTAAAAAGATACCATAAATATAGCAAAAAACTATGGTTACTAGAAAGTGAGAAGCTGTTAGAGTATATAGCTTAGGATTATAAAATAGAGTTAGAACTAGGAATAAGTCTAAGGTTCTTTTCAATCTACAAGCTTACTAAAGAAGAAGGTAGAGTATTAAAAGAGTTTATCTAAGAGAACTTATAAAAGGGATACATTAAACCATCGCAGTCATTAGCGGGATATCCAGTACTGTTTATACTAAAGAAAAATGGTAAACTAAGGCTATATATCGACTACAGATAGTTAAACAGCATTACTAGGAAGGATAGATATCCTTTACCCTTAATTAGCAAAATCTAAGATAGGATAGGCAACGCGTAAATCTTTANNAAGATAGATCTAAGATAGGCGTACCATTAGATTAGGATTAAGGAAGATAATAAATAGAAGGCAGCCTTTAGATTAAAGGAAGGACTATATAAACTACTAGTTATATAATTTGGGCTTATAAACGCACTAACAATATTCTAGAAGCGTATTAACAATATATTAGAAGAACACTTAGATGAATTTGTTATAGTATATCTTAATAATATTATTATCTATTTAATAACTAAGGAAGAACACGGGGAATATATTAAATGGATTTTAAAGAGACTATAGGAAGAACAGATGCTAGTAGCAATTAAGAAATGCAAGTTCTTTACTAGGAAGACCAATTTTATAAGATTTATTATTAAACTAGGCCAACTTAGTATAGATCTAAAGAAGATTAAGGCTATAGTGAATTAGTAAGAACTAGAGAACGTTACATAGTTAAGATTATTCCTAGGGTTTTGCAATTACTATAGAAGGTTTATAGCGCAGTAGTTAAAGAATATTAAGCCACTTATACAACTAATAAAGAAAGAAGAACTATAGGTATAGGGAAAGGAGTAGTAGGAGTTGTTTAAGAGAATTAAGGAGTTATTTACCCAGGAACTAATTCTTAAGATCTATTAATTAGGACTAGAGACGGTTATAGAAATAGATACATTAGACTATATACTAGGGGCGTACTTTATATAACAGTATTAAGATAGATGGCACCTAGTAGTATACTACAGTTAAAAGATAATACTACTAAAGTTAAACTATAACATCTACAACAAGGAGTTATTAGGTATAGTTATAGCATTAAAAAAATAAAGGGCATTCTTATAAGGCATAAAGAAACTATTTATAGTTAAGATGGATTATAAAAACCTAACAGGATTCCTAATAACGAAGGAACTTAACTAAAGATAGGTTAGATAGGTAGAGATACTTACAAAATACTATTTTAAGATTTAGTATACTAAGGGTATAAACAACACGCGGGCAGATGCTTTAAGCTATAAAGCTAAACTACAGAATAAAGAAAAGCTATTAGGGGCTTTACTGCGAAAAGATATAGACGGATTAATTAGGTATAATTATCCAAAAATTATAGCAACTTAAGAAGGCAATAAACCAAAGAAAGTCTACGAGATACTAAAGAGCTTTTAGGTATAAAGAATTCTAAAAGCACAACTAGAAGATCTATAGATAGATATATACAAAAATTAAGAAGTAACGTACATCCCAAGAAGTATAGCAGAGCAATTCGTGGAGGAATTCTATAAGGGATTAACTTAAGGACATAATAAAGCCACGGGCTTAGTATCAAGACTCTAAGAGAAGTACATTATTGACGGAATCTAAAGGATAGCTAAGAGGGTTATAAAAGAGTGTTTAGATTACTAAAGGAATAAACTAATAAGGCATAAGCTATATGGAGGGCTACAACCTATTAAGACACCAGAAAAACCATAGGAGATTATATTATAGAACTTTATTATTAAGTTACTAAAGTTAAGAGATCCTATTACCGGACGAGATTATGACGCGATTTTAGTGATAGTAGACAAGCTTATAAAGTGGGGATACTTTATAGCATATATAGAAGAAATCTTAGCGGAAGATATCGCTAGAATTTATATTAAAGAAGTATTTATAAAATATAGAGTACTAAGTAAAATTATATCAGATAGAGATCTAAGATTCGTAATAGTATTCTAGGAAGTATTCTTAGCAGAGTAAGGAGTTAAAGCAGCAACTTCTACTATATATTATTTACAGACAGACGGCTAAATAGAAAGATTAAATTAGACACTAGAACAGTATCTAAGGCATTATATTAATTATACACAGAACAATTAGGTATTGCTATTACTAGTTATATAGTTTATATACAATACAACACCTTAAAAAGGAATAGGCATATTACCATTTAAGGCAAATTATGGGTATAAGCTAAGAACATTATTATCACTATAGTAAGTAAAAAAAACGAGTAGTATAGCTAAAGAAAGAATAAAGACGTTAATAAATCTTTATATAGACCTTATAGAATTAGTAAAGAAAGTATAAGAAAGAATAAAAAGGTACTATAATGCTAAGAGATCTAAGGGACTAGATCTTAAGGAGGGAGATAGAGTATGGCTACTACACAAAAATTTTAAAAGTTAACGACTAAGCAAGAAGTTAGACTACGTCAGACTAGGACCTTTTAAAATTACGTAAAGGATTTCACCAGTTACGTTTAAGTTAAACCTACTAGCTAAAATAAAGATCTACCCTATATAGTATATTATAATGCTAGAACTAGTATATAGGAATATTAAGCTACCGGTTTATAAAGTAGACACGTCTAGAGGATAGAAAGAAGATAAATGGCAAGTTTTAAGGATTGTTAACTATTGTTAGTCACACAGGGTGACTCACCAATAACGACTACTCGAGTAGGGTTACAGTGATGTTAGTTGATAAAGCTTTTTTGATTGGAATGAGGAAGGGCGAGGAGCCTAAGGCTCCTCGCCACGCTAGTGCCGCGGCGACACGTGATGGCAACTTGCCATCACGTGACGGCAAATTGCCTCATTCCCGACACTGGCAACTCTTCTTTTATAGTTGCCCTCTATATATAAATACTACTTGACTATTATAACAAATATGGATCCTCCTTACTTACTATTGCCATTATAATATAAGTCTCGCTATCCCAAAATTTGCCTCTTAGCACGTAGTGCTTTCTTGCTAAGGAGTTGTGGGTAGATATTATATTAGGGCCGTCAGGTCCGCTAAGGCGCTAGCTATAAGCGAGCTAATAGCGATTTTCTATGCCGGGTATAGAAAATCCTAATTAGCTGGTTAAAATTAGGGTCTATAGAGCGTTATACTCTTACTCCCTTTTAACCCAACCTTTAACTTATACGCGTAAAGTATTTATGTTAATAAACGTTTCTAGAGCCTTATTTAGGTTTGCCTTCGTTATTATATTTACTAGGTTATCTTAACCATTAATCTATTAAATCTTAAAAAGTTCTTGCCGTTTATAGAATTAATAAAGTGCCATAATATCGATTATAAGGCGCTTCTCCTTTATAGTACTAAGCTTAACTAAGCACTTATAGAGGGAGTATAAGTTAGTACACACGATTATAGGGATAACAGGAAGTTCGAGTTAATCTATAATTATCTTTAGGGTAGTTCTAATTGCAATTGCCATATTAACTCCGCCAACTATTCCATATATCTCTAACGCTAGAACGCTTTAAGTAACGCACTTACTCTTAGTTAAGCTCTAATAGATAAAATTACCGTAGATCATAAAGTCATTCTCTCTGGTAGATTCGTTTGTAATAATAATCTTATATCCTAGCTGGGAGCTAAAATCTTTATTATTTGTAAATAATCTATTAATAAATACAAAGAGCTTAGCGGTAGGAAGATTAATAGGCACGTAGAGTAGTCCCCGGTTGAGATAGTTTATTTACTAAAAGAGACGCTTATTTAGGGCAAGGACGTTATTCTTAGTTAGTTCCTAGTATTAAGCGGCAATAGAGAGATTGAATAAAGCCTTAGGTTAACAGATAAAAGCAATATAAGCTCTATAAGCGCGTTACTCTACGTATCCTTATTTTGGAGAATTAACGTTAATAACATTAATCTTCTTACCTTAACCCTTCTGGTACAAAGCAATGGAATCCTCATTTAGGGAGAGGACATATCTATTAAAGAGTAATAGTGTTATCAAATTAAGCTTTTCCTTTAGCTTTACTATAAGATTTGCCTTTACTAGCTTATCTTCTTTAAGAGCTAAGAATTAGTCATCTCCTAAGATAATTATATTATCGGTTTATATACCGACGATTCCAAATAAAGTTCCTATAGTTATAATAAGGAAGCATAGATTGAATATAAAAGTAGTTATTAAAAGCTTCTCTTTATGGTGCTTGCTATAGGTAGCCTACTAGTAAGTTCCTGCCTCTACGATTCTATATAATGGCTTAAGCACAACTATAATTGTATCTTCGGAGTATTAGTAGCGAATTTACTCTAGAAGGTATGCTAATATTAAGCGCTAAAGGTACATCTCTAATTAGGTGTAGGCCTAAGTAATATCTTACAGATAGACTGCCATTCTATTCTTTATTAGGGAGGGAGCTAGTACAACAATAACTCGCTAACTGGCTCGTTGAATCGTGGGAGATTGTGTAAAAATTACCTCCTTACTATCGTCGTTGTAGCCTTAGATAACAAGCCTTAATTTCTTAAATAGGGCGTTAGTAGCTTTGCCTTTAATCTCGTTAACTATTCTTAACTTAAAGATGCGAACTTTATTAAACTTAGTAGGGTTATACTTCTTAAATTTAAAGACCCCTCTTGTAATAAGACCATCAATCTTCTACTTGTTAGATACTTAAAAAGGAGCTCCTAAAGTTATAATACGACCTTCCTTTTAGAGCTATTTTGCAAGTTTAAAGTTAGCCTTCTCCTTAGCTGTTATAAAGGCCATTAATAGCTTAACTCTATTCTCGATAGTGGCAACAAATTACTCTTTAAAATTAATAAGATGTTGGCGATTTCGTGATCCCTTCGGGCGACCTCTACCGCGTTATAGTTGCGGCATATCTACTACAATTGTATTAAGATCGTGGTCGCCTTCTAGAGCACGTTAATTATAGCTCTCCTTTAGGGCATCTTCTATAGTATCCTGCAAAGGCTTAGAACTGTTATCTTTATAATAAGGCTTAATAATAGTTAAACGGAATTAAGTGGGTCCGTAAGGCATCTAAATAGTATAAGTTTAACTATTAATTGCAATAAGTTAATGTAGGCCTAACCATCCTCCCTTTTTACGCCATACGCGTACCTTAGACTAAAGTGGCAGATCGAGCGTAGTTAAGGTATTTGGGCCATTTCTTATTCCTAATACATTATTGACCTAGCGTGTGGCGTAGAGACGTTATACCTCCTTCATTACCTTATGAATAGCCTCAGCTCGTTACACAACGGAGGGAAATGGTGGAGAATTATTAGTTATTTAAGGGTAGGCGCTAAAGACTAGTAACGTAGGTACGAGTCCATCTAGGCCAGCGGAATTGTTAATAGCTTTAATAGCCATTTATAAGGTAAGTTCTTCGCTAGCGTCCTCTAGTTCTAAAGAGATAATCTTATATACGCGGCGTAATAGCGCGTGATATTATTTTACTTTTCTGATATTATTATATGCCTTAATAGGGACTTCCTTAACCTCGATTGCTATTGCCTTTATCTATTATTAAAACTCTACGGATAAGAAGTTCTTTCTTATATTATGGACGATTTAATTAGGGGGTTTTAGGTAAACATCGATCTAGTATAATTAAAGGGTATCCTATGCGTTCCTAGCTAATATATCCTTTAAGAATCGTGCGGCTTAAAAGGAGGTTGAGAAGTTAACAACTTAGAGTACTAGCTTGCCGCTAAGATATATAACGTTAACAATAATATAGAAGTTAAAGTTGTAGTTATCTTTAAGGGTGAACTTAAATCGGCTAGGGGACTTCTAGTTTATTTGGCATTAATAGTAGTACTTTATAAGATACTTAATTGCCTTAACCTTGACTTTATGGCCTACCCGCTAAAGAACCCTAAGTAATTGGTAAACGGATAGGTGGCTAAAACGACGGTGTAGTTAACGTAACTCTAACTTAGTTAAATGGCTCTAAGCAACACTCTTTTCTAGTTAATAAAGAAGTAACCAGGGGTAACCCCACTTGCGTACAACGGGCACCTAATTATCTCCCTAAATAAGTACATTCTTAAGGTTATTAAGCTTAACGCCTAATTTATCTATATCTCTAATATAAAATAGAAACGGGGTGTTTGTAGGAACGACGTAAAAGGTAATATACCCTAAGGGGGTTTGGACCCTAATTATGCTAATAGAGATTATAGTACCCTTACCAAAACAAATCGTGTATTAGCCTGCCGTTAAATAGTTAATCTAAATAGAGCTATTAAGCTGCTGAAGGGCTTAAACTTAAGGTTCTCCTACTATAGATACTCCTGCGGCTCTAGTATCTAGTATAATACTATAAAAGACGTTCGCCGAGTATCTGTTATTAAAGGAGAACGCGGAACTCTCCCTTAGCTTGTTAAAGATATCTAACTTTATAGTAAAATGGAGCGTAGATTAGTTATTAAAAATAGTAATGGTTTATATGCCATCTACCTCACCATACTTAGTAAAGTATTGGTTGGGTAAGTACTCCTCAATTTCTATATCTATAAGGAGCTATTTAGCCTTATTAACCTTACCCTTAAGATCTTCTACGCCTTTATATTAAACCAGGAAGCTTTAGAAGTAGGCTATAGTAATCTTACAATTTCTAACGTTTCTTATACTTTGGCGGAACTTATTATATGCCTCCTTTTATTTATTAAGAGAATGCCTAGTTAACTAGCAATTCGGTTTCTTACAAACGTAGCACTTCTTCTAGCGATTACTTTGAAATAAACCTCTACGAGGACCTCCACCTTTACCTCGTGGTTATTAATTATACCCTCTGCCGTATTACCTACCCCAGCCACTATATATTCGATTAGTCCAGTTGTAATTATATTGGTTAAGCGGGTTAATTAAAGTAGGTTAAAGTTGGGTATTAAATTACTATACTTTTTAAGAGCGTAGAGCGGTGCTAATAGAAGATCTTAATTAAGTATATACTCCTTTATAAGTATTTACAGGATTAAAAAGAGCAAGGTTATATTCTTTAACACCTTAACATGCGCTAATGACTTAATTACGTAGGCTAAAGTCCTCTTAATATAATTCGGATAAACTACGCTAAATCGTCTGAAGTTGATTAAAGAGCTTTTAAAGATAATTAAGCCGAGGGATACCTGGGTTTATAGCAATGATCCTTAGGAAGGTAGTCTCTCTCCATTCTAATATATACTGCTACTTATTCTCTTCTATTTTAAAGTAGCATCTTAACTTATATATTATGCGGTTAAAATTATATCCTTTTCCTGCTAAACGATTATAATAGAAGGTACTAGCTCGGCCCTTAAGCATAACAGAATAGGCGTTATGGTATTAATTAGACTCTATTTCTACCTTCTAGCAACAGTTGTAGAAGATACGTAGTTTCGAATTAAGAATATTGTATAATTCCCCGCTAAACTTCTTCTCCTAATCCAAATAGAGCTTCGTAAGCTCTGTAAGCAATTTTAAACTACCTCCAATTTAAGATTAAGATAGAGGAGGTAGGAGTTGCATTATAGGCTGCAGTAGGAATGTAGGTCTGGTCAGTAGAGTTTAAAGGTTAGTAGATCGCGAAGCAAGGGAATCTTATACTTGCTCGTGTTAAGAGGCAGTAGTTAAAGTTGCGGGTTAAATTAGTGGATTCTGGGGAACTAAAGATAGAGGTAGAGGCAATGGATATAGAACGGAAGAACTCGTGCCTAGAGCAATGGAATTAGAATGCGTCTCTTATAGTGTATTACTTGGATTCTATTGTAAGTTAAGCTTCCTTATAGTGCGTAGTTGGTGCTTAATCTCTTATGCAGTCCATTCGTGCTCTTCTTTTACGTTAAGAACCTACTCCTAAATGTTATCTCTAATAGTACCCCCGTCCTTAGGGACAAATACTCTATTCTCCTAAAGGAAGTTACGGAAGTCCTATACGATATCCTTATTTACGGGGGCCTATATTTCCTTTGTCTATCTAATAAAGTCCTCCTTTATACATTCCTATAGCGCGATATTATTGTATTTACTGTCCTTATAATATACTATACGGTGTAATAAAAATCCATTTAAGTCTTGTTTATTAGCGTTTATAAGGTTAATTATAGCTTTATTCTATATCTTTGGGTTAATGTCTTCCTTATACTTCTTTGGGTAGGTTAATGCCATAGTAGGTATAGAATTAACGGGGTGTTATACGTCAAAGGTAGGTAGGATTTTCGGTTTTATAGGATCTTGTAGGTTTACTATCAAGAGGTAGATAATTTAAGATATTGTTTAACGCGTTTTAGACGTTAACTTGGGACCTTAGGTTTAGTAACACTTCTAACCTAAAGTACTTAACCAAATCTTCGTAAACGCGGTTATTCTATATAATGGACGCAACTTAGTATCTCCTAGTACTTAGTAATACTTCTATTACTAGTTTTCCGCAAGTCTAAGGTAGTACAGTATTGCCGGGATCTATTCCATATAAGCGCATATAGCACCCCTATATAAGACTATCTCTTCTATTTAAAAACCTAGCTGCTCTATAGTTGACTGTATATTCAACTACTGATTAGTGTTAGTTATATAGGGTGACTTACCAATAACGACTACTTGAGTAGGGTTATAGTGATGTTAGTTGATAAAGCTTTTTTAATTGGAATGAGGAAGGGCGAGGAGCCTAAGGCTCCTCGCCACGCTAGTGCCGCGGCGACACGTGATAGCAACTTGCCATCACGTGACGGCAGTTTGCCGTACGTGATAGCAAATTGCCTCATTCCCGACAACTATAAGGACGTTGACGATAAAATATAGTATAAGGTTAAGTGGATAGGCTATACTAAGACTACCTAGGAGCTACTAGAGAATTTAAAAAATGCTATAAGAAAGGTATAGGAGTATCGGAAGAAATTAGGTTAGGCAGCATTAATAAAGAAGGATTACTAAAGAATAAGTTACCTAAGGGGGACCTAGAAAGAGTAGCTACCGAACTACTTAGATCTATTTCCTTCTCTATTAGAAGAGAATCCGTTCTTTTATTACTAAGTTCCTATAAACCTTATTCTATAAGTTTCTACTCCTTAGAACGAGCCTTCTTATAAACCTTCTTAAGATGGATTAACCAAGTAGATGCCGTAAGATAAGACTTAAGGGCCTATTGCTAAGTATTAGCAGCCTCCCATTCTGCGTCCTAGGAACAGTATAACTCTGCTAGAGCAACAGATTAAATATAAAACCCTAAGACAAATTAATTAGGGAACTAGATAACTATTAAGAGCAATAGGTTATATATATTTAGCATTAGAGACGGAGCGAACGTTATAGGATAAACGAATATTTGCTTTAGTGTACTTTAAGTAAGAGGACGGTTATCACGAAAATAGGTTTACTAACGCAATATAAACCAACCCCCCTTTTAAACAGTAAGAATATAGAGATGGTATAATCTCACTAAGAGATAATATTGTAGCAACAGTGCGAATGCGACGAGCAGTTAAGGAAGAAGAGGATGCTTTAGGCATAATAAGTAATAATATTAACTAAATTAATTAGACGGACATTATACCTCTAGTAAACGACCTAGAGATATTTTAAATCTTTAAGGACGAAGATAAAAAGGAGAGAGATGGTGTTACGGACGCTTTAAGTACAATATTATAACTACTTAGAGAAGAGACGGAAGAAGCTAGTTGGTTAATATAAGCACGGTCTAGGATAGAGCCGATAGAACTATATAACGAGGAATAGTAACTAAGATTACGTAAGGGTGATCTATATAATCTATAGGATCTATAAAATCTATAACAGAGCAGATAGAGTATACGTATATTATATACAAGAAGGATTTTATAGGAGTACGGGTGTGTATTTAAGGACTCTTAGTCCCTACCTAGATAGTTCCTTCCTTATAATAATTCTCAGAATACAATTAGAGTTAATCTGTTAGGCAACCACTCCACTAGTTATTATTACATTGTTAACTTTAACTTATATCACCTACACACCTAGCCTAATAACGAGCCCACCGTAGTTCCTGCTATAAGGTTCCATTATATGTCTACTTTGTAAACTAGTAGCTTAATATTTTTATGTGCTGGCTTTAGCATTATAATATACTGTAACCGACTACTAAGGCTCGTATTACCTTATGACTCACCACCCGTTTCTTAACTTATATACCTCTTGCTATTATATATCTCATTACTGCATTACCCCTGTCTTTAATGTCTACCTATCGATTATTTCTATTACCTATTCATTACCTATTACCGACTAAGTGGCAATGGCGACCTAGTGGCTAATTAGGTAATAGTTACAAATTATTATTAGTATTGCCGACAACCTTAGCCACCTATTTCTTGTATATAGTATACTTAATTTCTATAGATTTAGAATTAAGTCGTTTATTTAATTCTTTATACTGTAAAGCTTATAGTTATAAGCCCGGCCTGCCTACTGTACTGCATCTAATCTGTATATTTAGCGCTTACTAAGTAATTAATCTTTTACCTCATTTAAGAAGTCACTACTTCTTCCACCTTTGCAGTGTCTCGAGCTTCTTCACCTATTAAACAAACGGACGATCGACCTTGACCGACGACCGTATACGACCGACGAACGAACTGACGAATTAAATCGTCAAAATAAGGTTTCGCTAAGACGCTAAATTGGACCCTACCTAACCTATTAAATTCTAAAAATGACGACCAATACAAACGAATCTTTATCTAAAATCAACCTCATCCTCAACCAGCCATCTAATTGGATTTAATGGTTCTTTGTTATTTAAGATACTGCAAAAACGAACAAGGTATGGGAGTATATCGACCCATCTAAGAAGAAAGATAAGCTTCTAAAGCTAAAACCACCAAATCGGCCTATACCAGCAGACGTACTTCCTAATGCTACATTGATAGCTTAGCTAGACCAAATCAAGCTTATAGCCTATAATTAGCTCTACGCCGAATACAAAGACGACCTACGCGTATATTAAAAGCGAGAGCAGGCTATAAGCGACATTAGCAACTACATCATTTGCTCGACATCGGTAGCCTACCTTCCACTTATTGACGACCTCAATACGGTACACGAACGGCTACAGGCACTTAAGACTACACTAGCCCCTACTACCTTAGGTTAAAAACACGAAGTCCTAAATCAATACACGGCTCTTAAGGCCTACAATAAAAAGCAGAGTATTAAAAAATGGTTAAATAGCTGGAGAAACATCTATAAGCTAGTAGAGCAATTAAAGCTACCAGACGTGTAGGGATTTAGGCCACACTACGATTTCATTTAAGCTATTAAACCCATCTCTTCTAGCTTCACAGGAGCCCTAAAAGTAGATCTCATCAGGAAAGAACGAAAGGATAAAGCCGCCCCATCTATTATTAATCTAATTAAGGAATTTAAGGAGCACTACCGCATGCAGCAAGCATCTTCTACTGCTGCTACTAATAGCTCTATATTTGCAACCCTTTAGAATAATTTAAATTCCAATTTAGATTCTAACGTTAATTCCAATTTTAACAGCAATCCAAATTTAAATTCGAGATCGTACAAGGAATGTATATGCGGCCTCAAACATCGATTCAGTGACTGCTACTATATTATTAAGCAGAAGCGCCCTTAAGGATGGAGACTAAGGCTAGATATCCAAAAGAAAGTAGATAAGAAGATCTCGTCTATACCCTTAATTAAACGCGCAGTTAATCAAATTCAAAAAGAAGAATAGAAAGTAAAGAAGAATAATTAGAATACAGAATCTATAATCGATTTTAATTTTAAAACCCCACCTTCTAAGATACCGACTAGCCATGCTGCCGTATTTAGTACTAGTCAAATTCCGTTTAAACTCCAGAACACCTAGATACTCAACCCTAGTGCAGATACCCACGTCTACAACAACCAAGAAGACTTTACCTTCTCCTACTTAGCTGCAGAAGACGACTACCTAATTGCTAGCGGAAATTTTGAAAAAATATAAGCTTATAGAATAGTAACGATTACTATTAATACGCCTAATAGGAGCTTAAAAATGAAGCTATTCTATGTAGCATTGGTACCTACTATGTTTACGAATATTGTAGCACTATTAAGAGCTACTGATAACGATATCCATTTCGACTCAGGACGAAACTTGCTATACCGTCTAGCAACTAGCAAAATAGTCTGCTATGCGAAACGACTAGGGGGCCACTAGGCACTAATGCACAGAGAGCCTACGCCTACGAATACCCTAGGTTCAACTCAATTAACATTCTTAACCTCTAAGAGGTACTAGCCTAGCCGTATGGCCCATAAACTAGTCGGAGCCTTAGCTACCAAATAGTACAAAATTCTTGGCCATATAGGACCTGATGCTATTAAGCAGCTTCCTAAGCACGTTAATGGCGCAGAGCTAACCGAATTAACTACTAAACGAGCACCGCTTAAAATTGAATGTGAAGTTTGCTTATTAGCAAAGCACACATAGCAGATCTCTTAAAAACGAGAATACGAATTTCCAGCCACTTAACCATTTAAACGGCTCGCATTTAATATTCTTAGCCTCGGAGAACTAGGCTATAATGGCGATAGATACATTATATATTTCTATTATATATATTCCAAATTTAACTTTATCTTTACATCTAAGAATAAGGACAAAGCTATTGTCCTGCCTACTATCTAAAAGACTTACCGTTTAATCAAAATACAATTCCACTAAGACGTTATCTTCTTCTAGAGCAATAACAAACGAGCTTTTAGACAAATAGGAGACACCCTACAAACATGGTGCGCAGACGAAGGCATTACTTTTAAATGCCGAGCCCCGTATACAGAAGAATAAAATAGCGGAGCTAAACGATCTGGACAAACCCTTATAAAACGATTAAGGGCTATATAGCTAGAAGCATCCTTACCCCTATCTGTAGGACTAGAAGCTTTCCTTACTGCAGGATATACGCTTAATTAAACACCAAATAAATAACTAGGATAGAAAACTCCGTACAAGATCGCCTACGGTAAGCCGCCATCACTTACCTATATACACGTATACGGTTGTAAGACCTATACACTAGATAAAAGAGTTAAAAGAGGAGACAAACTAGCTCCTCGTGTATTGATTAGACACCTAGTTGGCTACAATTTAACTAATATCTACCGAATATGGATTCCGAGTCTCCGTAAGGTTATTTAAATTAGAGATATTATATTTAATAAGACCTTATTCTATAACCCTAAGGGTTAAGATATTGACTACCTACTAAGGGAAGCATTAGAAGATACCATTTAGACGATTAGTCTACTAGAACCTCTCCACGAGGACAAATCTAAGGACGAATCAATCCTATATACAGTTAATTTGGACCCTTAAAGATCTACCTCAGGTGTAGATTAAACGACTATATCTAAATCGAACGATTTAGCAGAGCTTCGTATAAGGGATACTAAGCAGTTACTAACACCTAGTAGAACGGTATCTCCAGATTTACTAGAATTAAACACCTTACCATAAGGACTTTAAGACGATATCCTAGATATAACTGAAGCAGTTTCTACCTAGCTAAGCTCTTTAGAACTATCTAATAGAGCAACTAATATAGCTCTACGAGCTAATAAAGTCTCGGCCAAACCTTCTACCGACCTTATCCTACTAAAAGGATTAAAACGAATTTGACGTCAAGCATATGCAGCAGTACTAGCCAATCTATCTACCCTATTTGGTTACTACGCTGGCTTTACTATAGGACTAGTAAAGGACATTGACCGAGCTAGATCCTTATCTCTATATTAGGACAATCTTCCTTCTAAACTAAAGAACCTTAAAGAACTAAGAAAGTATCCTTTAACTACTAGTTTCTAAAAGGCTATAGAAAAAGAATATAACAACCTAAAACGCCGAGGGACATTTAAGACTGTACCAAAGGCAGAAGTATATAACGAGCAGATCCTACTACTAAAATAGGTCTTTAAATATAAGCTTAACAGCGATGGTTACCTACAAAAGCTAAAAGCTTAATTATGCGTCCGCGGAGACTTATAGATTACTAAGGAGGAGACCTATGCAGCAACCTTGGCTGCTCAAATATTCCGTGCCCTTATGGCTATAGCAGCCGCATTCAATTTGGAAATTTAACAGTATAACGCCGTAAATGTATTTATAAATACTCAACTAGATAAGCTAGTCTACTGCTACTACCCAGAAGGCTTTAATCAAAATAGATATATCCTAGAGCTACTTATGGCGCTATATAGATTAAAAGTCTTACCGTTACTTTAGTACAAAGAGCTTACTAGTACCCTAGCTAAATTTGGATTAAAACCTATCCTAGGTACCAACTACCTATTTACTAATAGACGACTTATTATCTTCTTCTACGTAAACGATATTGCCGTTCTATTTGCTAAAAAGGACCTTTTAAGACTTGAAGAATTTAAAGCTAAACTACTACACTAATATAAGATCCGTGCACTAGGGGACCTATAGTAGTTCCTAGGAATTCGTATTAAACGAGATTGACTAAGTTAAAAGCTCTGGCTCTGCCAAGACTCCTATATCGAAAAGATAGCCAGTTAATTCAATATTTAACCACCAGGAAGATTTCCTAAGTTATTACTTTCTACCAAAGAACTAATTCCGTCTAACCAGCAGATAAACCCTTAAAAAACCCTAGCTTACTAGTAACGAGTTAGTTCTCTTATATACCTAGCCGTATTTAGAAGACCTAATATTATAAAGACGCATTCTAAGCTGGCCGAATTCCTTACCAATCTAAATTAAAAACACCTTAATGTATTAAACTAAGCTATCGCCTACTGCCTTAGAACAAAATCGACAGCTATTAAATACTCTGGCGAAGTATTTAGAGCCCACGTCTACTTTAGAAACCCTAAAGGAGAAGATATCACCTTTTATAAAGCATCTAACGTAGCATTTACGGACGATAGAGAGACTAGACGGAGCTCTTAAGGATACCTTTTTATCCTATTTAGAGGACTAATCGATTGGAAGGCGACCCTATAACGATTAGTAACTCGCTTAACTACGGAAGCGGAGCTTCTCTCCGTGTCTATTGCTGCTGTTAAAATCATCTGGTGGCAGCGTTTCTTTAAGGCAATCGGCTTTAATCTAAAACGCGAATTTACCTTACTTTGCGACAATATGCAAACCGTACAACTCCTAAGACAGGATATACCAAAGCTTAATACCAAGCTTCGACATATTAACGTCCATTAGCACTAGCTAAAATAGGAGGTCTAAGACAAAAAGATTAACGTACGATAGGTTCCTATAGATAAAATGCCTGCCGACGGCCTTACTAAAATCTTACCCCGTTAAAAGCACGAAGCATAGATAAAGCAGTTAAATTTGGTAGATATTTAATATCAAATTAATACTTTATCTAGCAACTAGCAATATCCGCAATGTCCGCAATATTCGCAATATCCGTTACAGTTACTATATCCTTTTACTACTCCCAAATTGCATCTAAATTTCCTATTCTGGTATAGTCTCTACCTTTATTTTTATTTTCTGTAGCTTTAACTACACCGTTAAATCTAGGGGGGTGTGTAACCGACTACTAAGGCTCGCATTACCTTATAACTCACTACCCATTTCTTAACTTATATGCCTCTTGCCATCATATATCTCATTACTATATTACCCCTGTCTTTAATGTCTACCTATTAATTATTTCTATTACCTATTCATTACCTATTACCGACTAAGTAGTAATGGCGACCTAGTGGCCAATTAGGTAACAGTTATAAATTATTATTAGTATTGCCGATAACCTTAGCTACCTATTTCTTGTATATAGTATACTTAATTTCCATAGATTTAGAATTAAGTCGTTTATTTAATTCTTTACACTGTAAAGCTTACATATACTATATAGGGTAGATTCTTATTTTAGCTAGTAGTGTAGTAGCGTAGATTGGACGTCGCCTACTATCTTAGCATTTTCCTATATTTATAGAGCCTTCGGCTTCCTTCCTTCTTCCCTTAATCATACATATATATCACGACTCTACCAGTTACCAGAAATATACTCTTTTCTTTCTTTCTTACTAACTGTTCTACTAACTAATTACAACCGACTAACCAACTAACTAACCGACTAATAGACAGACAGACTAACTAACAGCACTGTAACTTTTCCTATCTTAGAGAGGTCATACCCTCCCATATATTTTATAGCATTCCACGTAGGGACGACGGCAAGCTCTTTAGATTAGAAGTCTAGTGCTATATACACAGGAGACACACAGAAACATATTACAACTATAGAAGAACCACCAGCGGCAGATAAATAAGACAGCAGAAGAAAACTAGGCAATATTAAATAGTAAGGGGAACCAGGCAGTACCGGAAAAAGATAGGACAGCCAGACTTAATATATAGGCTAAAGAGTGGCAATAAGAGGCAAAAGAGCATAGGTTAGATAGTCTTAAAAAGTTATATATAAGGATGTTAAGCAAACTAGCGAGTTAATTAGACAACGTCGACCGGCGGTTAGAGTTACTAAGATCTACTACTAAGCATAGCCAGACCTTTATTAAAGATATAAAGACGACAAGCCAAGGGCCAATTAATTAGATAAAAATAAGATCTAAGATATCTAGCGGTAAAGGAAGTCAGTACTGCCCTTTATAAACAAAGGATACAATACTAAACAAGGTCACAAGCACACAAAATTAGATCTATCCTTAAAAGCTTCCTATTCTAGCTTAGCTTTATCCTCTTTTAAGTTATCCGGATTATATTAGCAGCAGCTCTAAAGGCGTTCTATAAAGAAGTAGATATAAGTAAAAGCAAAAGGCTTAACAGCACCCTACCGCGCGGAATGACAATAGGTTAAAACAGATAGGCGTACCGAGACCCGGTAATAGTAGATAATAAAGACTCCATACTCTCCTAGGAAGACCCCCCCTCAGGCATTAAAAAGTAGGTACCCTCCGTTAGGGATATAGCTATATAAGTAGACCAGCCGAAGCATAAACTAACACCAGGACAGCTATCTAGGACACCCTCTATTAAGACCACGGCCATATACGCAGACCTACTATAGCGCTTACCCGTGTCACCTAGGACCGATAGCCTTTAGTAAACAAAGGATAGGAACCGCAAGGATCACCTATAAGCTCCCAAGGAAGCTCTAGATGTATTACCCTATAACTAACAGTTAACAACTTAAGACAGGATCTACGTTGTGACCCAGCCTATACCAGCCCCAGGGACTATTAGAACTCCGTACTTTATAGGATAGGATATATTACAGTTTATTAAGCAGTACAAACGACTATACGCCCGATATTACGTCACGAGTAAGAAGAAGCACTAGGGCCTTCTAAAGTACTGCAATTACTAGATAGGGATATGGATCTAAAGCCTACCTAAGTTCGTAATTAGTAACTAGATAGAGCTTATAAGAAGGCTTAGGACCGAATATTAAGCTAAAGATTACTACCAACGTATAGAGACAAGAGACTTTATAAAAGCTTACGTTTAAATATCTACAGAATAACCGGGCGACTTGCGTCACTATATATGGGACTTTACTACCATCTTAGCCAAAGCTATAGCGGCGGGTAATCTGTTAGATCCGGAGAGAGGGCGATAGTTCGTATAGGGGCTTCTAACTAACTACCACAGGCACGCAATAGAAAGGACAGGAGCCGTAGCAGATAAGTCTAGCACCTTTATATTCAAAAGACTAAAGGAGGCCGTAGAGTTAAGGATAATAGCTACAGAGAATACTAAGCAAATGGCTATCCTTTTAAAAGAAGATATCTAGAATATCCAGCTTATATAAGAGCTACAGCAGCGAAGGAATGTGCTCGACCGCTAAAGAGAAGAAAGACTTCCTAACCTAGCTAGACCAGGTATACACGGAGGAGCCCTAATGCAGCAGCAGTTACCTATAGATTAGGCTACAGTTTAAAGCCTAGCATAAGGATATAAAGACTGGTAGAACAGCACCTAAGCCCCCTTTGTCCTATAAGACTATCGGCCTCTATAAGGCTCTTAATATCCATAAGGTTCTCAATATCCATAGGACTCCTAATATCCGCAAGATTCTGCCTTCGGACAGCCGTAGCGGGACGTATAGGGTTAGCAAGGTATATAAAGACAAGGCCAGTAGACCTATTTTAGATATAAAGGAAGTCACCATTTTACTAAGGACGAATACCAAGGGCTAAAAGATCTTATTCTACTAGGATTTGTATATCTATCTAATCAAGGAAGGCTAGTAGTAGGGACGCGCAATCGACCTAAACCTATACTTCTATGGCTCGGCAATAAAGGACGATTAAAAGGTATTAAGAATTGGCTTTATACGTACCAAGGAATAGACCTAGATAGGCAGGCATATTAGAAAATAGAAGGACAAGGACAGACGCAGAAATAGGCCCCTATAGTATAGACGGATTTTACTACTTTCTATAACGGAGTAATACTAAAGAATATTAACAAAATGCGTACAAACTGGGAGGACTACTATCAAGTACGGCCCACGGACTCAGTAGTAACGCCTAGCCAGTAACGTCCGCAGACTCGCCTAACCCTTAGAGACAGCCATACGACCAAAACAATCGTTAAGCCGCAGGCTCCGCAGTAGGCTCCGCAGCAGGTTCCGCAGTAGGTTCCGCCGCAGGAGAAGAACATACAATTAGGAGATTGCATCCAGATTAGGTTATAGCCTACAGATAAGACAGCTAAAGCTAAAAAGAAGAATAAATCATCTAATCCTTAGAGACGGTCTTAGAGATAGACGCTTAACTAGGTCAGCTATTAACTGTAGGCTTTACAGCAAGCTCCGCAGTAGGTATAAAATATTTAACTAGGGGACAGTTAAGTTCTAAGGTAGGGGAGGGGACGTAGGTAACGGCCGTATAAAAGATTTCTATTTATCTACTTAATTACTATATTTCCTAAAGCTCCTTTCTTATTTACTTTCTTAGTCGCGACGCGTTAATCGCGACGACCTACTACTGCAAAGATGTCAGCTTAGCTTACCGCCTATCACCGAGCTAATAGCGATTTTTCATGCCCGGTATAGAAAATCCTAATTAGTCTATTTAGCCATAGAGCCGGCAGAACTCTACACCACCCCTAGAATTCGATAATATAGCTACATAATAAGAACGGATACTAAGAGCCTTAGTTAATTGCACGGATATAGAGTTAATTATATAATACAGAGCCTAACGCAGAGCTATATATAGGGCCTTAATCAAATAACTATATAGAAGCTACGGTTAGTTAAGGAATCAAACCAAGCTAGAGCCTCAATACTAGCACGTCACGTTACTAAATCAAATTAGTCAAATATCGTCAAATTAGAGCCTTTAACCGGGCCGACCTTATTCCTTATTTAAACGACAGCTAATCGCAGCATAACTATCACTACTATCCGAATTTAGTACTACGCTAGCTGCACGACAAGAACGGACACCGCGGCAAGGAAGGGACCTCTATAAGAGCAGCAACATAATATTAGTAATAAAGCACCATAGAAACGGTAAAGCAGTATATAAAGAGGCACTGCAAGAGATCCTATATAGGGTATAGCTAACCACCTTATTAAGGACTATAAGGGGAATAGGAATTAGACGTATAGAAACTAGCGCTTCTCCTTAGAGGTCGTCTTAATAAAGGACTGTTTAATGGATATAGGGATAAGGGATATGCGATAAAGGTAGTTATAATAGCCGAGAAACTGCTACTAGGTAATACTAAGGACGACTTAGGCAAAGTATAGGACCAGCAGGACAATAACAAAGAGACTAAAAGCAGAAGATAACCCTAAGAAGGTTCTTAAGCTAGAAGAAGATTAAGGATATATAAGCGTATAGCCAGTAATAAGAGCAAAGAAGCAGCTATAAAGGATATCTAAAAAAGCACCAGGCCTGCAAAAATAGTCTACTAGAAGCTGCCGCTTATACTTATAAGGAAGTCTTAAGATAGGTCTCTAGATTGGACGTCTAGTAGATACTAAGAGCCTTAATTAACTACGGATGCAGAGCTCTAATTAATTAACTACATGGATACAAAGCTTTAATAGAATAACTACATAGCTAGAGTCTTAATCGATTATCCGTAGATATAAAGCCTACGGATATAAAACCCAGGTCATACATACAGCAAAAGATACCTTAAGTTAAGCCAGGGCCTTATCAAATCCTAATTAGTCAAACGCCGCCTGTACAAGTCAAGTCGTCAAATTAGAGCCTTCAGTCAGGCCGACCTAATACCCTATTTAAACGTCCATCAATTATACGTTATCACCGTTAGTTAGGTCAGTCACTATCGCCCTCAGACGTCTTCAATTAGTAGTTAAAGATCCTACAATAGCAGATAGACAGAAGTACAGCTAATTAACGTCCTAAAGCCTCTACGAGAGCCTCTCCCTTTAACCCCCCTTATCAATCAATTGCTGCCCGTCTCGACGCCCACGGATTAGTTAACCAAAACGATCTTTCCTGTAGATATAAATACGGAGCTTTACACGGAGTCTTACACGGAGTCGTATATAGACCCTATAGATATAGAGCATACAGGTGCAGAGCCTTAATTAGATAACAGTACGGCAGCTTAACTAGACGCCTATAAATGCGAAGCCTTAATTAAACGGTAAATACGGAACCTTAACTAATCGGACGTCTATATAGAAGCTTTAATCAACTATCTACGGATACAAAGCCCCAGTTGTATATACAGTAGAAGACACCTTAAGTCAAGCCAGGGCCTTATTAAGTCTAGATCAGCTAAACGCTATCTCCGCATTTAAATCAGGACAATCAGGGCCTTTAACCGGGCCGACTTTTTACCTTAATCAAACAACCAAACGATCAGTTACAGCACGTCGTCGCCGACCAATTAGACAGTCTTCGGCCAGCAGTTAAGGCAGCCATATATATATACACGCATACACACAAACACGGACGTAGACATAGACGCAGATACAGACGCAGAATATACAATGCAGAGCTACTAATACGCAGCTAGATGTACAGCTAGATATACTGCCCGACGCACAGTCAGACGCACAGTCAAATACAGAGCTATGCGGACGTAAAGCTTAACAATATAGGGCCTAATGCAATGCCACGGATAGAGCCTTAATTAAGAGCCGTATATAATACAGACCGATACAGAGCTAGATATAAAGTCTTAATATCAAGCAACCAGCCGAATAATCAAGTCGGGGTATAGCCTCCGCCGTCTTAATCAACTGCCCTACTACCGCCGCCATTACTACTACTATTCCGTCCGACTATTCTATCCCTCCTATGTCAACCAATTGCTCTATCTCTACTATTCTAGATCTATACCGTTGCTAAATATATTTTACTGCTAAATCTACCGGATCTGCTATATCGTCCAACTATTCTAACCGACCTGTTCTAGGCCTAATGCTATTTTAGCTATTCTACTGTTGCTCTCCCAACCACCAGACCCTACCGTTTCGATCGCCCTACCGCCGCTATTCCGACTAGCCGCCTCTAGCCAACTACTATCGACCACTGCCATTAACCGTTCTGTCACTACTGCTACTGCTACTACTACTACTACTATATCAACCAACTGCTATCAACCGTCTACTGCTACCGAGATTTCTACTACTAAAAGTTCTGCTACTAAATGTCCTGCTACTTACCAGCTATTACCGAGTTCTTCTACCAAGTATTCTACCGCCAACTATTCTATCTTATTTTACCGCGCTACCTATCTACTTTTATTACTATTTATACCACCATTACTATTACTGCCGTTACTGGCTTACTGCTACCGTTATTTCTGGTTTACTGCTATCCTAGTTGCTACTAGTAGGAAGATCGGATCTTAGCTATAGGTAACGGAAGGACACCATAGAACAGTTCTATAGGAAGGCTAAGGATATAGTTACCCGCGTTCGTTTAGGAATATACTTTCCTTTATCTATTCTGCTTTTACTATACTCTCGTTTTACTATTCTTCTATATTATAAAATGTTAGGGGACAACGTTCTTAGTAGGGGAGGTATATAGTAGTGTAGATTGGACGTCGCCTACTATCTTGGCATTTTCCTATATTTATAGAGCCTTCGGCTTCCTTCCTTCTTCCCTCAATTATACATATATATCACGACTCTACCAGTTACTGGAAATACACTCTTTTCTTTCTTTCTTACTAACTGTTCTACTAACTAATTATAACTAACCGACTGATTGACTAACCGACTGACAGACAGACAGACTAACTGACGGCACTGTGACTTTTCCTATCTTAGAGAGGTCGTACCCTCCTACAGTAGGTTTAATTTAAACGTAACTAGTAAAATCCTTTACTTAATTTTAAAAGGTCCTAGTCTAATATAGTTTAACTTCTCACTTAGTCGTCGACTCTTAAAATTTTTATATAGTAGCTACACTTTATCTCCCTTCTTAAGATCTAGTCCCTTAGATCTCTTAGCGTTATAGTACTTTTTTATTCTTTCTTATATTTTCTTCGCTAACTCTATAAGGTCTATATAAAGATTTATTAGTGTCTTTATTCTTTCTTTAGCTATATTACTTATTTTCTTCACTTAATATAGCAATAATAATATTCTTAGCTTATATCCGTAATTTGCCTTAAATAGTAATATACCTATACCTTCCTATAGTATTATATTATATATAAACTATATAACTAGTAATAATAATACCCAATTATTCTATGCGTGATTAATGTAGTGTCTTAGATACTACTCTAGTATTTAATTTAGTTTTTCCATTTAACTGTCTGTCTATAGATAATATATAATAGAGGTTGCTGCTCTAACTCCTTATTCCGCTAAAAAATACCTCCTAAAATACTACTATAAATCTTAAATCTCTATCTAATATAATCTTACTTAGTGCTCTATATTTTATAAATACTTCCTTAATATAAATTTTAGCGACATCTTCTACTAATATCTCTTCTGTATATGCTATAAAGTATCCCTACTTTATAAGCTTGTCTACTATTACTAAAATCGCGTTATAATCTTATCCAGTAATAGGGTCTTTTAACTTTAGTAACTTAATAATAAAGTCCTATAATATAACCTCCTATAGTCTTTCTGGTATTTTAATAGGTTATAGCCCTCTATATAGCTTATACCTTATTAGTTTATTTTTCTAGCAATCTAAATATTCTTTAGTGACTTTCCGTGCTAAGACCTAGATTCTATTAATAATGTACTCCTTTTAGAGTCTTAATACTAAGCCTATGGCTCCGTTATATCCTTAAGTTAATCCCTTATAGAAATCTTCTATAAAGTGTTCTACTATGCTTCTTAGGATATATTTTACCTTTTAGTTTTTATATATATCTATCTATAGATCTTCTAGCTATATCTTTAGAATTTTCTATACCTAAAAGCTTTTTAGTAACTTATAAACTCTATCTAGTTCTTCTTAAGTTGCTATCATTTTTAGATAATTATACCTAATTAACCTATCTGTGTCCTTTTACAGTAAAGCCCCTAATAGCCTTTTATTATTTTGTAGTTTAGCTTTTTAACTTAGAGCGTCTGCTCGTGTATTATCTATGCCCTTAGTATACTAAATCTTAAAATAGTATTCTATAAGTATTTCTGCCTATCTAACCTATCTTTAGTTAAGTTCTTTTATTATTAGGAATCCTATTAGGTTCTTATAATCCGTTTTAACTATAAATAGTTTTTTTTATACCTTATAAGAATGCTCTTTATTTCTTTAGTGCTATAACTATACCTAATAACTCCTTATTATAGATGTTATAGTTTAACTCTAGTAGTATTATCTTCTAACTATAATATGCTACTAGGTACTATTTATCTATAAGAGGCCAGCCTAACTAGAACGTATAATTATCTAATTAACAGTGTCACCGGTAAGTAGAAGGTAAGTCAAAGGTACGTTAAAGGTAAGTAGAAGGTAGAATGAGTTTTTACGTATTAAAGGACAAATGCTTCTAACTACTTCTATTTAGAGACTAGTCGCTAGTTCTTCTCTAGAGGGGAACCAGCTTCCTATATATTCCTTCCAAAACGCTAGTAAAACCTTTCGCCCCTAACCTGTCTAACTCTGTTTTCTAGAACATAGATGGGACATAGATAAAACCTCCTACCATCTTATCGGATATGTACCTCCCAGGGGATTCCGTTATATTATCTTAATACTTTTATATAAAGCACGCCCCTAGTATAAAGTCTAATATATTTATTTCTATAACCGTTTCTAGTTCTAGTTAATAAATCTTAAGAACTAGCTCCTAGGTAAATAACTCTTTAACTTTTTTAAATAATTCTCACTATTCCTTTCCCTATATCTATAGTTCTTCTTTCTTTATTAATTGCGTAAATAGCTTAATATTTTTTTAACTATTGCGCTATAAACCTTCTGTAGTAATTGCAAAACCCTAGGAATAATCTTAACTATATAACGTTCTCTAGTTCTTACTAATTTACTATAGCCTTAATCTTCTTTAGATCTATGCTAAGTTAGCCTAATTTAATAATAAATCCTACAAAATCAGTTTTCCTGGTAAAGAACTCGCATTTCTTAATTACTACTAGTATCTATTCTTTCTGTAGTCTCTTTAAGACCTATTTAACGTGTTCTCTATATTCTTCCTTAGTTATTAAGTAGATAATAATATCGTTAAGGTATACTATAACGAATTCATCTAAGTATTCTCCTAATATATTATTAATACGCTTTTAGAACATTGCTAATGCGTTTATAAGCCCGAATTGTATAACTAATAGTTTATATAGTCCTTCCTTTAATCTAAAGGCTGCCTTCTATTTATCACCTTCCTTAATTTTAATTTAATAGTACGCCTATCTTAGATCTATCTTCGTAAAGATTTACGCGTTGCCTATCCTATCTTAGATTTTGCTAATTAAGGGTAAAGGATACCTATCCTTTCTAGTAATGCTGTTTAACTATTTATAGTTAATATACAGTCTTAGTTTGCTATTCTTCTTTAGTATAAATAGTACTGGATAACCTGCTAATAACTGCAATAGTCTAATATATCTTTTTTATAGGATTTCCTAGATAAACTCTTTTAGTGCTTTGCCTTCTTCTTTAGTAAGCTTATAGATTAGAAAGAACCTTAGACTTATTCCCAGTTCTAATTCTATTTTATAGTCCTATACTATATACTTTAATAGCTTCTTACTCTCTGGTAACTATAGTTTTTTGCTATACTTATAATATCTTTTTAGTATATAACTTAATCCTTTTTCCGTTTCCTTATAGGTTGCTCCTACTTAGTACTATACTAACTTAGCTTATTGTTATATCTTATATTATTAAGTATCTCTAATATTAACCTAACCCGTACTCTAATTAATTTTTAGATTATATTCTTATAACTAAGGTATTTCTAGTACTGCCTTATTATTCCCTAATAGTAATATGTTAAAAGACAGCTTAATTTATTTCCCTTTAATGGTTAACTAAATAGGTCCTATTTTAAGATTAATAATACCTCCTCCGTAGGCTATTAGATCTCCTAAAATTATTACTAATAGGTAAGGGTGCTCCTTCTTTCTATATAGTAACCCTATTTTTTTAACTGCTATTAGTAAAATATAGTTCCTTATTACTCCACTATTTATTAATGCTTTAAATTGCTAATCTTACTACTTAACTTATAGGTTTAGGTGTTGTTCTTAAATTCCTTTAAGGGTTTAAGGCTCTACTACTGGTTCCCTCTAGTCCTATAGGCCTTTACTTTTCCCAACTATTAGCTACTTAATTTTATTTATACTTAGTCTATCTTTAGCTAATACTTAGCTTGCTTTTTATTTTTGATATACTATAGATATATATTCTCTAGGCATTCCTACTACTATTATCCGTCTAGGTATTCTTCCATAAGAAATCTTCCTAGCTAAAGTATTAAGTCCCCTTAGCTTTATACTTCTACTAGGTGCTAATTATATATATATATTTAGCGTTTCTATACTTTACCTCATCCGGTGCCTAATATATCCTTACTAAGTACTTCTAGTTCTTATCTTTAGGTACTCTATATATATTATACGTATTATCTATATATGCAATCTATCCTAATATATAATATACTTAGTGTCTTAGGTTAACTCTTAGCTCGTCTTTATCCTTAAGTTTAAACCTTTCTTATATTAATTTAAGCATCGCAACTTTGTTCGCAGGTACTAAGATTTGCCTTTTACTTCTCTAGTCCTCTAATTACTCCTCTAGATCTTTTAACGTTATAATTAAGGCTCCTTTAATATAACTTATAGCCTTTTCTATAATTAGGTGGTCTTAGATAACTTTTTTATCTAACTATATATAGAAATCTTCCTATTTATTATTATATCGCTATCTATACCACTTTTAGTATAATTCTTTAAGTGTGTATGGCTTGTCCGTAAGGAAGTATCTTCTTATTACTGCATTATAATAGCCTTTTATATATCGTTCTTTAAACCTAGTTAGAATCCCTAAATCCTCTTCTTATTCCAATTTAGTAAGCCACTTAGCTCTTAGTGTGCCTACTCTAGGCCTATTAGTAATTCTTTATATAGGTGCTCTGTCCCTTATATGTCCTAGTGTACTAAATCTCTTATTTAGTTTCTATTTTTGCTATAAGGCAATTCTTGCTCTAAATTCCTTTATAGTTTCTTTCCTTTTGCGTCTTATAAGTAGATCCTTAAAGTCTTCTTACTTTTTAATCTTATTAATAGTCCTTATTTATATCTTAAAGTCTTAGTCCTATAGGATTCTTAATTCTAAGCTTGCTTCTATTTTAAGCTTTACTCCTACCTTAGTCTAATTAGGCTTAGGTGTTCTTATCTTATCTTAAGAGTCTTATATCTATAGAAAACTCTATCCCAAGCTTATTTATATATCTTTAAACTAAGCTATTACTCTACTCCATCGGTTTCTATCCGTTGTAGGTCCTTAAGCTAGCCTTATCTTGTCTTAAGAATCTTGGTTATCTCTTATCTCATCTTAAGATTCTTAAGCTTTTGGCCTTTTGCCTTTATTAAGTAATAAATTAGCACTAGTAGTTGTCTGCTTGCTTAATCTTTATAAAACACTCTTCCTTTTATCTTATAAAGTGATAGATACCGTATCTAATAGTGTTATAATACCCATTACTAAACCTTACTCTATAGCGGTCTTAGTCTCTACTTCTAATATAACTTCTTTAAGGTTTATACGCTTCTAGTAAGCTACTCTTATTGCCTTGTTATCTATAAATGTTTTGCCTATATTAAACTTATTATCTTTAATATTTAATCTACGTAATGGTTTATTAGGTCCCCTATATTTTAAGGATTTTAGCTCCTATAGCTAATAGCTTACGCTATACTTAGCGTCTTTATAAATTTGGTATGCGTTATTATAATAAAACGCGAAACTTCTAATTAAACACTCTTTTATTTCTTATAGTATACTATTATCCCTCTATATATATATATCTTCTACTAGTCTAGTTCCCTTTATTATATAATAACTCTAACTATCTTTATAATCCCTTACGAAGTAACCTTATTTCCTATAATTTATATAAGCACCGTCTTTAAACTACTAACTTTACTATAGAGTCCGCCTAAACGTCTTCAACTACTAAGATCCCTGGTTTAGCCTTTACTCCTTAGTCCTATAATTACTAGATCCTTAACCTTTAGGTTTTTATAGTTTCTTACTCTATCTTTTATAGGCTTCTTTAGTACCGCTTAGGTCTATTAGCTTTGCGCTATACTATAATTTCTAATTTAGCTTTAGTTATTGCGTACTTTATATTTTATATAACTATAGAACTCTATCCTAACCTCTCTTAGCCTGTTCCCTTTAGTAGATCCAATTATTAATCTTAATTGCTTAATCTATTAACTCCTATAGGGTATCCGCATCTTCTATTAGAATAATTACGTCCTAGACTTTAGCCTTAAGTCCTTGTTTATACTATACTATAAGCGCCTTATTATTCCACTTAACTTATATAGCTAACGTTTAGAACTACGTTATATACTTAATTACTAAGGTTTATTACGTAATATCTTAGAGTTTTCTTTTTACTATAGTTACTGCCTCTGGGTCTCTAAATATTTATATAAGTTACTTCGTAAACCCTTCCTAGCTTAAGAATATAAATCGTACCTCCTAATTAGTGGTCGTTATTCCGTTTACCTATATTTCCGTAAGGTAAGGCTTAAACTACTTAAGTACCCTTTTTAATAGGAATAGTCCCATATATGCTATTTAATCTATAAGTATTAGCAGCTTTACTCCTTCCTATATAACCTTAAAGTGTATCTATATAAGGAATTCTTTAAGCTTTAATCTTTCTTCTAAGTACCTCTTAATTAATAGTAACTTAATCTTTACTGCTCTTATCCTATTAACCCTTTTTTCTAGCGCCATATTATTTATTATTAATTAGTTAATTATCTCTTATAACTATCTAACTGTTATAGATTGCTATAAGTTAGTATCTATTATACTAGTGTCGCCTCCTAACCTTAAAGTAGTTGCCGCCGTTAATGGCATTATAGTAGCTGCTTTTATTAGCATATTATTTAACTTTCTATATTTAATACCGTAACTAGGTAGTAATTATATAATAGAACCTTATAGCAGGTGCTACAGTAGGCTTATTAATAGGCTAGGTATATAGGTAATGCAAATTAAAGTTAATAACGTAATAATAACTGGTGGAGTAGTTACCTAATAGATTAACTTTAATTGTATTTTAAGAATTACTATAAGGAAGGAACTAAGGGTCCTTAAATATATAACTATACTCCTATAAATCCTTTTTGTACGTAATGTATATATTATATATATTATACGTATATTCCCTTTATATACTGCGTATACTGTATATAATGTTATATAACCTTAGCTACCATTTCTCGTTATATAGCTCTATCGGCTCTATTTTAGACTATACTTAAATTAACTAACTAGCTTCTTCTAACTCTTTACTAAGTAGTTATAATATTGTACTTAAAGCGTCCGTAATATTATTAGCTTATTTAGCGTAACTATATTAGCTAGTAAGCTTTTTACCTATATTGTAAACCTCTAGTACTCCTTATAGCTAAAAAGGGAGTCCTTTTATAGGGGGTAGAGCGGGAACTGCTTATATAAGATTACTAAGTCCTATAATAGGATTACCCTAAATATATAAAGGAGGCGTAGAAATCCTAAGCCTATAAGGTTAAGCCGTATAACCTTATTATCGGCTCTATTTAGATAGTAGGTCTCTATATATTTTAGCTAAATATTAGTCTTAGGCTATATCTTTAAATAGAGGGCCTTCTTTAATACCTCCCACGCGTGGGGAAAAAAGTAGCCCTTTTCTTCCTTTAGGAAGCTAGCGATTAACCGTATAAATATATAAGGTAGGTAGCTAAGGTAGGCTCCTATTATTACGTCTATATTCTAATATCTAGGCTATTTAATTTAGGTCTTCTTAATATTACTAAGCTTAGTATACCAGACGCTCTACTTATAGGCGCTATAGGTCTTCTCTTTTAAGTAAATCCCTACTCCCTAAAATATCTTCTTATTTTATTTAAACTACGTATAATAGCTTAACGGCCGTTACGGTACTTTAATACTACTAGGGAAGATATATAGGTTATAGTAGTCCTCTAGCTACTAAAAGGATAAAAAACTCTTAACACCGTTTTTACCCTAGTAGTTAAAGAAGTAGAAGGCTATTATAGAGAGATAGTAGAGAATAGGGTTAGCGTTTTATATATAGCTTATATACTTAACCTTACTATACTAGTTTTACTTCCTTTATATTATTAATATAATTATATATAGCGCTAGCTTATCTAGCTTAGGCCCTTTATTCTTTAGTTTAATAAGGATAAAGTTAATAAGCTAAACGTCCTATCTATTCTTACCTTAGGTAATAGTATTATAGCCTAAAAAACGGGTTAAAAAACAGCAGCTATATAGACCGGATAAAGTATATAGTAGTAGTAATATATAAACCTAACAAATACTTAGCTATAGTTTAATAGTAAGACTTAACTAAACCTAGTATCTTAGAGCCCGTCTTCTAGCACTAAGTAATCGCCCTTTTAAGCCCTTTAATGTTATAGCCGCTAGTAATTATAAATAGGCCTTAGTTAATAAAGTTAACGCGTTAAATCTAGTCCTTATTATAGTAGACGCTATCTAGTATTACTAAGAGCTTTGCCCCCTATAGCGGCTGTAAGGCCTTACCTTCTAATTACTATCTATAAAGCCTAGTAATAGCGGAGATATAGCTATTTATAACTAAGTATTAGACTATCTCGTTAAATAGGGCGTCTAGGGCCTCCTTATCCTATATCTCTTCCTCGTCCTTTATAGCTTCCTCTGCGGCTACTACTACCCCTATAGCTACCTTCCCCCTTAGCTACCCTTTTACCATCTTCTACTTCTTCTTTACTTACTTACTATCATTTTATATCATTTTATATTTTAACTTCCGTTTTTAATAGCTAGCGGCCTATAATTCTTAGTTAATAACTTACTACTCTAGAAATAGGTAAAGCTTATTTTCCGTTACCTAGGCGCTATTTATATTACCTTCTAGTTTTATATACTAGTTTTCCTACTTTTTCTACTTCGGCTTATACGCCCTTATAGTATTCTTTAAACGCTAGGCCTTATAAATATTGTATAGCCGCGCTATTTAGGCCTTAAATTCGCTCTAGAGGCTATAAGGGGGGAAGGCTAGGGGGGCTTTCTTTAACTATAAAGTGGACTATAGGGTAAGAAGATTCTTAAGAGACTCTATATCTATAAAAGGTAAGGGGGAAGACGCGTAAGCGTAGTATAGGTAAATAGAGTTACTAAACGCGTAAATATTAAAGGAGAAGGGAGAAGAGGGCTCTATATTATAGAATTAGAATTATAGTAGGCCTTTCTATATAAAATTAGAAGCCCCGCGTAAGCTAGAACCTAACGCGGGTATAAAAACAAAAGGGTTAGAAAATGGGATTATTGAGGCAACGATAAGGTTAAGGGCGCGCGCTAAGAACCTCTATACTAACCCAGTACTAACCTAGGCCTTAAAAACGCGTCCAAAAAGTAGGGGCCACCACCAAAGGGGGGGGTAATATTTGGACGATATGTCGCGGACCTTAGGGGGTTGTGCGTAACCTAAGGTTATGCCAAGCCTAACCCGAACATTTAATACTAATAGTATCTCCACAGGTACATTTGTATGGCTAATTTAGCGGCTGAGTCACGATTACGCGGGCGAGGAGGTCCGTGCGTTCAGCGACTATAGAGGTTACCCCATATCCACAGTCGATTTTTAATCGCCAGCGACACCGCGCTCTCAACACCCGTCGAGCGCTATGCGTAGAGCCTGCTAAGCGCTTTCTACTTGTACTAGAATGGTAAGAATCGGCCATAGGTTAATGAAGATATTCGCGTTTTAAGTTACGCGCCGCCATTGCATAAGCACCCTAAAGCACCCCATTAAACTTATACGGCACCAAAATGAGCCCCTAGGGGGCTATAGACGAAGGTTTTAATAGAGGACCTCTTAGTATCTTATTAGAAGTTATATATATAACTATTTTAAAGCTTTTTTACCCGCTTAAAGCCGTTTATAAAGCTAATCTAGTAAGCACTGCATCTGCTCCTGCTATAGATTAACCTACTATATAGCCGCTTCCTCGCTAACCTTCTAGACCTACGCGATCCGCTTAATCTCCTTAATAACCTTAAGCCGTAGGGAGTACTATTGAACCTCTTTTTACCGGCCAGCCTGCTATTTACTGCCCTATTTGGAATCTAGCGCTACTATAAAAGGATTGCCTCCTAGCCCTTCGGTCCACTTACGCTAAAGGGCCCATATAGAGTTTACCGCGCGGCTTATACAGTATATAGGTGGAGACCCAGACCCGGGCTCTAGCTGGGACTATAGCTCTAGCTACGGCTACGGCAGCGGCTGTAGTAGTGGTAGCGGCGGTGGCGGTGGCGAAGCTATATAGGAAGGAGAGCCTATAGCGCTTACCTAGGCGGACGTATATCTGCTAAATCCCGTAATAAATAGAGCCAAAGGGGCCGCTTCTATAGGTAGATATAGGGGGTTAGTAGACCGGCCCTAAGGCTATACTATAGCTATAGCTACAGCTATAGCTAAAGGGGCTTCTAGTTAAAATGTAAGGCCTCTAAATGTTAGCAATTAAAGCTATAAAGACTAAACCTACTAGGACTTATCTAAATGGTTTAATAAGCCCTTAACCTTACTAGCTGTCTACTTATATTTAGTATATAAAGCCTTTAGTTAGTTAATAAGGAGTAGTATAGCCTAGTAAAGAATTAACAGCTAATTTAGGCTCCCCTCTTCCTATAGGTAGGGCTCTAGATCCTATATAAAGGCCTTATACGCCTTATACTAAAAGATAGGGTAGCTTTATACTAGATAGCTTAGGAATATCTTATAAAGGGCTACTAAGTTCTATAGAATAACCTTATAGAGGTAAAAGAGAAGGTTCGTGATCCCTATAGCGGCAAGGTCATTAATCTAGTATAGCTATAGGCTAAAATAGCCCTTCTATTTGTCCAGTTTAGGCTATATTATTAATAGTAGTATATTAGGCGGCGTAATACCCACACAGCGGATTTTGAAGCAGCTTATCTATAAGGGGTACCCTACTATTAACCTTATATAAACTCTTACAGGAGAAAGTTTAAGTAACAGCCTACTATCTACTCTTAGTTTTACCTCCTAGTATACTAAATCTGGTCCTTACTAACCCCCTTTAGCTTTGCCGTCTTAGCGCCGGCGCTCTACCTAATATGCGTCTTCTTCTCTAAAAAGACGCTAATATACTAAAAGGCCTTTACGACCTAATCTCGCTATAAGTTATATAAGAGGGCCGCCTCGCGGTCTCTATTGCCCTTAATTAGGCGTATATTATACTATGCTAAACGCCTACTAAAGTCCGAAAATAGCTCCGTACTAAAATCCTAGTAGTATAGGAGATAGAAAGCTAGCCCGCTAAGTATATAAATAAGCGGCTTTTTGTTCCGTAGGGCCCTAATAGTCTTAAGGCAGCCGTGCTAGTTCTACTTACTTACGTATATAGTAAATATTAAGGGTATATAGCGCGTAGGGCCTTTACCCTTAAACTTAAAGGTAAATAGATTTAAGATCTTGGCGGAGCATTTATTACTGCCGTGGGTAAGTATATAATGGCCTAGTAGGATATTAACAAGTATATAAAAGTAGCACTCTAGGGATAAGGCGGCGCCCCTAGCCTAGAGCTTACGGCAGACGCTTTAAAACTTATCCTTAATATAGCCGTTAAGGAGGGTATTTCTGCCCTTATTAGCGAACTGCTCTTTCTTACGCTACGCGTCCCTTTACTATAGCGTCTTTAGGTACTCTTTAACGCTATCCTCCCGCGAAGACGGGTGGCTATTTATTCCTATAGCTTTCTGCATCCAATAGAGGTCCATTAAAGTAGTAATATAGCCGCGAACTAACCGCCACAAGAGCCGCGTTTCCTCTTAGGGTAAATTAATATTGGCTTTACGGCTCTTCCCTTTTAAGGGCTAGCTTGTAACCTCCTTAACGAGAAAGAGAAGTAGCTTATCCTCTATAACGGTATTGCTGTTATAGTACTGCTTCTGTTTATAAAAGGCCTAAAGCTAGATAACGCGTTAGCTACAGGCCGCAATACTTTTAGGAGGGGGGGAGGTATTACCTTAAACTCCTTCTGCTTTAGATTGTACGTTAAAGACGTATTCTTAGGCCTTATGGCACGCGTAAGGGCGAGGACATGCTGCGCGTTAGCGCGTAATTCGGCATTATTAGCGATATTAATCTCTACGCGGTTAGTCAGCGCCATCTTATATAGTAGGTATAATAGCAGATATACTGCCGCGATTGAGGATAGGCAGGGAGGACTTTTTTATATACACTTAGGGCCTCAATGGCCCTAATTACCCTACGGTTGGCGTCGATCAGCGGCTCAATCAGCAGGTGGCCCTGGATACGCGAATCTCCTCAGCTTGGCGCTGGTGGCGCTGAGGAGATCCTCGAATCTGACCTAGGTGGCTGGCTGAACACGTGATTTTTCGGCTGACCGAGGATCAGCCGGGCAGTCAAAACCAGTAGTGGCCTACATTAAACCTTTATACTACGCCTAGCTTTTTCCGGACAACGCCGAGTTGTGAGCTGCTCTTGTCAAAACAGGCCATATCAGACTGGAGAAAGTCCTAATTTCGTACGCAATGTTGGGAGCAATAGCTGGCCATATCGCTTGTGGGATTTGCAAGAATTCGCAGAGGCTCGGATGTGGTGACCTGGTTAATTTGGTTTTACAGCTCTGTGCACGACCAGCTTCCACCCCCCTTTGGCGAGATTTCAAATTCGCTACGCGCATCCAATCTCGCCTGGTTGCCACCAACTGTATATAGTAATTGTAGCGAAGCCGTATGCTTGGCTGCAAGAACTTCAGCTGTTCGCGATCGGCCTTCCTCCGCAGTGTCGTGATCTTTGTCAAATATCGTAAGGTTTCCACCCGTACGATACTGCCAAATTTCATCGGCAATTGTAGGGACAGCGTTGTATTCGCGTTTTGGCGGAGGCATAGGCAAAAGAGGAAGCGTATGTCGAGGAAGCGTACGTCAGGCAAGTTCTGAGTTGCTTGAATTTTGATTCCCCTGGCCAACCTGGGCGATTCCCCAGGGCAACCAAAAAGGTCCTTGCGTGTAGCCATAGCCGTTCGCTATAATTACTATGTACAGTTGGTGGCAATCAGGCGAGATTGGATGCGCGTAGCGAATTTGAAATCTCGCCAAAGGGGGGTGGAAGCTGGTCGTGCACAGAGCTGTAGTTAGGTTCTTTCTTCAGCACTAGGATAGGGGCGGATCGCTTACGTGGCCTGGGTCCATTGAGCGTGGTAATTCGGGTCTGCATGTGCTCCAAGCCATGTCGCGAAGTCTTGGTTTGTGTCTTCATGTACTAGTGGATGTAAGGGTGCAGTAAGGGTGATGACGCGCACGTTTTGCATTCTGGCTGCTGCATTGGCCCGGCTGCAAGGAAGAGTACGTCAGCATAGTTTTCCGACAGGCCTAGGCTTAAGACCCAATTACCTCGCTGTAACCTGAGCAATATTCCTGACGGCACTAGCTTGTGTCTGCAAGGCCTGGATCTGTTGTAATAGTAGAGCATTCGTAGGTTGATTTGCCATTCGTCCTACTTCTTGCTGAACTGTGGAGACACGTGCTTCCAAGGTCGTGCATGCGGCTGAGATATCCAATAGTGATTGGCGAATATCCCCAAATGCAGTCTTTAAGGCAGCATAATCTAGCTGACGGAGCTGAGGGGGCTAAGGGGGCTGAGGGGGCTGAGGTGGATTAGGTGGGTTCATTGTTAAAGCTGCTTTAATCGATGTGTCGATGGCATTATTAAAGTACTGTAGGTACTGCAACCACTTAACGTAGTCCACGGGCGAGTGACCCACACGGGCCAGTGACTCACCCTACCGAGAACGCGTCTCTATAGCTTCGAAAACGACCTTGCTTGTAGGCTTGAATAGCTAGTTCAAGCCTACCTTCTTTGCGTAAGGCTGCTTGTTGTTGTGGTGTAGTTATAGCAGTAGTAAAAAAGATCGCGACGCGTTCTTGGTGGGGTGAGTCATTGGCCCGTGTGGGGCACTAGCCCGTGGACTAGACGATCATTACCTCAGCGAGCTCAGACGCGTGTTGTTTTTTTGGCTAGCGTCGGAATAACAATAGGGCCGTCCTCATTGCAAAATCACGTCCGAGTTTTACCCCAGCAAGCTCGGACGTGATTCCATTGGTGCGGATTTTCAATCGGTCCGCAAGCTGACTAACTACGTTTGTGCGAAACCACTGGAATCACGTCTGAGCCACATTTCCGAGGTTTCTTACGCGTTCCAACAATATCCGCGTTGCGGAGATTACGGATATTGAAATAACTCAACACTAATATTTTATATTACTTCCTAAAGTTAATTAATTATATAACAGAACCTAGGCTTTTAGAATATATTATTTTTATTACTAAGGTATTTTTAGGTCTTATAATTATTTTCATTAAAAAAAAAAGCGTTATTAGCAATCCCGTAACTATATATAACTTTATTAAATACTAGCTACTATATATAAAACCTATATAGATCTATAATAGCTACCCTAAAGAACCTATTATAGCCTGGCGGATATATAGCGTCTGCGTTGTAGTGTGTAATATAGCTGTAACTAAGCTAGAGAAAGGTTACCAAAGGACCATCGCCAGTCCCGTAAATGTTCTGCAGAACTATTGTACGCAGAACCGTCGTACGTAGAGCTGTCGTGCAGAGCCTCCGAACGTAGAGCTTTGTGCGGAGTTTTGTAGAAAGCCTCCGTACGTAGAGCTTTATGCGGAGCTTTATATAGAGCCTCTATATACAGAGCTTTGTGTAGAGCTTTATACAAAGCTTTATACAGAACTTTGTGCAAAGCTTCGTGCAGAACTTCGTGCAGAGCCACCGTATACAGAGCTTTGTGCGGAGCTTCGTGTAAAGCTTTATATAGAGCTTTGTATAGAGCTTTGTACAGAGCTTCGTACAGAGCCTTATACAGAGCCTAAGTAGGCGAATCGCCCGTTTAGCGGCGCTTTCTATTTAACATCGCGGGGGCTAATAGGGTAGATATATTCATCAATTATAGAGCTGCTTCTGTGGATCGATTTAACGGTATTTCTAAGATAATAGCTGCTATAGGGGTGTAAATTAATTTCGTTAAAAAAGGTAACTGCTCTATATACAAACAAAGTCGGATCGCTTAAGAAACACTAGAAAAGTCTCTCAGACTATACAATTAACTTTTTAGTAAAAAAGGTTAGCGATATCCGCTTGCGGATATACGTATATCCGCTAATTGATTCTATGGTCTAAGCTTGCTAAGGTAAGTCCGAGTTTACCCACCACCCTACTTACAGCATCTCGTCAATTCCGGTAGTTAGCGCAGCTATATCTGCACGGCCTTTTTGTAGGGGAAGTTTTGGTATTTTTGCTATTTAAGGGAAAGTAAGGCCGTGCAGATATGGCTGCGCTAACCACCGGAATTAACAAGATACTATAGCGTAGAATTAATTGGCGGACATACATATATCCGCAAGCAGATATTACTACCCTTTTTTATTAAAAAGTTAATTCTAACGTAGATAACTGGGAAGCGAGCTACCCTACGAAGCGAGCTATATATAGAAACAGGCTTGCAAATTATTTAACCCAACTCAGTTAACACCTCGAGTTGGTTAAATTGAAAGCTTTATAAGTAGAGGGCTTAATTAATTAAATTGATTAAATTAATATTGTAACGGTTGCAACTAAATCTAACTAGTATAGTAGTTAGTAACTATTACGAGTCTTAGCATGGTGTCAATGTAGAAGGACCTACCTTATAATACCTAGGTCGTTTTTTACCGGCGTTCCTTTCGCCCCGGCTATTAATATAGCCTATCGCGAGTCTTAGCATGGTGTTAAGTTACCTTCCTGCCGTATATATCCTGTTCCTTCCTTCTATAGGCGCTTTAACTGCCCATCTACTATATTAATTATGCCTTCCTTATCCCACGATCCTACCGCTATTAAAGCTCCAATTATATTAGGTTATAGTCGTGCGCGATTAGTAGTAAGGAGTAAGTCTATAAGGCAAAATATACGTTTGGGGTCTACTAATATTAGTAGAATTATTAGTAAATCGAGAGCTATGCGAGCAAGTTATTAGTAGTAAGTTCCTTTTAGTCTAGCTTGCTAATAGGTAATCGGATCGGTACAGTAAACGTCCTTAGGGTGACCTGCTCGTATAAGCCAGTCGTTATACTTATCGCGATCGTTTATAGGCGTCGTCTAAGCAAAGCCGCCAACGAAGTAGTCATTAATTTTAGATAAAAAGACGCGCTGCTATATAAGAGGCTCGCCGTTAGTAATTAATTTAATTGGATAGTGTTTATACTTAAGCCACAGTTTGCAAATAGCTTACTCAGCTACTTCCTTCTAACTAGCTCGGCCTTTGCCCGTCTAATATTTATTAGTAAAAGTCCATTTAATTAATAAATAAAGGATAGTGGCGGCGATATACGCAGGCGAACGATTAGTAAGTTCATAGCAGTTAGTTAGCTTTAGCTAAGCTATATTAATATTATAACGGAAGTAAGGCTCCTAGTAGTGTTTATACTACACTTTAAAGCGCTTAAATTAATTAAGTAGATATTTAAATATAGGAAGGACCTCCCATAGAGATCCGAATTTGCCTATATTAATTAGTTCGCAATAGAAGTTAATAACGTTTATACGTACTTTCCTTTAAGCGTCCTTCTAGTCGCTTTATAGCAATCTAAAGAGGCTTTAAAATAGCTAGATATTTAGTTAATATAGCCCAATCGTTATCTATTAGGTAGTTCTTTATAATATTAAGCTCTTTACAAACTCTTATAGGCGGATCCTTTATACCGTTCTTAGTAACTTTAGCTCAGTATATTATCTATTTAAAAACTTCGTTACTAATAAGGCAATTAATAGGGTTTCTAAGCTTTATCGCGCGTTTAATTACTAATTCTATAGAGTTCCAGCGCGTCTCTACTAGCTTAATTAGAAGAAGCTTAGTGTTGGCTCGCGACGCGTCTTCTTAAGGCTCTAGATCTTAAAGCTTAAGGAGCTTTTTAATGCGTTACTTAAAATTAAATATCTAAAAAATAATATTTTAAAGCTTGCCTATAGGCCTGATCTTTTGCTAAGCTAGTATCTAGCGGAGGATCGCGTCTAGATCTTCTCCTTCTTTATCTAAAGCGCTTAAATTTGCTCCGAAAAGCAGTATATAAGCAACTAGATTAATAACGTAGCCTGTATAATAAAGATATCAGGACCAGATGGGATATCTTTTACAATTCTACAAAAGGCCTACCCTACTATAGAAGATCTTCTGTATAGAATCTATAGGATTTTGTTTATCCTAGGCTATCAGCCAAAGGTCTAGAGAGAAGCTTAAGGAGTTATTCTCCCTAAAGCAAATAAGGAGGACTATTCCTTACCAAAGTCCTATAGACCTATCTCCTTACTAAACTGCTTAGGAAAGACTTTAGAAAAGATCTTTACTACTAGATTAGGATATCTAGCTAGTACTACTAGCTTACTTCAAGATTCTTAACTAGGAGGAAGAAGACAGCGGTCTGCAATAGACGCAGTCTTATTACTTCTAAATAATATCCAATCTAAAAATAGTAGGAAAAAAGCTAGANAAAGNATAGCCACTACGTTATTCCTAGACGTAAGAGGGGCTTTTGACNATNTCTCTAAAAACCAGCTTTTATCTATCTGTAAGGAACTAGGACTACCTATAGCGTTTATATAATGGGTAGCTACTTTCCTTAGCAATAGAAAGCTACAGCTCTCCTTTAATAAGCAAATATAAGAAAAGTAGAACTAGAAACAGGGATACTACAGGGATCGCCTATATTCCCTATTTTATTTCTACTATACATATATAATATCTGCAGCATACAAACAGAAGGAGCCTACTCTCTTAGCTATATAGACGATTTTGCAATTACGGTTACCTTAAATTTAGCTAAGTCTAATTGTAAAAAGCTAGAGAGAATAGCGCTAGAGCTAATGTCTAGAGCTAAGGAAGCTGCTATCAGTTTTGACGTTAGCAAAACAGAGCTTATACACTTCTATAGTAAACTCACTACTATAGAAGAAGGGTTAAAGCTAGGAGATGTAGAAATATCCCCTAAACCCCTAGTTAGGTGGTTAGGGGTATTTCTAGACTCTAAGCTTACTTTTAAACAACATATAGAAATACAAATCTCTAAAGCAAAAACAGCCTTTTATTTAATTAGAAGACTAGGTAATACACAAAAGAGGTCTATCTCTATAAGCCCTACGACAGCTCTATATAGCTTGCGTTACCACTATAGCAGACTACGTGTACAATGCTGGTGGAAAAGCAAATCTAGAGACTACCTACTAGATAGGTACCAATCTCTACAAAACGAGGCCTAAACTAGTTCTAGGAGCGTTTAAAGGATCTCCTAGCCAAGCTGTAGAGATCGAAGCCTCTATTCCTCCTCCTAGAATAGATTTAAAAGCTTTGCAATAACTACGTATTAAAATCCTAAAATTAAGGAAAACTACGTAATTAAGAAGGTCTATATAGAAGAGATCAACAAGATAGGACGAATTAGCAGCTAATTCTAGCTCTAGTTCTAGCCCTAAAAACTCTACTATAAAGTACCTCTTACAGCCAAAGACACAGCTACTATCTTTAGCCTCTAGAGTTCAGCAGCTAATTCAAAACTGAAAATAGAGAGAATCTCTCTAGAATGCAAAAACCGTGTCTCCTCCTATCTCTGCATTCTTTTCTATCTTAAGGGGTAGTAAAGAAGAAGCTGTATAAGAACATCTAAGACTAGTAAAAAGTTATAAGAATCCCTAGAGTGGGACCTAGTAGATATTAACTATATAGATGGCTCTAAAGACAATAAATTAAATGCAGCTGCTATATGTAAAATAGGGGAGAGAAATAGGATTAAATATGCAACGAACTGGAATCTAGGACCCTATATGGAAATTATAGACATAGAGCTTTATGCAGTCTATAGGCCCTAAACACCTAAACAATAAAGACTAAAAGAGAAACAAGTCTATATATTTATAGATAGCCAAGCGGCTATTAAGAGATTACAGCTTAATTCCTTACAGGGGGCAAGAACTAGTCTTTAAAATTACGCAAAGCTGTTCCTATTTAGCTAGTAAGGGATCTCTATTAACTTTTACTGGGTTCCTAGCCATTTAGGAATCTATGGGAACGAAATAGCAGATAAGCTAGCAAAAAAGGCCTTCTAGAAGAAAACTACAATCTTCTTATACCTCCTTAGCCTATATAGGGAGAGCGGCAAGAGAAGAGATACTAGAACAGTGGAAAAATAACTGGCAGCAGAATAAGAATAAAGGAAAACACTATACTAGGATCTGTAAAGGAAGCCATTCCTTTTTTCTTAAAGCCCCTAAGGATAAATATCCTAAAAGGCTATAATCGGCTTTCTTCTAGCTAAAGCTAGGAAAAGGCTATTTTAAATCCTTTACTAAAGTAATAGGAGAGGATAAAGAAGGTAGATGCTTTAGGGAATGTAGAGCACTACAAACCCCTAGACATCTACTACTAGACTGCAACCTATATAGGGAAGAAAGAAGAGAAATACGAAAGAAACTAGGCTCTTCTCTCTCTCTAAAGAAGCTATAAAGTAACCCACTTACCGCTTACTAATTCCAAACTTAGTAAGGATTTTCGTAATATTGGCTGCTATATTAACGCCAAGATATCGCTCTTCTTAATAGGGTAGGGCTAGAAGGAAGGAACGGTACTAGTTCTTTATGTCTATAAAGTAAATAACAATTCCTATATAGTAGTTAGTAATTAATATAATAGCGGCCTAAAGCTAAGCTTATTAAGTAATAATAAGTAATTGCGAGACGCCTAAAGATTAAATAATAGATAAATCTTGCCTAGCGCTCTACGTAGTAAAGCAGTAACAACTTCCTTATATTAATTAAACTTAGTAATTATTAACTCTCTTATTATCGAATGTAAAGGTAAGAGGCCTGCGGTTAATATAGCTTAATTAGCGTACCCTATAAGATCACGAAATAAGCTACTTTTAAGCTTATAAAATGGAATATTATCGCGGACAACCTATTATATTAAAAGCTAAGTAAAACAATCCGAATTAAGGCTTTAGATAAGGGTATTTATTTAGGCTTAATCCTCTAGCTTATTAGCTTAAAGCTATAGCTATTTAAAGACTAATCGTCCTTGCTTTACCCGATTAGTAGAATCGCCGCTAATACTATATTCTTTCTGCATATACTTTAAGTAATTAGCGGTACCTAAATCTAGATATATGTATTATATATAAGCCTTCTTTTTATAACAGATTCTGTAAAGCTAATACCGCTTGCCTGTTTTACTATACTTAATATTATATCTATACTTCTATATAGCTCTATAACGTCTACCTAACGTTAAATAAGGAAGGTAGTAGCTAAGAAGGCGTTTCTAGTTAACATCTGCGTAATTATCTGGCTGGAAATTAGTAGTAAACGCGTTAGTATTACCGTCTAAGCTATAATCTAAGGCGCGTTAGAGGTTTGTAGGTATAGTAGAATTAGAACAAGCAATAGAAAGGGTTAAGGTATTTATTTACCAATCATTTAACGCATTAGAAGCCATGGGGCGAATCTAGTAGTAAAACTCTGCTTATCTGTAAGACTTTAGCGCTAATATAATGGTATAAATAACGGGTAATGCTTAGATAAACTTTTTTAGTAAGTAATACTAACAAATAAGGTTTAGGGCATTACTATATATAAACTTTAGTACATTTCTATATAATATCAAAAGCTTTAATATTTTTTAATTAACTTAATTTAATTAGGACCTCTAGATTGAATGCGTTACCAAGGCCGCGAGCTCTTAGTTGATTAAATTAATTGAGTCTTAGCATTCAATTCAATTTAATATTAAAGCCTCGTTAAATGATTTGCAAGCCTGTATGGAAATGCTTACTATTTCTAATTTTATAGCAAATTACGCCACAATTAAAAAGCCCTAATATATTATACGATACTAAATCAATCCTTGCCCTTTTGTAAAGCCGAAACTACTATATAAAATATTATATAAGATCTTTTTTCTAGTGTTAAGCCGTTAGTTTATAAGGCCTCTAGCGTATATAGAGTACCTAGATCTACTATTAGATATCGTTTTACTAGCCGTTTTATATAACACAAAGCTTACCTAGGTTTATTATATCCTTTATAAAAATAGTAAATTATTAAATAGCCCTACGAATATTAATCCTAGGGCCTTCCGTTAAGGGCTTATATACTTTTAAAAATGGCTTATTCCCTTTTAAGCGAAGGCTGTATTATAGGCAAGTATTAGGGGTAAAGATTCGTTTAACGCTACGGTTTTAGTACTACTCTAAGTTATTAGCTTAACTGCTAGAGAGCTTAAAATAGCGATCTAGTAGTTATATATAATTAGTTTAGGTTTTTCCGTACTATATTTAAGCAATATTAAGTTAAGTATTTAAAATTTATCTATAACTCTAATAAAAAGGGTGTATTACTAAGCCTTATAGCGGTGACCTAAATAATTATATCGGGTAAGATGTGTAGGGAAAGGTTAAAAAATCGAATAATTATATAGCTTGGTACTTATAAGTTAGTATCTATAATTAAAACAATTTATACTAATAGCTCTCTACCAGCTGCCTTCTTCATTTAGAAGCCGTAATACTACTAATAAAGATACTATTAAATTAGTAAGTAAAATAAGAGCCTTCGTGGATATATATATACTACTTTCCCTAGTTGGTAAATAGATAACTCTTTAAGCCTATATTATATTAAATATTATAATAAATATACGAGATATCTTATAGAAGATTCTAACGGTAAAATATAGCAATACCGCCTACTTTTAATAGATAATTATTAGAGCTACCTTACTTAGCAATTAGTTGAGTATATGCTCGCGCGTAAGACTATCTTAGTAGTTCTACCACTTTATTTAACTTATAAGCTTTAACCATTAGATATAGGTTATTTTAGGCCACTTTCTTACTGCTTTAAGAAGTAAGTAGATACCTTCTATTAATGTAGCCACTTAGGCGTTAATAAGGAATTTTTTTAAAGCTCTACCCAAAGGTGTATATATAGGTATTTATCTCTAATAAGATCTATACCGCTTAGAAAGCTATAAGCCCTCTATTTTATAATTCTACTACTATTTTAAAGACTTTTACCCGTATAAAGGTAAGCCTAATCCTAATTATACTTACTAGGGTTTAGAACGGCTCTATTTAATATAACGACGTTAAGCTCTAATAGAGTTATTAGTGTCTTTAAAGTGCGTAAAGTAGTAGGTATATTAATTCCTTAATATCTTGGCTCTTAAAAGGCTCTATTATATATTTAGGTATAATATATAGCCTATAAATAAGTAGATTAAAGAGTAGTTAATCTAAAAAGGGACGTCGTAGGAATATAGGAGTCGTCTATACAATTAGTCGGCGCGTAGGTCTATATCACTACTATAACGTAGTTAAATTAATTCAAGCGATATTAAGATCGAAAGAGTAATATAAAAGCTTTAATTTGGCCTATTTGAAATATATATAAGCTCGTTATTGATTTTATTAATCCGAGGTACAAGTGGTCTATTACTTTCCTATCCTAATTTTTAAATTTCGCCAAGCCTGTCTTTAATTGGTTTAAAAACTTTGCCGGGCTCGCTTTTAATTGGTTTAAAAAATGTAGCACGCGGTAAGTTATGGTAGAATCTACGTAATAAATATTAAAATATTGCGAACGTTAAAATATCTCAGTATTCCTTTTTTGTTGACACCTTAATTAACACTACTATATATATTATAAACGTGGTAGAGCCTACTGTAATTAAGTATATTAAGTGCCGTGTTTATAAGCCCCGCATTAACTTTATTAATGACGGCCTGTTAAAGAAGCTTTTAAAGCTATACCAGCTATATCAGTCAAAGGCACGTTTTACCTATATATTACTTTTACTTATACTTACTTTTTTAGAACTCTATATTTATTTTAAAAAAGCGGAAAGCTTTTATAGGGCTAGGTTCTACTACTAAGAATTATTCTACAAGGCGCTAGCAAACTACTTAACCTAAAAATAACCCCGAGAACGCCTTCCTGCCTTACAGCCAGAATAGCTAAGATACCCCTAAAATAGCTTAACGGTGGAGGATAATTAGGGCAATATAACAGGAGCACTATATTTTCATTCGGTAGGGTAAAGCTTACTTACCTACTCCTCTATTATATACTATAGATAAAGCTAAAAGGGGTATTTAAGAGAGCCTAAATATATCCTTATTAGGACTAGCTCTAATACCTACTCTAGCGCCAATACCTACGCTAGCGCTAATACCTACTCTAACGCCAATACCTACTCCAGCGCTCGTCAGGAAAAAATTTACCAGCATTTTCGCAGCATTTAGCGGCATTTAGCGGCCAAATGCGCAATCCGCGCACTGCAACGTATAGCGTATAGTATTAACTTAGGTGCGGCATACTGCCGCATCTAACAACGCGGTATAGCATACTGCCGCATTTAATAACGCGATGTAGTATACTGCCGCATCTAATAATGTAGTGTAGTATACTGTCGTATCTAGTAACGCGGTGTAAGTATACTGCCGTATCTAATAACGTGGTGTAGTATTCTGCCGTATTTAATAACGCGGTATAGTATTCTGCCGTATTTAATAACGCAGTATAGCATTTTGCCGTATTTAATAATATAGTGTAGTATATTGCCGTATTTAGTAATATAGTATAAGTATACTACCGTATCTAATAACGCGGTGCAGTATACTACTGTATTTAATAATATAGTATAGCTAATTGCGTATTTATAGCTACTTAGGTAAGTAGTGCCTTTATTTTATTAAGCTCTCTCTATACTTAATACGTAATTAATATATAATACCCCCCTTACGCATTTTATATATCTTACTTACTTTAAGTAATAAATAAGCGTTGCTCTTTCTACGTACTTAATAGTATTTGCTTAGTCTATATAGTTAGTAGTATTTACCTATTCCGCGCAATTAGTATACTTTATTTAGTCTATATAGTTAATACCCTTTACTTATTTTATATAGTTAGTGTTCTCTACTTATTTTATACGCCTAGTATATATTATATAAAGAATATATTTTAACCTAATAGTACTATAGTATAACCTTAATACGCCTAATAATGCCCTTTAGTTAACCTACTATTTTAAGTTTAATATTTATATAAGTCCCGCCACGATAGTAGTACCGTACTATTAAACCCCTAATTATCTTTATTCTTACCGTTATTCTTACTATTATTTTCCCTGTCTATCCCGCTGCCTTCTCTACTTTTATTTTTTTTGTTACTATTATTTTCCCTATTTATTCCGCTGCCTTTTTTACTCTTATTTTCTTTATTAGCAAATTTCAGTATTACTAGTCTATCTTTACTCTGTAGGCGGGCCTTTATATCCTTTAATATAGCACTATTTATAATATCTATAACCTTAAACTTGCCGGTAAAAGTATACTATAAGATGCGGTAATTAATTCCTATTTCCTATTTATTATTACCTTAAATTTATTTAAGGCGCGCTTAAATAGCGTTAATATTATAGTTATATAGCATTAAAATTATTTTATTAGTATATTATAAAAAGGAGACCTTATATATAGTTTTAGGGTTTATTCTTTACAATAAATATACTAGGCTATCGTTGTCCTATTATATTATCTTTATTAGCCCGTATATAATAATTAAAATAGCGCAATATTATAATATAGGAAATGGCGGTAAAGTGCTATAGTATAGAGCGAGTATCGCGATATAATGTTGCGATGCGATTAATGTAATATTATATATTTATACTTATAGTATACGGTTGTTAAGTAAACCTATTATTATATTTAGGATCTAGTTCCTTTAGATCTTTTATAGTATCTTTAAACGGATTACTAATTATCTACTAAGTTTATAGTATTTTATCTCTAGTTATATTCCGTATCTTATTAACTTATTATAGAAGTAGCCTATATAGCCTTTTATTAAGCTTAGGTTAGTAGCTTTTTTTAAATATTCTATAGTTACTCCTAACTATCTATAATATACTTTAGTAAGTATAATAAGAGGCTTCCTATAGATTTACCTATAATTATAGCGTTAGCTTTAAACTTATAAATAACTTATATTCCGCTTTTATAGTCCTTAAAAGTATATTAAATTACTATATATATAAGCTATATTGTATTAGCTATAATAGGTAAGAAGAGGTTAGTACTATTTTTATTAAGGGCGAGTAACCTTAGCCTAGTATTAAAGAACACGCGCTTAATATAACGTGCAATAATTAGTATCCTAAATTTTATCTCTCTATCCTAGCCTTAGTTAGGTATAGTAAAAGGTAGAGTACTAACTAGGCTACCGAGCGTAAAGCGGTTATCCTTAAGTAGTTCCGCTACTTCTTTTACTACGGCCTTAGTATCTAGTTTAAGGCAGTTATAGCTCCCGGTAATAGTATTACGTACTATATTTATTATATAATACTAAAATACGCTAAGCTGGTTATATAGCTAGAAAATTAGTTAGTATAGTGCTATTAAATCTAAGGACCGCGAACCTTGCGTACTGCCAGCCCTAGTAGTATACTTAATACTTTATTTATCGGGTTTTTATAACAGTTTATAATAGTAATTACCTCTTTCCATGTCTGCTTTATTAGTGTATTTAGACTACTTATATTTATTTCTAGCTAGGGAAAGAGATAGAGCTCTTTAGGTATAGAGCCTGTTATTACTTATATAATAAGATATGTCTAAGTAATACTATATATCTTTATATTAACTAGGCTAAGTAGCTGCTTTATACGTTGTCTAAAGTTATCCTATAGTAGTTATTTATTTAAGTAATATATACGTTTCTTTTAAGTATAGGTTTTAGATGTCTTATAGTTGCTTAGGGTTTATAGGCTTTTATCTAATAAGAATAGGACTGTCTGTTAGGATAATATTATTAAAATTAATAATAATAGGTTGTACTATGGTATATTAATAATAGCCTTGCCTTTTAATAGAGATAGTTATAGTATAGAGCCTAATATTATCCCCTTTAAGATCTAGATTATCTTAGGAGCTACTACTTAACTTACGGCGTCTTTATTTACTTTTCTATAGGATAGGTAAAGGATAAGTATATTAGTTTAGTAGAACTATTTAGCTTTTATATATACCTTACTTTCTTAAAAGATACTAGATGGTCTAGAGTCTTATACCTAATATACTTTAAATAACGACCTAGTTAACTTTTATAATATAAATTAGGTATTTCTCGCTAAGTATATAAAAAGGAGTTTTAATAAACTTGTAATAATAAGTTAGGAGGGCGGTTTAACTATTTATTAGGCTTTATAACGGGGCGATTAAATTACCTTGCTATAGTATAGGGTTTTACTTTATATAATATTTTTTCTATACTATACAGAAGCCTAGTTCCTTACAATATTTACCTACTCTTAAGGTAGATAGTATAGTATATAGGATATAAAGGGTAGCTAGCGTGTAAAGGGCAATACGTAGTAGTGTTATGTTTTAGTTTATTATAGTTACAGTAATCTACCCCTTTATTATAATCTGGCGCCGCTAGTTATAACTTACCGCTATTTTAGCTAAGTTATATTTATTTACTACCTAGTATAAGCCTATTTCCTTATATATGCATTAATCTATACCCTATTTATTTGCTCGGAATCTTTATTATATATAGTATTATATATATTCTAATTACTATAGTTATTTATAAAAAACAGTCTGTAATATTAATATCTGTTAGTATAAGTAAGATAGGCCTTATAATATAGTTAATATTATATATTTAGAGGGTATCTAGCATACGTTTTATCCTACTGTTAAATAGCTTTATACTCTACACTCTAAGCATTTTAGTTCTTATATTAATCTTACTACCGTTATAAATTTAAAGGGTCTCTACTAACGCATTAGTATATTTTAGGTATTTACCCTTACTATTTAATTACCTAGTATTTTAGATTATAAGTAGTAGATAAAGCCTCCCTACTTTATTACTATAGAGGCTGTTATTTACCTACTTATATTCTTGCACTATTATAGCATTATAGTAGGGGGCTTTAGTGTTAGCTTATAATGGGGTATATTAAGTAAACACCTTATTAAGCTTATTAGTATTAGTAGTATTCTTTCTAAAGCAAATATAGTATATAACGCTGTAATAGATGCTTAAGGGCATCTTTAATACCTAATTATTATCGGCCTTTAGTTAGTTAATATCCTAGTCTATTTACCGGATTCTATTAATTTACTTACGGCATTCCCTTATAAAGGGGGCTAGTTTAGATATAAGGTCGGTAATTTCTATTTAGCGCTATACCTCCTTAACCGTACGCTAGATAGATATATTAATTCTCTAGTCTTAAAGTATCTAAGTTATATAGTTATTGAAGTTCTATATATATAAGCGATATACGCATATATTAACTATAGGGCCTAGTTATATTATCTATATTACGCTTATTAGGTCTACTATATTAATTATATTAGTTAACGCTTATAGCTTAAGTTTGTTTTAAAGTATAGTGTTAAGATATATAGTGTTATATTATAGCATCTACTCTTTATAGTTGTTCCGTTTATTAGTCCTATAGTAGAATACCTTTTATAGCTTATATACTTGCTCTAAATACTCTATATTTATGCCTCCGATTACTTTTAGTTACTAAATACTCTTTAGATAGTAGGTAATAATATATAGCTTAGGAATATTAAAGTGTAGTAGTCTTACCTTACTTAGTTAAAACGGAAGGAATATATCCTTTATCTTATCTATTCTATAAATAGCTACTACTAGGTATTAGATGGTTAATTTATTATATAATATATATTAAGATAGTATAGTAAAGTCTATAAACGCCTAGATAAATAGTATAGCGCCTTTATTCTATTTTAGTAAGGGTGCTATAGTAGGGACTAATTGTCGTAATAGAGATTTATATATCTTTCCTATTTATTAGCTAATATTTACCTAGCTATCCTATACTATTATATTAGTAAATTATTCCACCTATATAAAGCGGGTGGTAATAAGTATATTAATGTTTAATATCTCCTAGCCGTAATTATCTATGCGCGGGATATTAAGGCCCTAATATTTTCTGGCCTATATTTCGCTTTATATAAGCCCCTTAATTTAGTATATAAAATGTTTACTAGTAAGGCCTTTAAGCACCTAGTATAGAAAATTAGGCGCTATTATCTTATAGATATTAAATAGATTATAGCCCTATATAAAGTTGTAGAACGGCTAAATATAATCTAAGTTATCCTTCTTATTAGTATTACAACCTTCCTACTATATTTGTATTTAGTCTTTTATTAATTAGTATATATAGAACGGCCACGGTCGCTAGATGGCAGTTATTAGATTATACTGTTTATTTATATATATATAATAAGTCGAATATTTATAGCTACTTTTAATACCTATAAGCGTAATCTATTTTTTATAATTAGCTATAAATACAGCTAGAAGTAGAAAGTAGTATTAATTCTAGCTATCTATATATAGGAGATATACTCCTTCTTTACTAGCTTTTTTTAATGCTATAGGCATTATTAGTATAACTATACTAGTAGTAGGGTTGTCGCTAAAGTATACGTTTAAGGATAGCCGTAAGGGTCTTATGTTGCACCACTAGTTATATTATTTAGTTACTAGGTATATAGACTAGGAGGTATATAAGTAATAATAGGGCTAGTTAATTTACAGATTATTAAACACGCAGTTTAATATTTCTAATTAAAATATAGAGCGGCTATACTTTCTTGCTGCTAGTATATTATATTAGTTAGGTTTTATCACTAGCTAATATAATTAGCACTATAGTTGCGCTAAGTAGTAGCTGCTCTTACGTCTCCTACTACTAGTCTACTGTATTAAGCTTATTATATATTCTTGTTCCTGCTAATAAGTACTACCTTACTAGTAAGAAAGTTATATCTCCTTAGAAAGGGCCGTAACTAATAAAAAAGGACATAATCTTTAGAGCATTTTAGTAACGTACTAGTAGCTGCTAGTCCCCTATAGTTATAATTATTTTAATCTACTGCGGTTAATTACTCTTAGATTACATCTATTTTAAAAGTAGTTTTGCTTTAATATTATTAGCACTCTAGTAAGAAAAATAGTTAGTAAATATTTCCTAAAGCCTAATATTATTAAACCACTTATTAATAGCGCGGTTAGTGTAACGGAACCTTGTAGCAGGAACTACGGTAGGTCCTGTTATTAGGCTAGGTGTGTAGAAAATGCAAGTACAAAAGTCAACAACGTAATAACAACTGGTGGAGTGGTTGCCCAATAGATTAACTCTAATTGTATTCTAAGAATCACTATAAGGAAGGAACTATCTAGGTAGGAACTAAGGGTCCTTAAATACACAACCGTACTCCTATGAAATCCTTCTTGTACGTGATGTACGTCTTATATATAAGGTACGTGAGTTCCTCTCGTTCCTCTCGTTTAATACATAGCACATCATGTAACCTCGGTTACCATTCCTCGTCATATAGTTCTACCGGCTCCATCCTGGACCGTGCCTGAATTAACCAACTAGCTTCTTCCGTCTCTTCTCTAAGCAGTTATAACATCGTACTTAAAGCGTCCGTAACAGTTAGAAGTCCTATAGCTTACCTATTATAAGACCTGTATTTATTCTGCCTTACTACTAAATAGATAAAATAGGGGAGGTATCTTATCTAGTATATTGCTAGTACGCTTAATACGCAGTATAATGTTATATACTACTGTAGTATTATTTATAGTTTACGGATTTCCTTAGTTCTATCTTAGAGGCTTTCCTATAGCGCGGCTAGTGGCCTTTTTAAATATTTTAGTCTAAAAGACGTCTATAGATATTCTAGTTAAAGTTTACTAATTAGTCTTAATTACTACTAGGTTATATACCTATTAAATATTACGGAATTATTGTTATAGTACATATCCGCAGCCCTATTATTTAGCTTATTAATAATATTATCGCCTAGAGCTTATATAGGTGGCCACTTATTACCTTACTCCAATTCGGCCTTATAATTAGTTATATAATGCCCTTCTAAGGTTTAATAGTATAATAGTGCATTATCGTCTATATATTATATAAGTGGCTACTTATTATATTGCTTTAGCTTAGCCCTATAATAGGCTATTTAATACTCTATGCTTTAATAGCGTAAGGGTATATTATTATTTATCTCTTTAATATTAACGCCCTTATATCTACCCTTCTTCTATTTCTATTATCTTAGATAATATTATTTATAACGGGTTAAACCGCCTATGCTTTTTACTTTAGTCCTATACTTTCTATATTACCGCTAGATAGAGCTTATTTATAAATTACTATATTAAGCTGTAATTTGCTATAATTTGGTTAAAAGGGAGCCGAAAATAATATCTATATAGAACTGTATATTTAAAGTAGTATTTATAACTTATACTATATTATAAGCTAGTTAAAATAGAAGGAGTATAGTAAGAATACGGCGATATTTATAGACACTAACGCGCTAGATAGCGTAACCCGTTATATTTTACGCTAATTTATACTAAATTACGTTACGTTAGGCTAGGAGACTTTACTTATTACTAATATTACGCCGCCTCTCTGTTATACTAAGTATAGGATTCTAAATACTACTATTCCCTACTTAGGATACTAGACTGTTTTTTTACAATAGGACGCGATATATAATAGCGGTATGCTATAAATGCGGCGTAGTATAACTCTGCGAGCGCTATAGACCCGTAAAAAGATATATAGCTAATTACTAGCTTAGGTATTACTATAAAGAGATTTAATACTATTAAGCGGACTTTTAAGCAGGTTATTATTAAGGATAGTATTTTATATATTTTATTTTGCGGATAACTAAACGATTTACTATACGAGTAGGCGATCTAGAAAGTTATTTATTAAGTAGTAAAATATAAGAAGGTATTAGCACTATAGGTATATAAGGCTATATAGAATATACTAGCCCGCGTATAGTTAAATATATATAAGAAGATAAAGGTACTAGGGCGGCCTAGTATTAATTATATAGTGGATATAGAAAGAGGGTATACGGCTGCCGTAAACTTATAGAGTTTATTTTAGCTTAACTATACGTAGAACTGCGGCTATAATCTTAAACAGCTTATTATACTACTTTGTAGGTAGAAACTAGATAGTATAAACTTAGTCCTAGGTATAGACGTGGCCTTAAGTCTAGTATTACTGTCTAATACGCCTTAAGACCTACGTATAGTCGAATATTAGCTACTAGTTAAGATATTTTTAGAGGCCGGGGTAGATTGTAATAAGGAGTGAATATAGGCCGCCTATATAGAGATTATGCCTATCCGAAATAATAGGGCCTTAAGGGCTGCTCTATTAAGGGCAGTTTATTATAAGGTAGGCTAGGTTATATTTACAGCTATCTATAAAGATAGTATATAGGTGTCCGTTATAATTATAATATATTACTAATATTATATAGCCCTATCTTTAGCGTAATACGTTTTACTAGGCGGGCTAAAAAGTATTAATTAATTATAGTTAATCTAATCTATATAGAGATAGTAACTTTAGTTAAGTTTGTTTTATAGCAAGACCTCCTATTATACTAAGAAGCCCTAAGATTATTGCCTATATATATAATCTTAGGTTATCTAAACATAGTATAGCGAATTACCTTTACTATAGGCTCTTCTATTAGGGGTAACTATATAGACATTATATTTGTCCTGTGTTTTGCTAGCTAGTAGCTAGTATAGTAGGATAGGTATTATTTTAAGGGCCTATTGTATTAGTGACAAGTTTCTTAAGATATAGTAACGGCGTATTAATACTAGGAATAGTATACCTAATATAAGTAGGAGAGGGCGTTAGGTCACGTTGCCTTAGCGGTAGCTATAGCGAGAAAAAGATTAAATCCTATTTAAGGTTGTTATAGTTTAGCAAAAATAGAGGCGGCCTATACTATACGGAGAGTAATTAATAATAGTTGCGGTTGTTAGCGAGATATCTAGACTATAATCTAACTAGTTAAGTACTTAGGGAATATTTAGTTATAAGTTTAAATTAGAATAAGGGCTTTAGAATAGAGTTAATNTANAGCTNTAATNTAATTNTAAGGCGANTNTTTNGTTAAATTCTAGTTTAACTTAACTTTAGCTATAAATTTTTAATGTTCTAAAAAATACGCTAAAAGTTACTAAAAAGTTGGTAACTTACTATATATAGAATCTAAACTAAGGTCTTAGCGTTAGTTTAAATCTAAAGGCTTTAAATTATATATGTTTATGCAACCTATAGAGCTATAAACGTATATTAAATTAGAAAGGAACGCGTTCTTTCTACTAGACTTTTAGTTTAAATTTAAAAGTAATAGATTATAACTAAATAACCCCTTAAAATCTAGATTATAGATTAGTATTAATTAACTACTAGCCTAAAAGGGATAGAAACTAAAATTACTAGGCTTTATAAATTAGGCTATTTTTACTATAATACGCTTGTCTATTTTAGAGATTATAATTATTAAGAGTTTATTTTATTTAGCTGTGATATATAATATTATAATATACTATATTTTACCTAGTGCTATAGCAAAATTATAAATATTAAAGGCCTATAGCTACTACCGCTCTTAACTTTTATTTAGTGTCCCTATTTAAGGGTCTCGCTACTAATAAAGTCTATAATATCCGTCTTTACTATTTTCCTTATATTCTAACGCCACTAATATCCTCTTTATTATTATTATCCTTATTATTATTACCGGCACCACCCTAGCTATTATTATTAGCGCCCTCTCTATTAGCCTTATTCTACGCTTTAATATAATTACTAGTACTACTAATATTTGCTACACCCGCGAAGTTAGGGATAGTAATATTAAAGTTAACGTCTATACTATACAAAATAGGCGTGTAATTGGCTATATACTAGTGGTAGATACACTATATAGTTTTATTAACGTTAAATAGGGCAATAAGTTGCTAGAAGTGCTCTTTCCGCTTAGGATTTTTAAGGTTAATAAATACCTTATTATCCTTACACCACTTCTTAATTTTATAATATGCGGTATTTATAAAGGTTTTATTGCCGGTATAATAATTATAGACTACCTAGGGACTACTAATAATAATAAGGCCCGCTTATAGTCTAGTAATTATAAAAAGGTTCCTTACTATATTTTAGATAAATTTTAGCGGACCGGCGACTATTATATTATATACTAATAACTCTACCTAGCCGCCTTAAATGCCGTTAACGGTAAAGACCTTAATCTTAATAACTACTAGCGTAAATTCCCGCTACTTACTGCTATCTTACTAGGCGTAGCACTATTCTTTAAGCGCATATAGCGCTGCGGAGTAGATGGTAAGTTAGGCTATATATAAAATAGTAAGGCTAACCTCTAATAGCTTAAATCTAAAGTCTATTAGCGCTATAGCTACCTAAAATGCGCGTTAAGCGTAGACTAGGTTATATGTTAATTGGCTAAGCTTATTTACCTATATAGTACTATTAACGGTAAGAAAGGCGATAGGGTAGTCGTAGCGCAGCATATCCTTAAAAAAGCTCGCCGCTAGCTTTAACTACTCTTAGTTCTTAACTATTAGGCTTATCTAAAGCTAGCTATATAGTAGGATAGTATTTATAAGATATATAATATCTTTAATAAATTAATATTATAGCGAGAACTATACTATATCCGTACTAGCCGCAAGAAGACATATATAGAGGGAGATAGATTTCTAATAGTAGAACGGATTATCGAAATTAGGACTAAGGATTAGTTTTAGTTAGTATATATTATTAAGAAGAACCTAAGGTATAGGGTCGCTAGCCTAGATCTATAGACCTCCCTAAATTAAATATAGTCTGCTCTAGGCGAACCTAGTAAGACTACCTAGCTTATATACCTTTTTGGCCTTATTATGGAAAACTATATATATAGCGCTAATGGAATGTATATAAGTCTATAAGACTATATCGGGTATTATAAAAATAATATTAGCCTTCTTAGCTAGGTCTATAATAACTACATTAGCCGCAAGTATTAATTCTATCTTATTATCTTATATTATATTATTACTAAGCGTAAATTAGTATAAGTATTGGCGGAATTTGGTGTATTTAGTTATATTAGGGTCTGCGATAGGATATAGGTTTCTATTACTATCTAGAATACCTATAAGGCGTAATAACTACTAACCTTTAGATAAATCTATAACCTATAACCACTTATTAAAGCTAGTGGTATTACTAGCCTTAAATATATAGTAGAGTAGGAATGCTATATTTAGTATAGACGCGTCCTTATTAATTATAGCATAGTTATCCTATTCCTTAAAATACTTAGGATAAGTATTAATGCCTGCCGCTATTTGCTATATAATAGTATCCCGCTTATAGACCTTAGTTTCCGTTAAGCGTATATAGCGGTAAAGGATAATAGGAAATTTAGCGGGATGGCCTTACGTAATTAGTGCCTTATAGTCCTCTATAAGTGTATTATTAATTATCTTAGCTAGCATATCTAGTTGGTAATTAAGTGGCGATAGAACCTAGATTTTAGTAGGATCCTATTAGGGCGACCTAAGTTAATACTGGTATTATACTAAAATAGTTAGAAAGATTGATTTCCTAATACTACTAGGGCCTTATATTAGCAAAATACCGCCTATTATATATTTAAGCGTAGTATAGGTACCCGTTTGCTCTTTATTAAGTAGCAGTAAGATAACCTTAAGGGCATTATTAACCGAGTTCTTCCTATACTTAGTAATATTATAGTTAAAGTAATTAATACGCGGGAGATCTGTAAAGTTGTTAGATAGTATAATTTAGCGCTTAATATAGAAACTATCGCCTCCTTACTATAGGTAGCGTAGAGTATTAATCTCTTAGAAGATTCTAACCTTAGGGATACGCTTAGTTATAAGATATTTAATACTCTATACCGTAATTAGGGCCTTACTTAGGTTACTAACTATTATAAAGTCGTTACTACTTAGGATATGCTCCGGAATAAATATAGGGTTTAGTATAAACTTATAACCCACCTATAGTTAAAAAAAATAAAAGTATAGTAGTTATAGCCGGAGCTAAAGGGAGTAGTATTAATAATAACTCCTTTCTAGCTAGCCTAGCTATCTACGTCTTTACCTAAAAATAAGATATTAATAATAGAGTTAGTATAAAGGGCAAGACTATTAACTATCTGGATAGTAGTGTAGTAGACTTAATCCGCGCTACCTAGAAAGGTAATAAGATAAATAATAGTAGGTACCTAGGGGTTCTAATTAATGGCCTTAAGGCTTGCGACTGTGGTATAGAACTAGACCATAAAATACTTAAAAATGCTATTAAACTAATACCTTGCGGGGATTTTATACGATAGTCAGTCCTCTATTAAGAGCTATATACTAAGCTAGATATTTATATTATAGTTCTTCTACTAGTGACCTAAAGGATTGTTAACACTCTGCTGTTATAGGCTTATATTTAGGCTTACGATATAACTATTAAGCTATTTAGTGCCTAGCGTAAAGAAGTGGATAACAACTATAGGACTATTTAATAGTATATCCTAAGCTTTATAGATTTGCGGCGTAAATAGGCCAAAGTCCCTATTAATAAAGAAGTACTTACTAAGTAACGTACGCGTACCTAGTGCGAGTTTATTAGAGGTAATAACAAACCTAATATAGTAAAGTTATAGGGTTATAGCATCTTGCGGGAGAATATGAGTAAGATGCTTAAGTATAGTTGGATGTAATAGTCGTTAAGTAACTAGAGAAGTAGTATTAGTAGTATTAACCTTAATATCGCCAGTAATATTAGCATCTATAAATTAGATAGACGCCATCTTATATAAATAATAAGTAGGTATTTTACCGGTCTTATAAAACACCTAGAACGTAATACTATATGCTATAATATGCTTTTTAATAATTTATATAACAAACTAAACTATAAGGTAGTTATTATTTGGAAGCTAGAGTGTATTTAAAGGTTCGGCTATTATAAAATCGCTATCCTCTATATAGGTATCTAGATTATTTACTAGGCTATCCGCTACTAGATAGAAGCTAGCTATATTAAGAGGTTTAGGTAATAAAGAGGTGGTAGCTATACTTAAAGCGGTAGTATTTAGTATATCTACCTTACCTAGAGCGGTTATAGCGTTTATTACTTAAATTAAAGTAGGTCTACTTATGTAATTATTAATATTATGCCCTATAACTCTATAGTTCTTATATGCCTAACTATAGAAGATAGTTTAATAGTCTAAGGAGTTATAGTTTAAGTAAGTCCGCTTCTTCTTGCCTAATAGCTAGGGATAGTCTCGCTTTCTATAGCCTATAGTACTATATTAGTTGCATATTATACTAAAATAGTTACTCTTAAGATAACTGGCTTCCCTATAATTATTATATATAGGGTTAAGGTAGTTAGCTTTAAGATAACTAGCCTTACTATAGCTATAATAAAGTTAAAAAGCTTTTTTAAGAGGATAATTAGCGCGTATATAGCCGGTAGATAGATAAAGATAGTATTTTAGAGCGTTGTTAGCTAAGAGGTATAGACTGCCAAGCTTTAGAAGAAGAGGCTTATTAAGCGTAGGGCCCTTATTATTACCTTATAAGATACTAGAGCCTATAGTTACTATAGTTAAGGCAATCTTAAAAACTATAACGCTCTTAGCAAACTTTTTGTAGTTATAAACGTAGTTAACGTCGCAAGTTATAAAATAATTAGTAGGTAGGTCTATTTTAGTAGTAGGCTATATTAAGCGGTAGTCTGTATAAATATATTAGTAAATATAGATTCTCTATTATATAGCTAAGGCTAAAGATAAGGTAGCTAATATACTATATTATAAGGCTCTATAGCCTAAATAGATTTATAAAGGCATTAGTTATAAAGGTAGATGCTAATAGGGTAGGAGTAAGGGTAAGTAGTTAGTAGAGTTAGGTTAACTAGTAAAGGTAAGGAAATAAGGTATACCCTAATAAAATTATATAAGTAAGGCCTTAGCGGTAAAGTATATAATTATACACTTTATAGGTTAAACGCGTATAAGGGTAAACCTATAATAACGAAACTAACTTATAGAGAAAGACGCGGTATAGTATAAGTTATAGGGACTACCCTACTTAGCCTATTTCTTAATATAGACTAGGCAATAGTTTAGCACTATTAAGCTTTTGCAGTTTATAATGCGAGTATATAGATATATAAAAGGGTAAAGGAAAAGAAAAGCGAGTAGTAAAGTAAAAGTACTTTACTATAGGCAGGCTAATTACATTATAGGTAAACGGAAACTTAAACATTATAATCTGTTAAAAATGTCACTAATAAGTATAGCTTACCACTACTAGAAAGTATAAGTCTTTTCCTCCCTTAATTAGTAAGAGAAAAGGTATTATTAACTAAATAATCTTTTACTCGAGTATTAGGTAGGGAGTGGGATATTATAAAACTATATATAGTTTTAAATAGATCTAAAATAAAAATATTAAATTTAAGAGACTCTAATATAATAAATATTATAGTAAAATACTAACCTCTTATATAACACTAAATAGATAAATAGTAAGATAAGTTAATGTTAGACTCATAAGGGGATATCACGTAGCTACGGTTCGTAGATAGTATAATGATTGTTATTGTATATTGTAAAAGGGGAAGGGCAAGGAACTAAGTTCCTCGCTACGGTAGTGTCGCGGCGACACGTAATAACACGTGACGACCGCTTGCCCCATTCCCAACACTAGCAACTCTTCTTTTATGGTTGCCATCTATATACACTTATAGATTGCCACTATATAAGGATATAAAGCTAAGGAGAAGAAAAAGGGGAGGGAGGATATTAGGGTTAACGCAAATACAAAGGGGCCACTAAGGCGCTAGTGGTAAGCGAGCCAATGGCGATTTTCCATACCGGGCATGGAAAATCCTAATTAGCTAGATTAACAAATAGCGTTAGTAGAACTCCACACCGCCACCCAAATCAATTAGGCGCGGCGCTCTTGGCAAGAATCTAACTAATTAGACAACTTTAACCAGCGGTCAAAGTTCTATAAGATCTTAACTTCTCTAAATTTCCCTCTTAACCTAACCTTTAACTCGCACACACAGAGTATTTATATTAACGAATGTCTCTAGTGCCTTATTTAGGTTTACCTTTATTATCGCATCTACCAGGTTATTTTAGCTATTAATCCATTAAATCTTAAAGAGTTCTTAACGCTCGTAGGATTGCTAAAGTGCCATAATATTAATTATAAGGCGCTTCTCCTTTGTGGTGCCAAGCTTAACTAAACACTCGTAGAGAAAGTATAAGTTAGTGCACACAATTATAGGAATAGCGGGAATTTTAAGTTAATCCGTAATTATCTTAAGGGTAGTTCCAATTATAATTACTATATTAACTCCGCTAACTATTCCATATATCTCTAACGCTAGAACGCTTTAAGTAATACATTTACTCTTAGTTAAGCTCTAATAGATAAGGTTACNGTAGATTATAAAGTTATTCTCTCTAGTAGATTCGTTCGCGATAATGATTTTATATCCTAACTAGGAGCTAAAATCTTTATTATTAGCGAATAATCTATTAATAAACACAAAGATCTTAGCGGTGGGGAGATTAATAGGTATATAAAGTAGCCCTCAGTCGAGATAATTTATCTACTAAAAAAGGCGCTTATTTAAAGCAAGAACGTCATCCTTAGTTAGTTCCTAGTATTAGGCGGCAATAGAGAGATCAAAGGAAGCCTTAGGTTAATAGATAGAAGCAACATAAGCCCCATAAGCGCGTTATTCCACGTATCCTTATTTTAAAGAATTAACGTTAACAACGTTAATCTTCTTACCTTAACCCTTCTAGCGTAAAGCAATGGAATCCTCATTTATAGAAAGGATACATCTATTAAAGAGCAATGGTGTTATTAAATTAAGTCTTTCCTTTAGCTTTGCTATAAGATTTGCCTTTACTAGCTTATCTTCTTTAAGAGCTAAGAATTGGTCGTCTCCTAAGATAATTATATTATTAATTTATATACCAATAATTCTAAATAGAGTTCCTATAGTTATAATAAGAAAGCAGGGATTAAATATAAAAGTAGTTATTAAAAGCTTCTCTTTATAGTACTTGCTATAAGTAGCCCACCAATAAGTTCCTGCCTCTGCGATTCCGTATAATGGCTTAAGCACAACCATAATCGTGTCTTTAGGATACTAGTGGCGAATTTACTCCAAAAGGTATGCTAATATCAAGCGCTAAAGGTGCGTCTCTAATTGGGTATAGGCTTAAGTAATATCTCGCAAATAAACTGCCATTTTATTCTTTATTAAGGAGGAAGCTAATATAACAATAACTTACTAACTAGCTCGTTAAATTATAGGAGATTATATAAGAATTATCTCTTTACTATCATTATTATAACCTTAGATAATAAGCCTTAATTTCTTAAATAGGGCATTAGTAGCTTTACCCTTAATCTCGTTAACTATTCTTAACTTAAAGATGCGAACTTCATCGAACTTAGTAGGGTCATATTTCTTAAATTTAAAGACTCCTCTTGCAATAAGACCGTCGATCTCCTGCTTATTAGATACTTAGAAAGGAGCTCCTAGGGTTATAATATGACCTTCCTTTCGGAGCTATTTTACAAGCTTAAAGTTAGCCTTCTCTTTAGCTGTTATAAAGGCCATTAATAACTTAACTCTACTCTCTATAGCAGCAACAAATTGCTCTTTAAAATTAATAAGATATTAGCAATTTCGTAATCCCTTCGGGCGACCTTTACCGCGTCGTAGTTGCGGCACGTCTACTACAATTATATTAGGATCACAGTCGCCTTCTAGGGCACGTTAATTATAGTTCTCCTCTAGGGCATCTTCTAGGGCATCTTCTAGGGCATCCTACAAAGGCTCGGAACTGTTATCTTTATAGTAAGGCCTAATAACAGTTAAATAGAATTAAGTAGGTCCATAGGGCATCTAAAGAGTGCAAGTTTAACCATTAATTACAATAAGTTTATATGGGCCTAACCATCCTCCCTTTTTACGCCATACCCGTACTTTAAATTAGAGTAGCAGATTAAGCGTAGTTAAGGTATTTGGGCCATTTCTTATTCCTAGTACATTATTAACCTAGCGCGTAGCGTAGAGACGTTATACCTCTTTCATTACTTTACAAATAGCCTCGGCTCGTTACACAATAAAGGGAGATAGTAGAGAATTATTAGTTATTTAAGGGTAGACGCCAAAGACTAGCAACGTAGGTACGAGCCTATCTAGACCAGCGGAGTCGTTAACAGCCTTAACAGCCATCTATAAGATAAGCTCTTCACTAGCATCCTCTAGTTCTAAAGAAATAATCTTATATACTTAGCGTAGTGGCGTATAATATCGTTTTACTTTTCTAATACTATTATATGCCTTAATAGGGACTTCCTTAACCTTAATTGCCATTACTTTTACTTATTACCAAAACTCTACAGATAAGAAATTCCTTTTTATATTATAAATAACTTAATCTAGGGGTCCTAAGTAGACATTAATCCAGTATAATTAAAGAGTATCCTATGCGTTCCTAGCTAATATATCCTTTAGGAAGCGTGCGGCTTAAAAGAAGGTTAAGAAGTTAATAACTTAGAGTACTAGCTTGCCGCTAAGGTATATAATATCAATAATAATACAGAAGTTAAAGTTATAGTTATCTTTAAGGGTGAACTTAAATTGGCCAGGGGACTTCTAGTTCATTTAGCAGTAATAGCAGTACTTTATAAAATGCTTAATCGTCTTAACCTTAACTTTATAACCTACTCGCTAAAGAACCCTAAGCAGTCAGTAAACGGATAGGTGGCTAAAATAACGGTATAGTTAACGTAGCTCTAGCTTAGTTAAGTAACTTTAAGCAACGCTCCTTTCTAGCTATTAAAGGAGCAACTAAAGGTAACCCCACTTACGTATAATAGGCACCCGATTATCTCCCTAAACAAGCATATTCTTAAGGTTATTAAGCTTAACGCCTAATCTATCTATATCTTAGATGCAGAATAGAAACGGGGTATTCGCGGGGACGACGTGGAAAGTAATATATCCTAACGGGGTTTGGACCTTAATTGTACTAAAAGAGATTACAGTACCCTTACCAAAGCGAATTATATATTAGCCTGCCGTTAATTAGTTAATTTAAATAAAGCTATTAAGCTGCTAAAGAGCTTAAACTTAAGGTTCTCCTACTATGGATACTCCCGCGGCTCTAGTATCTGGTATAATACCATAAAAGACGTTCGCTAAGTATCTATCGTTAAAGGAAAACGCGGAACTTTCCTTTAGCTCATTAAAGATATCTAACTTTATAATAGAATGGAACGTAGATTGGTCATTAAGGATAGCAACAGTTTATATGCCATTTACCTTACTATACTTAGTAAAGTATTAGTTAGAAGAGTAGTCCTCAATATCTATATCCATAAGGAGCTATTCAGCCTCATTAACCTTATCCTTAAGGTCTTCTATGCCTTCATATTAGACCAGAAAGCTTTAGAAGTAGGCCACAGTAACCTTACAATTTCTAACGTTTCTCGTACTTTATCAGAACTTATTATATGCCTCCTTTCGCTCGTTAAAAGAGTGTCTATTTAACTAGCAATTTAGCTTCTTACAAACATAGCACTTCTTCTAATAGTTATTCCGAAATGAACCTCTATAAGGACCTCCACAATTACTTTATAGTCGACGTTAATTATACCCTTTACCGTATTCCCTACCACGGCCGCCATATATTCAATCAGTCTAGTTATAATTATATTAGTCAGGAACGCTTAGTTAGGTAGGGCTTTTAGTATAAAGCTGTTAAGATTCTTATATTTATATCGCAGTACCTACAGCAGAGCGTAGCTCGGCATATACTCCTTTAAACGTATCCGCAGGTTTATATAGCGCCAAGTTACACTTAGGAACGCTATAGCATACTAAGATAACCTAGTCCCTTAGGCTGTTCTTATTTTAGTAAGTTTCAGTAAGTCCGTATTAGATTTTCTGGAGTTTATTAAAGAGTAGTTAAAGGCACTTTAGGCAAGTCGTTGTTGGGTTAAAAGCGATAACTCTCTAGAATATAGTCTCCCGCCATTCGGATATATAGAGTTAGCGGTTCTTATCGGTTTTAAAGTAGGCTCTAGTAAGCTAAAGCATTATATTAAAGCTATAGTTTTTACCTACAATATAGTCGTAATAGAACGTCACCGCCCGTCCCTTTAATATAATAGAGAAAGCATAATGGAACTGGTGGCGTTAAATTCTAACCTTATTACAGCAGTTATAAAAGACCTATAGTTTTACTCCAAGTATATCGTACAATTCTCCTCCAAACTTCTTCTCTTCGTCTAAATATACCTTTATTAGATTCGTAACTTCTTAAAATAGAGGCTCATTGGTTAGCTAAGATAGAGGAGTTAAAGGTAGTAGAGGTAGAGGAAGAGCACCTCTAGGTAGTAGAGCACCTTCAGGTAGGAGAGTAGCGTTCTAGGGGTTTCGTTTTAAATTAAAGTTGCCTTCCAAAGAATATAAGTTGGTTTTGGGTTTCCGTAGTTAACGTATAATCTCAGCTTCCGTCTATACTAGTTCTTCTATACTAGTAAGAACGGCGTAAATATTACTAGCAATTAGGTTACCGTCCTTAGCAACATACACCCCATTCCTTCAGAGGGAGTCTTAAAAATCCTAAATAATATTAACATTACCAAGTGCCCAGGTGTCGGCGGTCCATCCTATAAAATCCTCCCTAAAGTATTCCCATAACTATAAATCGGTATAATAGCTATCTTAGTAGAATAGAATATGGTGTAGAAGAAAGCCGTTAACTTATTTTGCGGTATAGGTTATTACATTAAAGGTAAATACGTCCCAATCTTTATCGATAAGTTTCACATATATAGCTACCCCTAGTAGTAAGGAGTCTCTCCAGTCGTTTAGAGTGGCCATAGTTATATCTTCGGAGAAAGGGAATATTGGTAGTATAGGGATTATCATTTGGTACGCGTTCGTAATATATATTTGCAATTATAGGGCTCAGGACCAGTTCTAGCCTTAAATCGCAAAAACTCGTAACGCGTATTGTTCTGCGTAATAGACGCAAAAATCTATAATCTGGGGAAGGCTTAGGACCAGTTCTAGCCTTTAGATCCTTAAATTCGTAGAAGAGTTCTATTTAAGGTTTAGGACCAGTTCTAACCTTAAAAGATAGCTTCCCTTAGCACGAGTAGCACTGGTACAGTGGCTTATCTCTTCTTGGTAAATACCTAGCTATTCTATAGCATAACTGTGAAGTTAACCACTAATCAGTATTGGACTCATAAGGGGATATCACGTAGCTACGGTTCGTAGATAGTATAATGATTGTTATTGTATATTGTAAAAGGGGAAGGGCGAGGAACTAAGTTCCTCGCTACGGTAGTGTCGCGGCGACACGTAATGACACGTGACGACCGCTTGCCCCATTCCCAACAGTTAACGTTGTTAAGTAGCTAGATATTAGTATATATAATATATCTACTATCCTAAAATGCCGTAAAATGCTATAAAATGCCGTAAAATGCTATTAATTATATAAACTTATAATATAAGATATAAAACCTCCTATTACCTTTTATAGTAGATATATATTTAAATAAGCACTAGATGTTTATATATAGACATAAATCCCATATACTAGATAATTATTATTCTAGATAAACTTATCCGGTAGGCCCTTAAGTACTATATAATATAATAATAATACTAGTAATTATAAAGTAAGTATAATATGTTACTGTTTACTAGAAGTACTACCTGTTATATACTAAGTACTTTATAGTAATAGAGTCTGTATATATAGATATAGGCTAGCCCTCTAACTTTAGTAGCGCGTATATTTACTAACTTTATATAATAATAAGAAATATAGTAACGCCTATAATAAGTATAATATATTGCCGTCTATTAGAAATACTACCTATTATATAATAAATACTTTATAGNNATAGAGCCNNTANNTATAGANATAGGCTAGCNCTCTAACTCTAGCGGCGCGTATATATACCGACTTTATATAATAATAAGAAATATAGTAACGCCTATAACCTTCTATATTTTATTATACTGTAATAACTAGTTACCCCTTTATAGGCACTTAATAAATCGCTTATATTAAAAACTGTAAAAGTTTAGTAGTATTAAACCGCCACCTAGCCCTAAATAGGCTAGGTAGGGTAGTCCCTATAAGTTATATAATTATGCCCTTATTTAACTATATAGTATTAAGTCTAGTTATATTTACCCTAACTAGTAGTAGTAAACTATAGCTAATTTCACCTCTATATAGGTACGTGTGGGTAATTATAAGATTTACCTCTTTACCTCTTCTTAATTAACTTTATTTATTTTACCTTTTATCTCTCCTATAACTAACCTCTAACTATATCTAATACTAGAGTTATACTAGTATAGCACTAGCTAGCTACCGTACGAAGCCCTTTTACTTTAATAGTCACCTTTTACTTAATATATGCTGTAATATTATATATACCTAACTAAATAAGCGACTTAATAATAATGCATATATAGGTAAAGCCGGATATGTGGTATAAGGCGAACCTAAAGCTAACTAAAGATATAGATATTGCCTAAGGCTTTAGAATAAGCATTAAAAACTATAATAGACTAAAAGAGACAGTTAAAGATATTGCGATTAAAGTTAAGCCTAAGTATATAATATATTACGATAACTCTATAATAATAAAAGAAGGGCATATTAAGGAGTTTTATAAGTAACTTTTGTAATTTATTAATGCTCTACCGGATTAAAAACTATAGGTAATTTTAAAAATTATAGGAAGTGCTTATTTTAATCGCGCAAGGAGGGTATTAAGTACCTCTAAGAGTAGGCACGCTCTGTATAAATATATATTACCCCTAAAGACTAAAGCATAAAATAAGATAACGCTACCTTAGCTGCTGTATACGATATAGCCTATAGATGTTACTATAACCCTACTATATAATATCCCTTTGCCTTAGCTAGTAACCCTAGTAGTAAGTAACGCAATTAATATAGGAGATATTAAGATTGAAATTTAATCCATAGGCTTAACGGGTAGGTTAATAGTTGGGGTAGTTTAAGTCTTATATCTAATAAGCGGAAACCTATATATAGCTTTAGGTAAGCTATAGGAGGAACTACAAGCCTATATAGAGCTTAATATTAATAGTCCGCCTAAAAAGAATATTTATATATTGCTATAGAGATATAAAAACCTTATAATACGGTTAGAGGGCATACTTATTGTAGCTCTTAGTGAAATAGCGAGAAATGGTATAAAGGAGGCTATGCTTATAGCATTACTCTTACCTCCTAGCTTAAACTCCTAAGTCGCTGCCACTAATAATATACCGCTAGCTATTAAATCTAAGGCGCTTAAATATAACGGACGTAGTATAAAAGATAGCTAGCAAGTCCTAACGCCGCGTAAGGCTAGCGGCAAGAGTAAACTAGGAGAAGGTAAGAAGTAAAGTTAATTAGGATTAGCAGTATATAGCTCTAAAGAAGATAGTAAGGGTAAGCCTATTAGATATAAGAAATTAGATAATAGTAAGACTAAATTAAGTAGATATAATAAGTAGCCTTAATTAAGATTAGTAATAAGTACTCTAGTAAAGAATAATAAAAGCAAGCCGGCCGCGCCTAGGAAGTTAAATAGTTATAAGGCCAACCCAAATAGAAGTAGGAAACGCCCTTAAGTAGAATTAGTGGTAGACACCTTTATAGAAAACAGTAATAACGAGCCGGTTATGCGTAGAAGGTAATTAGTAAAGGGAAGACGTAACCCATCTGCCTATAAGCCTATATTAGCGAGTAATATTAGTACCGGAGAAATTGCTATAGATAATAGTAAATCGCCGTAACCTATTACTGAACCTAAAGGTATATACTAGCCTAATAATATAATAGACGACCTTATTACCACATTACTAACTATTAATACCCCTTAAGATATTACTGTAGAGGATAGTAAATTGCCGTAACGTGCTGGTGGATATAATAATTAGTTCTTATATTATACTAACTCTAAAAAAAAAAAGGAGCTCTTGCTGCACCCGGCCTAAAAAGACCAAAACTAACCAAAAGAACCCTAAAAAATACCTAGAGAATCCCCCTAAGATACATGCATCGCAGGGGAGGCACACGTCAAACGACGGTAGCTTGCACTCGCGCGCGACCGCTAGAACTACGCCTAGCAATGGCCCTCTACAATAAAGACGGGCGAATACCACACTATAAAGCGGAAATACCTCTATTAAGAAGGTATCTAATAAAATATAAAGCCTATTGGACGTATCTAGTATCCAAAATTGCGGGGGAGTAATCATTAGCCATAACGAACTAATGCAGCTAGTAGAATGGCTCCGCCAGTCCAGCGAACCTTAGGCGCCCCTCTAGTAAACCCTTAATTAAATCCTCTAATGGCTAAGTAAAATTAAAAATAAGTATAACCCCCCCTTACCGGCGAACCGCACCTAGGCCGCCGTAGCTGCGCTTTTATAGCATAGGGAACCTACCCCCCTTAAGTTAATAACTGGGCATATAATTATAATATAACTAAATATAGAATAAGTAGAGGGGCTTAGGGGATAATTAGAAACAGAAGTCCTTATAGAGATACGCAAAGAGGTCTATAACGCTATTATAGTCCGACACCTTAAGAGTAGAGATATTAGAGTTACCCTAAAGGATTAATAGGTAAAGGAACGAGCTATAAGGGTAGGGGATAGGCTAGGAGAACGTATTGGCATAAAAGTACTCCGTGAGGATTACCTAGTTGAAGTCCTAGCGGTTCCTATAAGCCTTAGGGTAGAAAAGGGACGCTAGGCGGACAACATAGTAATTATATAGGAGATAGTAAGACAAACGGAACGCCTTATACTAGGACTTGAAATTACCCAAATCTAATGGCTTTAATAAGAAAATATAAACTAAGTATATAATAAGAACAATAAGAGGATATAAGGGTCGCTAGAGACTCGCTAGGGAGACGCCGGACGAACGCATAGCTCCCTTATCGTTAGCACACATATACCAGGAATGTAAAAACTCCTTATCTAAAAAGGAATAATTATAAATGGCCTTATATATAATATAAGGCTCTATAACCACAGACTACGCCTAAAATAATACTATTGCTATATATAATGGGGATATACCTAATCTATATGCGTAGTACAGGTGTGCTGCGGCCACTATACAGGCCCCTACAATATAAGACATTGCTTAAATTAAGACTAAACAAAATGCGTAAACTGCTACCGAAGCATATATAAGGCGTAGGAGAGAGAAAACTGTATTAAATACAGGAGACGGAAGGCAAGGGCTTAATAGCTGCGGGAATAACTGCACGCTAGGTTATACAAATGGAAATAATAGGCGATAAGCTAGGGGGACGTAGGCGCCTTCCTAGCGTTTCCTACCTTTAATACTAGAGGGCTAGGCTAGCTATCCCAAGCCTTAATAGGCCAGAAGCGACGCCGTGTAATATTACTAGACTAATTAGGGATATAAGGGTTACAGGGGACATAAGGGAGAGAACGCCCCGTAGGAAGACCCCTATAGATAGCAACAGTAGGCTTAAAACCAGGATAATTAAGAATTAGACTTAATACGGTAAATATAATATTTATAGCCAACCTATAAAGGGTATATAGCTAACTAGTAAGAATAGGGGAAGAACTGGTAATAATAATAAATTTAGATATAGAAGCGCTAATAAGAATATAAGACACGGGAATGGAAAGCTCTATATAAAATAAGTAGTAACTAGGGTGTAGATATAAGAGACAGAAGCTCTAAATATCCTAGAGAAAGTGGAAATAGAAGAAGTAAGGAACGAAGGAGAGTCGAAGGACCCTTACTGGGGGTCCGCTACCTATCTATTATATAGTATAACTGCGGTAATACAAACTACTACCTCGCAAGGCCCCTATTAGATAGTCTAGACCTAGAGAAATACTATATCTTTGCTATATAAGAACCGTATTATAATACCTTTATATAATTAACATACTGCCCCTAAGGATTCTAGCTCCTATACGAACTAAAAGCAGCTATACGTGTGTGCTTTATAATTAGTAAGGCTATTAGCCTGTCCTTATGGTTATAGTAGGCAGTTAACCTAGATATTACAGTTATAACAATCTAAATATATAGGGGACCGGTATAAATTATTAATGTGTATAACTTTAGGGTTAAAGGGGTCCTATAAATAGAGAATATTATATTGGTAATAAGCTTACTAGAAACCGAAGGTATAGAGTTTATCCTACTAGGAGATATAAACCTCTACCACCCGCGGTAGGGGGGTATCTATATTACTATAGATTAATAGTTAGAGTGCCTACTAAGAGCTATAGATATCTAGGGCCTTAAGCTAGCTACCCCCCCAGGAGCAATTATATGGCAATGAGGCACTACTAAAAGTATAATTAACCTCACATTTATAGACGAAGGCCTATACTAAAGACTTAAAAGGTATAACCCTAAAGAAGAATAGGCACTTACCCTAGACTATATCCCTATTCAGATATAGCTAGACCTAGATACTAAAGCGCAACTAAATAGAAAAAGATACGCAATAAGGAAGCTTAAGATAGATAGTTTCCTTAATGTAGTTAAACAATAACTTTAAAACCTAGAAGAAATCTACCTAATACCAAACAAGCGAGGCTTATTGGCCACCCCTAAGGAAATCGACCGAAGACTAAAAAGGATCTAGGCAGCGATTAAAAATAGGCTGAAAGAGCACTGCCCAATCTTAAAACTGGGCCCCTACGCGCGATACGCATGGTCTATATAATGCGTAATTCTAGTTGCTAGCTAACGACGAGTAAGAAGGAAATATATAAGCAGTTACGACCCTAAAGATAAAAGATAATATAAAGACATAAGAAACCAGCTAAAGAATACCCTAAAAAAAGAAGCAAGGAATAACTAGAGACGGTTTATAAACGAGTATACATTTAACCCAAGCCTCCCCCATAATAAGGGCCTTTAGGCTATAACGAAATGGGTAAAAAAAAAGGCAGGGCGCCTAGTAGAAGACCTATACTTACCACCCCTATGAAGAGTAGGAGAATTATAGGCCACAAACAATAATAATAAAAAGGTAAAGATCCTTATAGAAAGGTTCTTCCCCTAACCGGCTTTAGTAGACTTTAGTAATATCACGGGCGAAATACCGGTGACTTGCCTGCGGGTTAACAGCGATATAATAACAGAGGAAATGGCTAGAACTATTAGCCGCCTTTTAAATAATATAGTACTAGGACCAGATAGGATTCTAAATAAGGCCCTAAAAACCTATGGGCCACTTATAGCACCTTGGCTTGCAGATATAGCTAGAGCATGCTTTGCTATAGGCTACTACCCGCGACTCGGAAGATCTATAACAACGGTTGTCCTATAAAAAGAAGGTAAAGCAGATTACTTAATCCTAGGAAGCTACCGCCCTATTGCCTTAGAAAACACCCTTAGCAAGATCTTAGAAAGGGTAATAGCGGAACGCATAGCAGATATGGTAGAGGAACACGCCCTACTACTATAAAGCTAAATAGGGGCAAGAAAGAACCGCTTAATACTATTAGTACTTACGCTACTCACTGCCACCATTAAATCTGTATAGGCGATGCGAAAGGACTTTGTAGTATTAATGCTTAGCCTAGATATTAGTGGTGCCTATAATAATATACCCCACAAGCGTCTCCTGTATATTCTTAGGGTAAAGGGCTTCCTAGAATGGATTATATAATTTATCTAAGGGTTTATAGGCTAGAAAGAAACATTACTAGTCTTTAGCGGATACTAGAGCCCCCCTATCGCAGTTGCAACAGGAATACCATAAGGATTACCCCTCTCGCCTATACTCTTCCTTTTCTTTATAAGCAACCTACTTAACTCCTTTAAGGAAGGGGCGACCTAGGGGATAGGCTTTGTTAATAACACAAACCTAATTACATACGGGCTAATAGCTGTAAAGAATTGCAGAATACTAGAGAAAGCCTATAACACTTATATAGAATGGGCAAAATGTTATAGAGTCCAATTCTTACTAGAGAAATACCAGCTAATCCATTTTATAAGAAAACGCAACCAATCTACAGATCTCTAGTATATAATTCGCATCTAAGGCTTTAGGGGTTAGCCAGTTTAGGGCCTAAGGGTATTAGGAGTATAGGTAGATAGTAAGCTTCGGTAGAGCGCATATACGGCGTAAGCGGCCCGTAAAGGCTAAGTATAGTTCATCGCTTTATCTAGGATTATTAACTCTATATAGGGTCTATGCTTCTAGAGGTCACGCCTACTATATATAGCAGTCGTCCGGCCAACCATGATATATAGATCCAGTATTTAGGCCATTAGAGAAACTAAGAAGGGCCCCCCTAAATTACTCCTTAAACTACTTTAAAAGGTCTAAACAGCCTACCTTTAGAGTATTATAGGCGGGTACAAGCAAACGGCTATAGCACTGCTTAAGAAGGAATCCAATATTCCCCCCCTATAGTTATATATTAAAGCCGCTATAATATAAAGGACGCAAAATAAACGCAACTCTAATATTATAAAGTATATTAAAACACGCCTAAGTAAACTATAGAGGGACCCTAGGGTGCCCTATAGGAGAATAAACCAACAACCCCAAAGTAGGGAAGAGATATTAGAGAAACAGGTAAAGAAAGCAGAAGAAGAATAGTGCCGCTTTAGGGCCTAGGCCCATATAGAGGAGGAAGGGAGACGTATAAGAGGTTAGCAAAGATAATAGTAAGATAGAGAAAGGAGCTAAAGTAGAATATATAAGAATGCTGGAAAACCATCTACCGCAATGCAATACTGGTTAGACTAACACTGGAGAGGCGAATGGGAGTTAAAGGTATAGAGGCTGACTTAGGTAAGACGAACCTAAGCTATAGTATAGTTAACGCTATAGGGGGTAAATACTTAAGGGCTCTAAGAAGGCCTAATAAAGGTAGAAAATATAATAGCAACACTCTTAAGAACAGAAATAATAGGACTAAAAGATTGGCTTTACTAGGTGGGTGTCCTAGTAGGTAGCCTAAGATATAAATATAGCTGGCTAAGACAGACACCAAAACACGTAATACTGCTATGCCCCCTACGCACTAATTAAGAAATAATGCTCTTAGCAGCTGGCATAGAGAACTATAATATACTGCTCTTAATATAAAAAGGCCTTAAGGCGGTTACCTAGTGGCTTATTAGTTAAAATATGCTAAATTAGTTCTGGGTTGCAAGAGAAATGGTAATAGAAGGTAAGGGGGCGAGCAGCAGGTGCCCCCTAGTAACTCTATAGTAGTAGAGTAATAGTTTGTAATACTAGCGCGTCCGTAGGCTTGTTACGGCAGCAGTGGTTCCTAAGGAGGTTAAATAGTAAGGTAGTAGAGCACTATAGGCGACTTATAGGCGCTAAGTAGGCGAGTCCCAAAAGGCGGGGAGATAGATTATGGGGTTTTCTTATTTTTCTTAAATACAGTTTTCTCCCCATATGTAAATAAGGAGTAGTCCGCGTGGGCCCAATAGGGATCCGAATCGGACGTTAAGCAATGAATTATTATTATTATACTAACTCTAAGGACGCGAAGAATAGAGATAAAGATAAGGATTTAGTTAATAATAACGACTAAGATATAGACGTAGAGGAAGAGCTTAACTAGTAATCTTTTTTAGCTTAGCTTTATAAGGCTAGAAAGGATAACCTAGATAGCATACTAGCGTATATAATAGAGGCGGATCTTCTACTTACTCTAGAGTATTTCTTACTTATCTTATTAAAAGCACTTTCCGAAACTACCCTAATTGAACTCCCTAATTAGGGCCTTGTATTAGGCTTTAAATTTAGCCTATACTAAGTAGTATATATAGCTTAGGTATTTAAGTAAGAGAGAATAATTAAAGGAGGTGGTATCTATATAGACAAACCTAGCGCAGGCAAGACTATATAAATAATTACTTAATAGCTAATAAACTACTTTTATTATTAGAATGTAATAGACGTTTAAAAGGCCTGAGCCACTGGGGATATAACCCGCCACCTATCTAAAATATATCCGCTAGATGCAAAATGCCTATAGGTAGTAAAGTAGCCGATTATATACTACTGCGAAGATAACTTTAAGAAACTGTACCCTATAGACCTATAGCAAGGCTGCTTAGTTATCTTTACGCTAACTTTAGGCCTGCTAGGATTCCTAAAGAACGCGAGTGTAATATTATAAGACGGCGCGATTATAAAGCGCCCTAACCCGCCCTAGATTATAATTCTCGCCCCTAGCTACGATAAAGTTAAAATATTTAGTAAACTAAAAAAGGATAAATAGCTATAAATTTATAAGGCTTTTAAGTGGACTAATAAGGAATAATAGGAGAATAATAATAATATATATCTGGTTAGTAAGACTCTCCTATTATACCTATAGGGTAAAGCTAGGTTTAAGAATAATTATTACCCTACCCTAATATAACGGAACTATTAGCGCCGAGATACTTAACCTAATTCCTTCTAATTACTACGCGAAATTATATTACCACATAACTAATACGCGGGTTTATTACTATATAAACTAGTATATAAAAATACCTAAAGGGCAAAACCCCTAAATTATATTAGAAATTAAAGAGTGTAATATAGGTTAGGTATATCCTTTAGGATAAATACCACCTAGACGTAACTAGTAGAGTCTTAATATTGTTTATTAAGGATGTAGTTAAGGAGTACTATATTATATATAATCGCAGCCCTACTATATAGGGTGCGTTTAATACGCCTAATAACGGAAACCTAATATAACTAATACGGTTTATTATAGCAGGATTAAAAAGGCCTAAGTGGAAAGAAGTAGATAAGCTAAAGGGAACGGAGTTTAAAGTACTGCTTAAGCTTAAAGAAGAAAATATCTAGCTAAAGAAGAAGGAATTTAACTGTCTCTATAAGGATATAAAGACTAACCCATTTAGAGTAATAGTAGATAAGAAATTCGGTAAACTAGCTGTATTTTTCCGTATAGTTATTCTAACGTTTTAGATATATAGAGGGGAGTTAACACTCTGGTTTAACCAGCAAAAGCTTATCCTAAAAAATAGCTATCTTAAATTAGTTATATTATAGGCCGACCCTAATAATACTAAGGCGGCTATAATTATAGCTATAGAGGACTAAGTAAGGATAGAGTAGAGGCGCTAATATAAGGAACTTCTAGCTATATAGGAGGAAAATAATAGTAATTTAAATACTAAACCTAAGATACCGAAACTTACTTAAGCTAAGTTATATACTAATGCGAAAACGGTAGTAAGCGTAGCCTAGGTTGTCTAATACTAGGACTAGTATACCCCTATTATAATTAAGTCCAATAAGTCTAATAAGTCTAATAATAAACGCCTAAAAACTTAGAGTTGTATACTTAAGGACCTAATTATTGCTAAGTGGACTACTAACCTACTTAGTAAGGAGTTTACTAATATGCTTAACCGCTATTTTTAATAGAATACAAAGTTCTTTTAAGCTAAAAAAATCTATAATTATGTTTATATCGAAAAATAAACGGATGGTTTAGCGTATAAGATTATTATTACTACTTACTTACCTCTTATACTAGCTTATTAGTTTAATAGGCTATATAAAGAATATAGTAAAGATAAGGTACTCCGCTATGCAGCTAGTATATCTAATATTAAGAAGGCTAAGGCTAGGTAAACCTTTAACACTAATAACTCTAAGTAGATCCTACTTTGCACCTTTATATTAATTAGGCTATCTATTAACCTATAGCGCGCAAATTATACTATTGTAGTTAAGCTAAGCCATAAGCTCTCAAAGGTAAAGTAACTATTTACTTAGATAAATTAATAAGGATAGACTAAGCCTATTTATTATAGTACTATTATAGCTAATTAGAAGTTAAGTATTAAGTAAAGGATGTTAAAGTTAACTAAATTTACGTTATTACTGTATAAGTTAGTATATAAGGAGAAGGCCAATTTAAGCTTAAAAGTAGGCTAAGGTAAAAAGGAAGACATTAAGACTATCTAATACTAGTAACGATTGTAAGAGTATAATAGAACTATAGATAGTTTTAAATACTATATATAGCCGCTATATAGCGAAACCTATTATAATTATATAGTAGTATATATATAGGCTAAGGGACGTGTCTTCTAATAACTTATAGGTAGTAGCGTAGCGTATATAGTAAACTTAGTTAACTAAAATATTTCTAGTATTATTATTTCTAAGAGAGTATTAAGTTATAGCTTATAGCACTTTTATTATTAAGGCAGCATTTAGCCATAAATTACAGCATTATTATTATTGGTGTAGTATATAGCCGCAAAATATAACTAAATGCGGCTAAATACTAAAATCGCTTAATTAGTATAAACCTAATTTAAGATACTAGTAAATTTTTTTATAATACCGCCCCGCCCCCTATACTTACTAATATTAATAAAATATATATAAAATATAAAATATATTATTTTTATTAATAATATTAAAATTATAAAAATTATACTTTTTTATATACTTAGTAATATTAATAAAGCGTATATAAAATATTAAAATTATAAAAATTATACATTTATATATGCTTAGTAATATTAATAAAGCATATATAAAATATTAACATTATGAAAATTATATATTTATATATGCTTAGTAATATTAATAAAGTGTATATAAAATATTAAAATTATAAAAATTATACTTTTATATATACTTAGTAATCTTATAATTAGTACTTAGTAGCTAAATATTAACACTTAATTATAAATGCTGTATTTGGCAGCTAAATGCTAATACTTAATTCTAAATGCCGTATTTAGCAGCTAAATGCTAACACTTAATTCTAAATGCCGTATTTGGCAGCTAAATGCTAGGAAATGCTAAAAATGCTAAAAAATGCTAAAATGGCAGAAAAGTAAAATTAAATGCTGGTAAATTTTTTCCTGACGCTAATACCTACTTTAGTACTAATACTACCTTCCTTATAGCAAGCTCCGGCTTTAGCTACACTATACCCTATTTTAGCTGTCAATTAGGAGTAAATTAAGAAGTTTAGGAGTATATTATAGGCTAAATGTATAGAGATATATAGTTATTATAAAGAGTAGTAGTTTTAAATAGGACTAGCTATGGAGGGTAATAATATAGGTATATATAAAGCCTATATTAGGGACGCTAATAACCTTAATAATCCAACCCTTCTTCCCTTATTTAGTAAAAGCAACGAGCTTAATCTAGGGCCTATTCTTAGCTTTCTACCTATACTTACCACGGTAAAAGAGCTTCTAATTACGCGCGTATACGTTTATCTACAAGTTATACGTATACGTGGCCAGTAATATCGCTATATTGGCTACGTTTGCTGCTTTAGCCAGAACATACTAAAGACTTAGAGGCAGCTACTATAACTACCTACTAAACTCAATATACTAGTCGTAAGGCCTATAGCGGTAAAGGGTAGCAAATACCTAAGTTAGCGGTTTACTAAGCGGTATACCGTAAGGCGCTCTATTATAGTATAATAGCTTTACTTTCTAAAGGTTAATTATCCTAATTATTATAATGTTAAAATATATAGTTACCGGCTTACCAGCTTACCTAAAAACGGCTCTATATTAAAGTAGCTACCTTATATTAATAAGTTAAAGTTAGAGTCTAATTTTAGTAGCCTAATAGCTTACCTTACTGCTTCTATATAACGTCCTTCTACTTTACCTGCCAAGCTTAGTAGTAATATACCGGATAGTAAATTTAATAACAATATACTAGATACTCTGGTTCCTAATCTAGTACCTAACCTTAATAAATTAGAGCTTTTAGGTCGTAAGGTTTAATACTAATAAGACCTATAAGTAGGGCTAGAGGTTCCTACTGTGCGGTATACACCTCTCTCTAAGCAATTAGCTAGTTTTATTATGCGCGGCGCCTTTCCTACTCTGTTTCCTTATAGTAAAGCCGACTTTAATATGCTATAAAGCCGCATAGTTACCCTAGCTACATACACTAAGTATATGCTTAAGTATTAGGACGGTCGGTTTGGCCGCTATTCCTTATTTCGCTACTATATGTTTAATTAGATTATAAGAGAGTAAGCCCTTAACGCCACCCACTTCCTTTATAGCCAATTAAATAAAAATAGTCTATCTTTAGATAAGCTTAGTAATCTTATAAATAGTAGTAAGGGTAATTATATTTTAAATAAGATTATATAGTATATACGGAAGCTTAAGGGCACTAGGCCTTACTAGAAGCAGAAGAGAAATAAGCTTATAGCTTATACTAAAAATATTAAGAGTGGGTCTCTATTCTTTACACTTAGCGCTATTAATCTATATTAGTATAATCTATACTCTTATATGCCTTAATTTAATAAATATAAGCCTGCTAATAAGGCTTAGCGCTACCGGATTGCTTCTTAAAATCTTAATAATAACCTATATATTACTGCTTACTAGCTATATTACCGCTTTGATCTATTTAGGAAGCATATACTTATAGGTCTATTTAATAGCACTAACTTTTAGTCCTAATATAAGTGGTAGGTATAAGGTAGTATTACGGCACTAACCTAATACATACTGTTTTATACTATCTTGTACTGTTTCCTACTATTAGCTAGCCTACTACTAGCGACTTAACGACCGGCCCTACTATTTATATATAATACCCCCTTTCCACCTTCTTCCCCTCTTTATACTATAACGTAGTTATTTAGTCTACTTTATTACAGCACTATAACAGTTTATGGTATCTTTAATTTACGCCCTATTGCGATTACTAATTCCATATACCCTAGCTAATTAACCTCCGCCCTAAAGTAATTATAACCTATACGCGCCCCTACTAAAACCGACACGTCCCTAGTATAGTCCTAAAACGATCCTTAGTTTTTACCTAGCGCCTAGATAGGCGACACTAATAATGCTAAAATGGCCGAAACCTAGAACCCCCGCGATGTTTTTGTAGACCTCTTTATAGAGATATACCCTAATATTGCGTAGATAATCTACTACTCCCTACTATACTCTAAGACCTTTAAGCCTAGTAAAGCTTACCTTACCCTTATTAACTATACTAATAAGTTCCTTAGTAATATTAAAGTAGGACTATAGTGTATATATAATATAAACACCGCNAATAAGAAAGCTAATGAAAACCTTAGTGCCCTTATTACTTCTTAAATAGGAACTATTAACTTTTAGGCAGAGGCTATTACCGTTCTAAAATAATTAACTATTATAATAATAGTAGTAACCTAGCAAAAAAAANGGAGATCTAAAGACCCGCCAATATTTAGCGGAAAAGGTACCCCGCTAAAATGATAAGCTAATTTTAAAACCTAGTATATTAAGATTAAAGGAGTCTTTAACCAGGACTGGGACTACTTTAATACAGTTTAGTCCTAGATTCTTTATATCTCGGATATACTAGAGGATAAGGCCTATAAGTTTATTAAGTAAAGCCTAAAGCTTATATATAAGAACCCAAATAATATATCTATATAGAAATGGCCTATTAAGGAAGATATGCTTAAAGACCTTACTGCCTACTATAAGGTCCTTAATATAACCCAGGTTATAAAAAATAAGCTTAACTATTTCCCCTAGGGCGAGTATAATTACTAGTCCTAAAAGGGAGAGCTTAATAAGCTAATAGCCCGCGCTAAGAAGACAGATAAATAGAAGGTAGACCTACTTTAAAAGCTTATTTCTCTAAAGATGGAAGAGCTGGTACTTAGACTTGCCTATAAAATTAATAATAGTAACTATATAGGTTAGAGTAAGCAGATAGATATATTTACTAAGAACCTCGCAAACTATACATACTAAGCTAACCTTAAGAAGAACGCTAACTACCGCCTACCTACTTAAGCCCTTACCCCTATGTTAACCCCAACCCTAGTAATAACTAAAAAACCTATAAACCTTAATAGAATCTTAAATACAGAGTGTAAGCGCTATATTAATAATAAACTATACCTTACCTATAGCCTGCCCGGCCACTAAAAGGATGCCTATAACCCTACTAAGATAGTAAACCTAGTCCTAATACTACCCTATTAAATAACGCAAACTAATAACCGCGGACGTGGCGACTATAGAGTTTATTATAAACGTGGTAACTGCGGAGCCTATTATAGCCGTAGCGGATAACCCCCCCCCCTTTAATCCTATAGCTTAGTTACTCTAAACTATGTCCTATATAGAAGCCTAACCCGTTAATAACGCCTAGTATTAGTAACTTCGCGTTAGTAAATATAAACACGGCTATATTATTAGTAAGGTATTATTTTCCTATACCCTAACTAAAACTAAGACTAATACCGCTAGCTAGATGGACACTAGACCGCCTTACTAAGATAGCTCTATACCCTAGTTATTAAAAGGTAAACCCTTAAACTAAGTTACGTTTAAGGGTCTAAACCATATAAGGAGGAAGATAAGAAGATTAGGTCCCTATTACTAGATTAATTAGTCCTTTTTATTAGTAAACTACTACTTAATCTTAAATTAGCAAATAATAATAAGAAATTAATCCTTATTTAAACCTAACTCTCCTTATTATATAACTTATACCCCTAAGTTTATATTAATATAGTAAGCCTAGTAGACTTTAGTAGTACTATAATAGTATTTACTAACGCAGAGTCTATTATAAGAAAGTATAACGTTATAACTAAGAAGCTGCTAGCACCTAGGCTACTACGCCTCGTAGATAGTATCCTAACTTCGCTTATTACGGACTACTTTACTACCTAAATGTTAATCGGCCTCTATACTAAAGCTATACTCTTTTTTATTACTAAACTCTTGCCTACTACCCTAATTATCCTAGGTATGCCCTAGCTTTAGAAGTACAAACCCTATCCTAGCTTTAGGAAACTTAAGATCTACTTTAACTTAGACTACTACTTTAGGCACTACCTCCTATAGGGGATAACCGACGTTAGTAGGGACGCCCTATATAGATACTTAGCACTACTAAGCCTAGTGCTTAGGACTATATATAAAGCCCTAATAGTAAAAGACGTTCCTAATAAAGGGGAGCCTATATAGCTATAAAGAAACAAGATAGTAGAAGACTGGACTACCCTAGTACTTAAAACTAAAACAATAGGCTAGCTAGCCCTACTAAAACTAAGAAAAGAGGTCCGCTTTACGCCGCTACTACTAAGAATCTAACCCTAACCTAGGCACTATTTAAACCCTAGCTGCCTAGCCTAATACCTAGAACTAAGCCATATACTATATACGCACACTATAGCTCGCGTTATAGTAAGGACTGGCTATAGAACTACTAAGACCTAGATAATAGAAACCGCGCCACTATACCGCCTAACCTTATACCTATCTCCCGCGCGTACTGTATAGGGCCACCGCCTTATTTCCGCCCCCCTAGGCCGACTAAGCCGTACTAACCTAGCTATAGCACTAGAAAACTAGACACGCCCTAACTTAGATAATATTAAATGCACTTATACTATTAATTTTACCTAGTTCTATAAATAAAAAGATATAAAGGTAATAAGGATCTATATAGCGGAGCTAGTAGAACTAGTTAAATAAGATAAGCACTAATAGCTACTTAAAGAGCTACCTATAGGCCTAATAGAAGTACCGAACCTATTAAAAAGGTCTTTCTGCCGGCTAGTAGAAGGCGACTATATAATAAAGGAAGCCCGTAAAGTACTTCCCCCTTATTTTTATAACTTTTTTAAAATAAATCTAAAAACTAAACCCGGGCTTTTATATCGGAAAATAGTTAATACTAATATTAAAAAATTCCTAAAAGGCAAACTAGGATTAACCTGTAAAGATATTCTATAACGCTTATTAAAGGAGTTTAGTAAATATATTAAGCACTTCCTCTCTAAGAATATAAATAAGCTACCCCCTTACTAACTATAAGACTATAAAATTAAGATTACCCCTAGAAACTAGGCCTTATACTATAAAAATAGACTACTTTTACCTGCTAAACTTAGGTGTATAAAGAAGTGGATTAATAAGATGTTAGATAAGGGTTTTATCCGTAAATCGACCTTACTAACTACTATACTACTCCTCCTTACTACTAAGCCTAGCGGCGGTATATAAATCTACTATAACTACTAAGGCCTAAATATAGTTACTATTAAAAATTAATACCTACTACTACTAATCCGCGAGACACTTAACGCACTTTATAGTGCTAAGTACTTTACTAAACTTAATATAATTGCTGCGTTTAACTAGATCCGGATTACGGAGGGCTATAAATAGCTTATAGTATTTATGTAACCGACTACTGGTGCTCTCCTAAACCTACCCTTAACTCACTCAACGACTCGCTCACCTTGACTCGTTCACCAACTCAAGCCACCGACTCGACCACTGACTCGGTCGATGACTCGGTCAATTGCTCCTTTCTTATCTCATTATCTATACCTTCCTCATGTATATATATAGACCCTTTAGACCTCTATTTACAATCAAGTCGCTTACTCAATTCTCCCATACTGCAAAGCTTACAATTTATTACCTAGTTCGGACTCTATAAGATACTAGTTATACTATTTAGCCTTTATAATATACCTACTATATTTTAAAACTATATTAACTATATTTTATATAACGCCTTTAATAACTACTACACCGCCTACCTTAATAACGTTCTTATCTTTTCTAAAACACGCGCCAAGTATACTAAGTATGTAAATAAAGTCATCTAAAGACTTAGTAATGCTAGACTTTAGATTAATATTAATAAGTCTAAGTTCTACTCTACTAAAACAAAATACCTTAGCTTAATTATTTTAACTAATAGTATAACTATAGACCCTAAGAAGGTATAGGCCTTATAGAAATAGAAGGACCTAATATTAATTAAAGAACTATAATAATTTCTTGGCTTTGCGAACTTCTACTAATAATTTATCTAAGGCTACTCTACTATCGCTACACCTATAATAAAACTCCTAAAGAAGGATATTAGATGGCTATAGGGACTAAAACAAGCTAAATTATTTAAGGCCCTTAAGGGAGCCTTTACTTTAGCACTAGTATTAGCATACTATAACTATATAAAGAAAACAGTAGTAGAGATAGACGTATTAAATTAGGCTTCTAGCGGAGTCCTTTCCCAATATAATAATAACGGAAAATTAAAACTGGTTGCATTCTTCTCTATAAAGTACTTTATGTTAAAGTATAACTATAAGATTTATAATAAAGAACTCTTAGCTATTATTAAGGCTTTAGAGGAATGGCGTCCTAAGCTATAAGGGATTAAGGAGCCGTTTAAAATTATTACCAACTATAAGAACCTATAGATATTTATAACTACTAAGTAGCTAAACTAGCGCTAAGTCTAGTAGGCAGAGTTTCTTTTATAGTTTAACTTTATAATTATATATAGACCTAATAGCAAAGCTACGCTCCCTAATGCCCTAAGCTGGCTACTAAAAATAAGGCCTAAGAACACTAATAATAAACGCCTCCGCCACTAAGCCTAAGTTATTATACCGCCCTAAAAAGTTAACCCTATAATCTTAAAAAAATTACTATATAAGTTCTATAACTCTAATAACGCGGAGTTTATAGCCGCTCTAGACCCTAAAATAGCTAAAAAGTNANTAAATAAGTTAATNTAGNTAGNATACTAGGAGAANAAACTTGTAANAGATATAGTAGNAGCCCTANGTAATTAGAAAGCTTGCTATTAGCTAAAGAAGATTAGGAAATTACTTTATTATAATAAGTTAGAATATAGTATTATTAACGAATAGATCTACTTCCGCTAATATTTCTTCGTCTTTAACGCCCTAGACCTTTACCTAAAAGTTACCCATCGCTCTTATAGCAGCGGCCCTATTAGTTACCCTAGCTAAATTAAAACTTTTAACCTCTTAAACCAAATATACTAGTAGCTAGGAATCTCCCAGTTTATAGCTATCTTTATTAAAGACTATACCCTATACTTTTGCACTAAGACCCCCTATTCTGCCCTACCTGGTTTTCTAAAACTACTAAAATTACTCGCTTACCCGTAAACTAATATCTTAATTAACTATATTATAACGCTGCCGGTATACTAACGCTACGGTAAGGTATATAAATATATCCTTATTATTATAGACCGCCTAACTAAAATATAACACCTTATTTTAGTAATAGGACTCTTAATAGAGGAGCTAGTTAATAGCTTTATTAATAATGTATATAAGCTCTACGGTATACCAAGTATAATTATCTCTAATTACGGCATATAATTTATTAGTAACTTTTAGCAATAATTAAGTAAACGCCTTAAGATAACCTTGTAACTAAGTTTAGCCTAATACCTAAAAACGGACGGCTAAACTAAAATTATTAACGCTGCCGTAAATAAATACCTTTATACTTTTATTAGCTTTATATAGGACAACTAGGTTAACTACCTACTACTTACTAAGTTTACTATAAATAACTAAGTTAATAAGAGTATAGGCATCTCCCCGTTTTTTGCAAACTATAGCTTTAACCCTTACCTCGGAATTAAGCCTACTAGCCCCTACCTACTAATACTATTAGTATAAGTAAAGAAGGAGTTTTTTTGCGCAGACTTTATAGCTAACCACTTTAAGCAGATATTAACATAGCTTAAGGCCCTAGCCCGGATTTTATAGTAACGCTATAAAAATAATGCTAATACCCGTAGGGATAAGAGCGCGTTATTCTACAAAGGTGATATAGTTATAGTTAGCTTAGAAAATATAAAGATAAACAGACCTAAGAAGAAATAGGACAATAAATAGGATGGCCTATACCCCGTACTTGCAGTATACTAAGAAGTAGTTATAGTAGACCTCCTAGACTATATCTAAGTAAATAAATCCTTTTATATATCTAAGGTCCGCCTTTAGGCTGCTAAAGAGATCCTTAACTAAGCAAATATTAATATTATAGAGCGCTATAATATACAAGGACGAGTAGCAGAGAGAGATAATAACGGCAATATAGAAGGCAAATAGGAGTTTAAGAAAATCCTTAATATATATAACGAAGACCCCTAGGGCCTAACTTATAAGATTAAATGGAAATATTATAAGGATATAACCTAGCAGCTAAAGGAAGACCTAAAGGGTTATAAATAAGCTATATAGCGCTTCTATAAGCAACACCCTAAGAAGCTAGGACCCCTAGACTAGGTATAAGATAAGGAAAAGTCACGCCGAGGTTACAGCCAACTACTATATTAAAATTTGTAGTGGTTAGAATGTTATAGAACTTTAACTAGCGGTTAAAGTTATTTAATTAGCTAAATTCTCGCCAAGAAACGCTATATAGATTAATTTGGGTAGCAGTATAGAGTTCTACTAACCTTACTTACTAAACTAATAAATTAGGATTTTCTATACCTGGTATAAAAAATCGCTATTAGCTTAGTTAAGGGCGGTAAGCGGAACTAATATCTTTATAATAAAAAATAGGCAACCCTATACACTGCCTATTTCTAAGTTATCTATTTAATTTATGGACTAAACTATCTAGGGGAGAGGAGTACTGTTACGGCACTAACCTAACGTATACTATTTTATACTATCTTATACTGTTTCCTACTATTAGCTAGCCTACTACTAGCGACTTAGCGACCGGCCTTACTATTTATATACAATACCCCCTTTCTACCTTCTACCCCTCTTTATACTATAACGTAGTTATTTAGTCTACTTTATTGCAGCACTATAATGGTAGCGGCTATATATATAGCTTCTTATGGAGTTTAATAGCCCTAAGGCCAGATCCGTTAACTAGTAAATTAAGGGCGGCTTTTACTAAGCACTAGGCTGCTTTTATATTTATAATAAATCCTAATTAATCTAGGCCTCCTAATCTTTAATATTTTTCTACTCTTAGCTATAAAGAATAGCTTAATACTAGTAAGCTTCTTACTACCTACCTTAATCGGTTTTAACGGCACCGTAATTATACTAAATCTTACTACTTAAGATTAAAGAAAGGCTCCGTTATGGCGAAGGAGTGCTACTTTTACTTTTTACGCTTTCTCCATAATAAGGCCGCTATATTAAAGAATTAAAATCTATATTACTAGATATTCTATCTATAGCGTAATAATAAGCTTCTTAATAGCTATAATTTAGCTATAATACTAGCGTAAATAGCAAATATTAATACGTCGCCCGCTATAAGTATATTAGTAATAGTTAACTATATAGGTAAATATTATAGTAAGAAAGAGAAAAGGTTAACTTGCTACTAGGAGTTACTCTAATTAGTATAGCCGTACGCCAACAGTCTTTATGCCTTTAGTTTAATAGTAGCTAAGTTTATAAACAAGCTTATTACTAAACGTAATTAGTTAGCGTTAGAGGTATACTATCTACTTCTTAATATTTCCCTTTTTAAAGGCTTAAGGAATATAATAACTTTAAACTGCCGCTAAGAGGATAATTAAAGCGCTATATATAAGCTTAAAGATAGGTAACTAAGAGGGTATAGACTGTTTAACTATAAGAAATATAAGCGCCGCCTAAATAGGGTAGAGGATATTACTTTCCTTAATTTTCTACTCTATTTTAATTACTCTACTTATAAGCGTTAACTAAGAGCAAGGCCTTAAGTTATATCGTACTTTCCGTAATATAAAGGCAATCCCTCCTATCTATAGTATCCTAAGTTCTGCTATATAAAGCTTATTCTTTACTATTTATAACGGGAGTATAAAGAAGTGGCTACTTATATTAATGGATTTAGGGCCTCTAATTATATAGCTTCCTATTAGGCTTATATTAACTCTTATTAGCATCCGCCTAACTACTTCTATAATTAGAAACTAGAGAAAGGTTATAAAACTACTAATAATATTAATAAGTTTAAGGGCGATTTCGTAGACAACTTGGAGCTATACTAGTCCTTTAAGGCCCTACATACCCGCGTTAAAAATATTAATAGAGTTAAAATTAAGGATTTTAATAGGCTTAGTAATAGGGAGCTTAATTATAACTATAACTAGAATACGCATTAGGGTACGTACCCGCAGCTTAATAAGAGGACTTATTGGCAGGAAGTATAGCTATAGCCTTTACAATAGAGCCGCCTATCCTAAATAGTAACTCTATCCTCCTTATAACTAGGTTAGCGTTATATTTATAACGTTATAGTTAATTACTATAGGCAGATCTAAGTAGGCGTTGGCCCCTCCTTACTGCGAATTAATATTAATAGAGAGGCAAGAACTGGCAAATTATATCTTATTACTATCCTCTCTACTACGCTCTGTAATATAGTAAGGGCTAATAATAAGCTAATACTATTGGCTTAAGCGGCCCTTACTAGGGTAACTACCTTTAATATTAACGGCAGAACTATATACGATTTATTAAGGTTGCTAGTAAATCGCCTATTTAAGGACTTGCTTACTACTAGTCTTACGCCTCTATAATAGGCTTTTAAGGATATTTACTATCTCGTCCTTAATAAAAAATCTATAATTAGGCAAGTACATCTAGCCTAAATTAATCGCTACCTCTATTAGATCTACCCTACGTATAATAATAACTACTTTAGAGGCTTAAACATCTTACTAGTAGGCGATTTTTATTAGCTCCCCCCTATAAATTAGGCGGCCTTATATAGCAATCTACCCGCTAGGCCGTTAGAGCTTACTAGCTATAGAAAAGAAGCCTATAAGGCAATTAACTAAACTGCTATTTTAGATTAAGTTATATAGCAGGGCGGTAATAACGCTAAGAGCTCTATATTTAGGACTGCCCTTATAAAGCTATATAGTGATTTTATAAGTAAATCGACCTAGAAGCTTCTTTTAACTAGGTATAAGTAGGGCCTGTCCACTAATAAGGTTGCGGGCTTTAATAACGCAATTTAGCTATATAGTACACGCGCTACTATAGGTAAGTATAACACTACTTAGCTTCGCGACCTTTTACAGCTAGTAGTAGCTATTAAGTTAGTTAACACTAGTATAGGTATAAGGAAAGTTACTCCTAATTAGTGCGATACTATAAAGAATCTAGCCCTATATATTGGCGTAAAAGTAATACTAATATAGAATATCTGGATTAAACTAGGCTTAGTAAACGGTACTACTAGTATAATTAAAGATATTATATAGAAGGGACACAGATATTAAAAAGGATTAGCCTTAGTTACTACTAATTATAGTAAATAGGTATAATGGACCTGCCCTATTCACTCGGCAGGATAGTAAGAAAGTTATTTCTATATTTTCTATGCTTTATAAATAGGAGGGTATAAAAGGCTCTTACTTACGGCGTTAATTTTTAATTACTTTAGCTTTTACTCTTACCGTATATAAAAGCTAGGGCCTAATACTTAACTAAGTAGTTTTAGATATTAAGGAAAAGGATTAAACAGCTAGGCTAACCTATATAGCAATCTCACAAGTTAAAAAGCTTTTAGGGCTTATATTTAAACGTAGGTTTAATATAAAACAATTTTAGTTATCTATAAGTAAGACTAAAGAGGTATAATAAGAAGATTTTATATAGAGGCAGTAGTAACTACTTATAAACGACTTTTCCTAATTAGGAAATTATATACTGGCTTAGAGGTAAGTAGAGAATATAGCATTTGTCTTAGTTTCCTAACTTTTAAATAGCTTAACCGCGAAATCCAATTTTCTAAATTTTAACCCCCCTATCTGTCCTACCTTCTTATCGCTTCTAAAGCTATTAAATATACATATAATAGTATATAGGGAGAATTAGCAGTACTGCCGGATTAATATTGTTACTATCTATAGTGTTAATTAATTTTTAGAATTTTTTAATTTTTTTAAAGGGCGGAAATGTCGCTTATATAAGAAGTTATATAACCTCTAAGAATACTTAGGACCGTATATTAGCAGCCACGACTTCTCTATACTATAGTTAAGATTTTATATATACTGTACCTAGAGCTGCTTATAATAACTATTACCTATAGATTTACTAATTTATAAATTAAAAATTAGACGTAGTTAGAGCTGTTAGTAGGGGTTATTAATTACGCTCCCTATAATAAAATTTTAGATTTTAGTAATCTAAACTAATAAATTAAATTAAAAGTTCGGAACGTTTAAATAAAGTTTTACTAAAATACTAGCTAGACCCTAACCTAGACCCTTCTTAACCTGTTAAATTCTAAAAATAACAACCTTTACTAAATTAAAAATTAACCTTATCCATAATAAGCCCTCTAATTGGATTTAATAATTCTTTATTATCTAAATTATAGCTAAAACTAATGAAGTATAGCAGTATATCGACCTATTTAAGAAGAAATACGATCTTCTAAAGCTAGAACTACTAAGTCGGCCTACGCTAAGGGATATACTACCTATAGCTATATTAATAGCAAAGTTAGACCTAAACCAGCTTACTACCTATAACTAGCTCTACGCTAAATATAAGGATAATCTACGCGTATACTAGAAGCAAAAACAGGCTATGAACGATATTAATAACTATATTGTTCGCACTACATCGGTAGCCTACCTTTTACTTATTAATAGCCTTAGTAGTTAGTTACATTAAATATTTAAGGCGTCTTTACTACTATAGTAGCCACTATAGTAACAAAGACATCCTGTATTTTAGTAAGTAATTAAGCCTATCTTATACGAGAATCTTATACTATTAGTACTTACCAAATTACGTGCTTGTAGGGCCTCCTCCCGTCTATAAATACTCCCTCCTCTATACCTTCCTCTCTTCTTCTTTCTTCTTCCTTATAAGAGCTAAAGCTGCTCTAATACCCCTCCCTAGTCCCTACTAAGGGATTTATTAGTTAACGTGGCGATATAAATAGCATCTAATAAGGAAATAGGTAAGAGAAGAGACAGAAAGAACGGAGGGGCGTTTAGTAGGTATTAGTTAAGCAATGTTAATGTCTATATTATAGCTGCCTAATCTCCTATTTATAGGCCTCCTCCTATTTATAAATACTTCCTTCTTTACACTTTCCTTTCTTCCTTTCTTCTTCCTTATAAGAGCTAGAGGTGCTTTAATACTCCTCCCTAGTCCCTACTAAGGGATCTATTAGTTAACGTGGTAATATAGATAGCATTTAATAAGGAGATAGGTAAGAGAGAAGATAGAAAGGACGGAGGGGCGTTTAGTAGGTATTAGTTAAGCAATATTAATGTCTATATTATAGCTGCCTAATCTCCTATTTATAGGCCTCCTCCCATTTATAAATACTCCCTCCTTTATACCTTCCTCTCTTCTTCTTTCTTCTTCCTTATAAGAGCTAGAGGCGCTTTAATACCTCTCCCTAGTCTCTATTAAGGGATCTATTAGTTAATATAGCAATATAAATAGTATTAGACGAGGAGATAGGTAAAAGAGGAGATAGGAAAGACGGAGGAACCTCTGGTAGGTATTAGTTGAGTAACGTTAATAGCGGTTTTTATTACCTAAAAATTGCGTTATATAACGATATTTAGAAACGTAAATATATACTCCTATCCTATACTTATACCACTACTAAATATTCTAGATTTTGCACTCGGAGCTACTTATAATAGGCATTTCTAAAAGATCTGCCAGTTTAAAGCTCTATAATTAAACATTATTAATATTTTATATAGGGGTCGTTAATTAAGCTCCTAGGATACAATTTTTAAAGTTTAACACTATACTAATATTACGACCTTCTTGCAGTGGCTAAGCTATCCCCAATCTCCTCCTCCTTCTCCCCCCTTCCATTACTTAGCGCCGAGCTATTGCGTTATTATACGTCCGAACTAGGTAGGTAATGATATAGTTATTTAATTATATTAGACGTCTTTATATATAGTTATATCTCTTCCTATACGCGTATTTAATTAAGTTAGGGTAGTAAACTTACTTTAATTCCAGCTATACGGCGATTTAGTTATTAGGTATTAAAAATATTTAGTATATAAAGCTTTAAATTAGAATTATAATCTACTATATTAGATCCTACGTAAAGGGCTCTATATTAAAGCTCTGCAGTCTAAATATATACTAGATTTGTAACTAATATAATTCTTAAGCCTAGCTTAAGTAGGGCGCCTTAGTTACTATAATAGATCCTTACCTAGCAGTAACTAAGGCGCCTTAATCTTACTACTACTTCTAAATTAAGTAAAAGCTCTATATAGGGGGGTTCCAGGGGGTCTCCCCCTAGAAAACCTTATCTCTATATATATTAATTAAAGTCTATATAATAAAGCTCTAAAATTAATTGGCTTATTACTTATAAACTCAGGTCAAAATTTACGTTAGGGGATTAACGTTCCGCATGTTTATAAATTAATCAAATATCTCGCTTCCTAGTTAGCTTATTTTTATTTTTTTATTTTTATCTATTGTATTATACTATGTACAATACTGCGCATATAGCCTTAGGCTATGGCGCTATAGTTCTATATACATAAATCCTTTCTAGGCAGCTTAATATGTACTAGTAGCTATATCCTAGTAGTTTATAAACTCCTAAATTAGGAGTTTATAGTTTCCTAGTAAAATACTAAGATACTATAACTACTAGGGAATAAGAAAATGGTAAGAAAAACTATAAGAAATCCCAACCCCTATTCCTGTCCTTTTGTAATTTATTTCTATTCTTTTGCTCTCTAATATCTTTTTAAGAGCTTAGTAGGAGTTGCCTCCTTCTAGAATCCTATCTGTTTTTATTCTTCCATAGAATCTTCTTNACGTACTAGTTTAGCAGCTTTAAGAGTCTCNCNGTCTTTACTATTAGCAAAGTGTTTTTCTTTACNATTAATGCAAAGAGGGGTAGTATGCTAGCAAGGCTTGCCTGTTATTATACAGGTAGAATAGGAATAGTCTTTAGATAAATATGCAGCCGCACAGTATCTACAAGCCCTAGTAGAGCACCTGTCTCCTATATGGCCAAATTTTTGGCAGCTCGTACACTGCGTAGTAGGAGAGACTTCGAGGTATTTTACTACCTTAGTAGCTATACCTGCAATTAATATCTCTTTTTGCTTAAGGATTTCTTGTCTTTTTTCTTCGTTCTCTATAGTAAAAACTATAGAGCCAAATCTAGTCTATAGATTGTGTCTTTTTACACTAGATAAGATCTATCTAGGTAGTCCTTGTATCCTTATAGGATTAAAGGTCTCAATTTCTTCTTTTAGAAGCTTAGAGCTTCCTTCTTCTAAGAAAGGTAGGGTAGGAACCCTATGGGCTATAATTTAAACCCAAGGTTCTAGTTTTTGTTCTCTTTAAAAGGTAAAGCAGTTATGCCAGATTTCTTTATATTTAACTAGGAAATCTGCATTATACTCTTCCGTAGTCGTAAGGAGAATATTTTGTTTTCCTTTAGTTCTAGCTATGGATGCTAAAATAGGTTTTTTTACTTGCAGTTTTAATGCAAATAGTTAATTGACTTTGTTTCGTATAGAGAAGATATCTAAAGGTTAGTCCTTTTGGTCTGTAATTAGGACTAGCTTTCTTTCTTATAGCTGCTTTTTCTTACTTCTAGTAGAAGTAGAAGGAGTAGGAAATGGTAGTAATAAGAAGGGTAGAGAGGACGAAGTAGGGAGGTCCTTCTTTAGCCTCTCTGCGTAGGTTTCTTTAGTAGGGGCTACCTCCTTACGGAGAGCTCTTACTTCTTCAACTAGTCCTTTTAGGACATTGTTTGTCTTTTCTTTTCCTTTTATAAAGGGGTTTTCTCCTACTAGGACACTACGTGTATAGTCCTCTAGCTGTTTAACTTGTTCTTCTTCTTCTTCTTCTTCTTCTTCTTCTAGCCCTTTATAGGCCTGGGTTAGGCTATCTAGAGCCTTTTATAGGTGTTGTTCTGGAGAAAGGGAAGTGAAAGATATACTAGGTATACCAGCCGTGAAAGTCCTCATTTTGGTTATCTTTTTGCAGGTTTTTGGTTTTCTTTTTCAGTAGAAGACTAAGGATATCCTCTTTTTTCTCCTGTCCCAAATAGGCCAGGGGAAGGAGAAGGGGCAGAAAAAGTAAGTGTAGATATAGACTTATTATCACTTATTTCTATAGGAGGTTTCTTTTTAGGCCTATCGGGCCTTGGCATTTTGTGTCTTATAAGGGGGTTTTCCTAGTTTTTACTATCCTTATACCCTTTTCTCCTTACTAATCCTACTAGAAGATTTCTAGGGAGATTAGGCTAAGAGGTAGTAGAGAAACTAGCCCCTATTTTGTAGTTTTAGTATTAGTGGTAGTATTAGTAGGTTTAGTGTTCCTATCCGTGCCTCGCTTATAAGCTAGGGCCACCCTTAAAGAAAATTTTCTGTTGGGAAGAGGGGGTAAAACGACAAATAAATCTACCTCTAGCTCGCTAGGCAGTAGGAATTAGGTCTTGAAAGTTAGAAAATCGATTGTTTTTGATGGTAAGATGGGTATGCGTAAGTTTTGGAGTGTGGCGCTACCTTTTGGTAAGGTTGCATGTGTGGTGAAGGTTTTCCTCCTAGTCAGCTACGTTATAGTCTAAGGGACTTTTCCAGACTTTATTAAGGGACGCGACTTGTTTTATATGTAGAGTAGTTACCTTCTTCAACGAAATTGATCTACACCCCCATAGCAGCTATCATCTCAGAAATACCGTTAAATTAATTTACAGAAGCAGCTCTATGAGTATATCTACTCCGTGCGCCTCCACGATATCTGGTAGAAAGCGCCGCCGAACGGGCGATGCGTCAATTGAATCGCCTACGGAGGCTCCGCACGAAGCTCCGCACGAAGCTCTGCACGAAGCTCCGCACAAAGCTCTGCGTACGGAGGCTCTGCATGAAGCTCTGCGTATGGAGGCTCTGCATGAAGCTCTGCGCACGGAGGCTCTGCATGAAGCTCCGCGTACGGAGGCTCTGCACGAAGCTATACGGAGGCTCTGCACGACGGCTCCGCGTATGACGGTTCTGCGTACGACGGTTCTGCATACGACGGCTCTACTACGGAGGCTCTATATAAAGCTCTGTGCAGAGCTTCGTGTAGAGCTTCGTGCAGAGCCTCCGTATGCAGATCTTTGTGCGGAGCTTTGTGTAAAGCTTCGTGCAGAGCTTCGTGCAGAGCTTCGTGCAGAGCTTCGTGCAGAGCTTCGCGCAGAGCTTCGTGCAGAGCTTCATGTGGAGCTTTGTGCAAAGCTTTTGTACGCGGAGCCTTGAACGGCCTACCCAAACAATAACCACCCAAGGTACTCCACACGTCCGCGATACAGATATATCAACAAAATAGCCTTATTAATCTTATATAGCTGCTAAGTTTTATCCTTTCTATAAATTTTAGTTTTTATATAGAGTATAAAAGGCTATTTTTTAAGTTTAAATATCTAGCACTTAATATTATAGTAGCTATTCTAGTATTTTTAGAGTGGCTATTATAGATCTATATAGGTTTTATATATATTATCTAGCATTTAATAAAGTAGGGGGCTGTAAAACACAATTATAGAATAGAATAGATTATAGAGGAGATAAATCCTTAAGGAGGTAGGGTCTCTAGAATTGTAAAGACAATATACTATAGACATATAGCTTTAGTATATAACTAGCGACTATCTAAGCGGCGTTTAGGGGTTGTTTTAAGGGTAACCTAAGGTAACTGCAATAATATCCCTTATATTAACCCCCGCCCCTCTTTATAGTTAGCCCTTAATTGCTATTACCTTATAGTATAGGGAGATTATAAGGGCTTGTCTCGGAAGGGGTTCGGAGAGATATTAGTATACCGCTATATATTACCTATCTATCTAACCCCTACTTTAAACTCCTAAAAACCTTAATAGGGAAAAAATATAATAAGAAAAAAGACGTACGGATTATTAAAAGATCGATTAAACGCCTACCGGAAGTATACTAGTAACTACCTAAGTTAACCTAAGAATTTTTATATAAATCTACTTCTAAGCCTTTATACTAGTCTGTAATTAATCGCGAGTATTATAGGTAACTTAGTGTTTTTAGTATAGTTCTATAGAACCTTTTATTATAGGATTTAATATATAGGGCCTTAGCTTACCATCGTTTTTAACTATTAAGATATAATCTTTATAATCTGTAATCATTTTTTATAATCCCCTATATTACTAATATATTACTCCCGCACTTGCCTTTAGGCTATTATATATAGTTAGGTAATTAATTAGTTAATTAAAGAGACTTATATCTTAATATTTGGTGTATATACTTTTAGTAAAATCTCCTTAATACAATATAGGGTATATAACGGTACCCTCTATATTACGATCTATACCCTTTAATTAAGCCTATTTTGTTGTAATATTACAATAATCTAACTTTTGCCAATATTGTTAAGTATCTATTACTAATATCAGTATAAGCAGATTTTAATTTATCGGATTTAACCTTTGCTTACTATAAGTTTAGCTATTAAATCTATTATATAACGATTAAAATTCATTAAAATTACCTATAAATCTTACTCTCTATACTTAATTCTATCTTATTTATTATAGTAAGATATTAAAATCTTATAAGGTAACGCTGTTATGGCTTTACTAATTATAAGCGCTAGAAAATACACGCCTACTACCAAAAATACCTCGGTCTACTATAATTAGAGATTACTTACTACGTAAGCAACTTCCTTTATCACAATATTAATTAATCCTTAATATTAGAAATACTAAGCGATAAATTCTAACAGCTTAATTAAGCTAAATTATAATAAGGGTAAAGTATATAAGAGCAAAAGAAAGTTGCCAGACATCCTCTTTTAGAGGAGGCTCTCTTTAAGTAGCACTAACGCCTATAAAACTATCGAATTTCTATTACTGGCGACCTTATATATGCTGCCGCTACTTAATTATAGTAATAAATACTTATATTGGCTATGACAATTAAGCTAAAGTAGTTACTTAGCTGGTTAGAAGGCTTTAAATCTTATAATGGTATTTATAAGAGAAAGTAGCATAGTAAGGCTGCCTTAGCTAATATAGATAGAGTATAAAATTGCATAGTAGAGCTTTAAGTAATTACTAAGCCTTATTTACTAAAGGATATTTGCAATATAGATAAGACGGGGCTATTTTAGAAGGCTATACTAGATACTATATTGGGTACTAAAGCTCTATTAAGAATAAAGAAGTAAAAGGTATAAATCTCTTTAAGCAATTGCTCTAATATAGATAGATTAGATAAGCTTCCTCTTCTTATAATTAGCTTATTACTAACGTAGTCGGTAAGCAAGTGGGCCATGCAAGCATCCGGGCCACCGTAAAACCCCACCAAAAAACCCAAAAATCGGTCTTTAATATCTTAACAACGGCTTAATAATAAATTATAAAATTTTATAATTAGACTCTTATACTTACTTTAAGACCTTTATTAGAGTTTTAGAGTAATTACTTAAGCCATTATTAATATATTAAGATTTAGCTCTTAAATCTAAGCCAAATTATTATATCTTAAGAACCACTTATTAAATTACTTTAAAACTTTAATATAGGTCTTAAGGTAAGTATGAGAGTCTAATTATAAAATTTTATAATTTATTATTAAGCCGTTGTTAAGATATTAAAGACCGATTTTTGGGTTTTTTAGTAGGGTTTTGCGGTGGCCCGGATGCTTATATAGCCTACTTACTTACCGACTACGTTAAAGATATATTACTTTTTACGTAATTAAATTAATATAGCCTTAATAAATATTATATAAAGGTATAATAAAAAGGCCTAGATAATAATAATAATTCATTGCTTAATGTCCGATTTGGATCCCTATTAGGCCCACGCGGACTACTCCTTATATACATATAGGGAGAAAACTCTATTTAAGAAAACCCCGTAATCCATCTCCCCGCCTTATAGGACTCGCCTATGAGGCGCCTGCGAGGCGCCTGCGAGTTACCTGTAGTGCTCCTACTACTTTACTTTTTAACCTCCTTAGGAACCACTGCTGCCGTAACAAGCCTATAGACGCGCTAGTATCGCAAACTTTACTCTACTGCTATAGAGTTATTAGGGGGCACCTGTTGCTCGCCCCCCTGCCTTCTATTACCATTTTCTTTATAACCTAGAACTAGTTTAGTATATTTTAGCTAATAAGCTACTAGGTAACCGCCTTAAGGCCTTTTTGTATTAAGAGCAGTGTCTTATAGTTCTCTATGCCAGCTATTAAGAGCATTACTTCTTAGTTAGTACGTAAGGGGCATAGCAGTATTACGTGCTTTAGTGTCTGTCTTAGCTAGCTATATTTGCATCTCGGGCTACCTACTAGGACACCCACCCAGTAGAGCCAGTCTTTTAGTCCTATTACTCCTGTTCTTAAGAGTATTGCCATTATATTTTCTGCCTTTATTAGGCCTTCTCAGAGCCCTAAAGTGTTTACCCCCTATGGCGTTAACCATACTACGGCTTAGGTTCTTTTTGCCTTAGTTAACCTCTGTACCTTTAACTCCTATACGCCTCTCCAGCATTAGTCCAGCCAGTATTATATTACGGTAGTTGGTTTCCTAGCGTTCTTTTATACTTTACTTTGGCTCTTTTCTCTCTCTTGCTATTGTCCTTACTAGCCTCTTACGCGTCTCCCTTTCTCCTCTATATAGGCCTGGGCCCTAAAGCAGCACTATTTTTCTTCTACTTTCTTTACCTATTTCTCTAATATATCTTCCCTACTTTGGGGTTATTAGTTTGTTCTCCTATAAGGCGCCCTAGGGTCCCTCTATAGTTTATTTAGGCGTGTCTTAATATACTTTATAACATTAGAGTTACGTTCCTTTTACGCCCTTTATATTATAGCGGCTTTAATATATAGTTGTAGGGGGGGAATATTAGCTTCCTTCTTAAGTAGTACTGTGGCCGTTTGCTTATATCCACCTATTATACTCCAGAGGCAGGCTGTTTGGACCTTTTAAAGTAGTTTAAGGAGCGATTTAGGGGGGCCTTTCTTAGATTCTCTAATAGCCTAAATACTGGACCTATACGTTATGGTTGGCCGGACAACTGCTATATATAGTAGGCGTGACCTCTAGAAGCATGGGCCCTATGTAGAATTAACGATCCTAGATAATGCGATATACTATGCTTGGCCCTTATAGGCCGCTTAGGCCGCATATGCGCTCTACCGGAGCTTACTATCTACCTATACTCCTAATACTTTTAGGCCCTAAACTGGCTGACCCCTAAAGCCTTAGATGCGAATTATATACTAGAGATCTATAAATTGGTTGCGTTTTCTTATAAAATAGATTAGCTAGTACTTCTCTAGTAAGAATTAGACTCTATATTGTCTTGCCCATTCTATATAGGTATTATAAGCTTTCTCTAGCGTTCTGCAATTCTCTGCGGCTGTTGGCCCGTATGTAATTAGGTTTGTGTTGTTAACGAAGCCTATCCCCTAGGTCGCCCCTTCCTCGGCCTAGATAATAATGGTAATTATATTTAAGCGGCTTATCTAGTTTAATAACAAGACGTATAGGAGGAAGATACTGCTCTTAATTAACGGCTTAAGCGCCTATAAAGCAGCCGTTTAAATACTTATTAAGAATATTTCTTTTAAAAATACACGTATAGAGTTCCTTCCTCCTAATTATACCTTAGTATTACGGGAGTTACCCGCATACATTCGTCCCGTAACACCTACGCACGTTTTATAATTACCCTTATTTCTTTAACTATATTAACCTAACCTATTCTATTCCCTATCTAAATGTCTTTATATTAACTACGCATAGTTACGCGTACGTAGCCTTCTTAATTACTACTCTGTTTAGTATATTGTATTTTAGTTTATACTTACTTCCGTAACACTTAGTATATTAGCCTCTTAATTAAGGGATAATTGTAAACTTTAAGCTGCTTTGCTGGTAATACTAGCTGCGATTTATAGGAGAGGTCTCGCTTTAAGATAGGAATCTAATTAAGTAGATATACGTCTTATAGATAATTTAATAGTTAGGTAAAGTTTAGAAGTATAATAAAGCCTTATAGGAAATACTATAGTAGACTTGTTAATAGGCTAGGCATATAGGTAAATAAGAAGTCAATAACGTAAATATAACTAATAAAGTAGGTTGTCTAATAGATTAACTCTAATTATATTCTAAGATTTATTATAAAGAAGAGAACTATCTAAGTAGGGACTATGGTCTTTTAAATATATAATACTGCGCCTAAGAAATATACTAAGTATATTAGTAGATTACGTTTCTATATTCTTATATTTTTATATTCCAAACTTATAATATAACTAGCTATATAATTTAGGTACTCCTTTTTTTTTTTTTAGGTCCATTGTATTATACTACGTATAATACTGCGCATGCAGCCTCTAGGCTATGGCGCTATAGCTCTATATACATAAATCCTTCTTAGGTAGCTTAATATATACTAGTAACTATATCCTAGTAGTTTATAGCTACTTAGTAAAAATACTAGGTTACTAATAACTATTAGGTAATAAGAAAACAATAGAAAAGATTCTAAAAAAATAAGAAATCCTAACGCCTGTCCCTGTCCTTTTATAAATTATTTCTATCCTTTTGCTCCCTATTATCTATCTACTAAAAGCCTAGTAGGAGTTACCTCCTTCTAAAGATCTTACTGCTATTAGCTACTTTCTAGTAGCTATTTCTGTCCTGTCTAGGAATAGAAAAAGAGCTTCTCTTCCTTTTTTTATGCAAAATAACTTCTTTAGAGAGAGAGAAGAGCCTAGTTACCTTTATATATTCTTTCTCTCTTCTTTATATAGGCTGCAGTCTAGTAGTAGGTACTTAGGGGTTTATATAGCAGTACATTCTCTAAAGCATCTACCTTCTTTATCCTTTCCTATTGTTCTAGAGAAGGATTTAAAGAAACCCTTTCCTAGTTTTAGCTGGAAGAAAGCTAATTATAGCTTTTTAGGATATCTATCTTTAGGTGCTTTAAGAGAAAAGAAATAGCTTCCTTTACAGATCCTAGTATAGTGTTTTCCTTTATTTTTGTTCTATTGCTAATTGTTTTTCCACTATTCTAGTATCTTCTCTCTTGCTACTCTCCCTATATAGGATAAAGAAGTATAAGAAGACTTTATTTTTCTTCTAGAGAGACCCTTTTTAGCTAGTTTATCTACTATTTCGTTTCTATAGATTCCTAAGTAGCTAGGGACCCAATAGAAGTTAATAGAGATACCTTTACTAGCTAAATAGGAGCAGCTTTACGTAATTTTAAAGACTGGTTCTTGCCCTCCTATAAGAGAATTTAGCTGTAATCTTTTAATAGCCGCCTGGCTATCTATAAAGATATAAACCTTTTTCTCTTTTAGTCTTTGTTGCTTTAGGTATTCTAGGGCCCTATAGACTACGTAGAGCTCTGCGTTTATAGTTTCTATATAGGGTCCTAGGTTCCAATTTATTGTATATTTAATCCTATTTCTCTCTCCTATTTTATATACGGCTGCCATACTTAATTTGCTATCTTTAGAGCTATCTATATAGTATATATCTACTAAATCCCACTCTAGGGAATCTTGTAGATTTTCTACTAGCCTTAAATATTTTTGTGCAGCTTCTTCCTTACTACCTCTTAAGATAGAAAAGAATGCAGAAATAGGAAGAAACTACGGTTTTTGCTAGTTTAGAGAGATTCTCTCTATTTTCTAGTTTTAAATTAGCTGCTAAACTCTAGAAGTTAGAGATAGCAGCTGTATTTTTGGCTGTAAGAGGTGCTTTATAGTAGAGTTTTTAGGGCTAGAGTTAGAGCTTAAGCTAGCTACTAGTTCGTCCTTATCTTTATTAATCTCTTCTATATAGACCTTCTTAATTACGTGGTTTTCCTTAAATTTTAAGATCCTTAGTGTATAGCTATTGTAAAGCCTTTTAAATCTAATTCTAGGAGGAGGAATAGAAGCTTCAACCTCCATAGCCTGGCTAGGAGATCCTCTAAACGCTTCTAAAACTAGTTTTAGGGCCTTATTTTATAGAGCTTGGTACCTAGCTAGTAGGTAGTCTCTAGATTTGCTTTTCCACCAGCATTATATTCTATAGTCTGCTATAGTAGTAATATAAGCTATATAGAGCTGCCGTAGGGCTTATAAAGATAGACCTCTTTATATATTTCCTAGTCTTCTAATTAAATAGAAGGAATCTTTTACCTTAAAGATTCTTATTTCTACATATTGTTTAAAAGTAAGCTTAAAGTTTAGAAATACCCCTAGCTACCTAACTAGGGGTTTAGGGGATATTTCTACGTCTCCTAGCTTTAGCCCTTCTTCTATAGTAGTACGTTTACTATAGAAGTGTATAAGCTCTATCTTGCTAATATTAAAGCTAATAGCCGCTTCCTTAGCTCTAGATATTAACTTTAGCGCTATTCCCTTTAGCTTTTTGCAATTAGATTTAGCCGAATTTAAAGTAATTATAATTGCAAAATCGTCTATATAGCTAAGGGAATAGGCTCCTTCTGTCTTTAGTCTGTAGATATTACGTATATATAGTAGGAATAAAATAGGGGATATAGGTAAAACTTATGGTATCCCTGTTTCTATTTCTACTTTTTCTTATATTTACCCATTAAAGGAGAGCTATAGCTTTCTATTGCTAATAAAGGTAGCTACCTATTATATAAACGCTATAGGTAGTCCTAGTTCCTTACAGACCGATTAAAGTTAGTTTGCAGAAACATGGTTAAAGGCCCCTTTTACGTTTAGAAATAATATAATAGCTATCCTTTGTCTAGCTTTTTTCCTATTATTTTTTAATTAGATATTATTTAGGAGTAGTAAAACTGCGTTAATTACGGACCGCTGTCTTCTTCCTCCTAGTTATGTCTCTTATAGTAGGCTAGTAGTACTAGCTAGATATCCTAATCTAGTAGTAAAGATCTTCTTTAGAGTCTTTCCTAAGCAGTTTAATAAGGAGATAATTCTATATAACTTTAGTAGAGAATAGTCCTCCTTATTTACCTTAGGGAGAATAACTCCTTAAGCTTCTCTCTAGACTTTTGGTTAATAGCCTAGGGTAAATAAAATCCTATAGATTCTATATAGAAGATCTTCTATAATAGGGTAGGCCTTTTATAAAATTGTAAAGGATAGCTTATCTAGCCCTAGGGCTTTTTTACTAGAGCTAGAAAAGATTGCTTATTTAACTTCTATTTTCTCTAGTTCTAGCCATTCCCATTTACTATCTATAGTATAGTCCTTTTACTCTATAGGGCTAGTGGAAGGGGGTTTAGGGAATAGAGTAGTTAAAAAAGCTTTACACTAATCCTTAAAGCTCTCTACTAATCTAGTAGTCCCATCCTTGCTCTACTGTAGACTAGGGATTATTTGCAGCGTTTTCTCCTTTATATATTTTAGGGTAGTAAAGACCTCTTTTCCTTATGCTTTTTCTAAGAAACTATTCCAGCAGCTAGTTTTAGCTTCTCTTATTGCATAGAAGTATTAATTTTTGGCTTCTTTATAGGCTCCTAGTCTAGAGCTTTTAGTAGGTTGTTCTTCTTAAAGCCTTCCTAGTTTTGCTATTTTTTTTCTTTTCTATAGAAGCTCTTTATTCCACTATAGTTTAGAGAATTCGCAGGTTCTAGATTTAGGGATAGCTTTCTTAGCTGCTAGCTTTATACAACTAGTAAGATCTACTACTAGGTTATCTACTTATGTACTTAAGCTCCTATCCCTATTTCTATATAATTCCTCTAAAGAAGCTAGGGGGCCTTTTTCTCTTATCTCTATATAGGGGTTTTCTCCTACTAGTTCTTCTAGAGCTAGAACCTTTACTTCTAGTTCTAGTTCTTAAACTAGCTCTACTAACAAAGTAGAAAAGAGCTCCTAATTTACCTTTTTTATATAGAAAGAGGTATCTTAAAGGGGGTTTAGGTATTTTTACGCCTCTCTAGTAAATAAAGAGAAGGCTATATTTTTGTGGTCTAATTGTTTTTCTTCTATTATAGTCCAATTCTCCTAGGTATTTTCTTAGAAGTTTCCTAAGTAAAAGGCTAGGTCTATAATAGACTTTTCCCTTATATTAGATCTATAAAAGGTCCCTTCTTACTTATCTAAATTTAGTAGTTGGCAGTTATATTTATTTAGCCAATCTACTAGTTCTTTGGCTTCCCTAGTTAGATTTCTAGCTAGTGCGTTCCACCTTATATAGTGTAAGTTATAGTCTCCTATTAGTGCGAAGGGGAGGTCTAGTTCTCGTTCTAGAATGGCCCTAGAAATAGTAGATATACTATTTCTTTGGGTTCTAGAGTTCTTGTCTAGCTGTCTCTCATTATAGATATTAAATAGTAGAAATCTTTCAAATTGGCCATAGATTTCTAATGCTATAATATCTATATCTTTGCAGATATCCTTCCTATTTCTATATTATAGAAAGCTAGAGCTAGTCTTTCTTATATAGATAGCTACTCTAGGGTAAATAGCTAAATTGCTAGGGAGGATAAGGTTAAATGCAGGGTGTGGAATAGAGAAGTAGGATCCTTTTTGTCTATCTTTCCAGGTACTAGGTTCTTATACTAGGATAATATCTATTTTTCTTTTAAATCTTATTTCTAGTAGGGTTTGCTATACTTCTTATCTTTTTCCTATATTATGTTGTATAAAGAAGATCTCTCCTCTAGCTTTAGAAGCTAGGGAGATTTCTTCTTCTTTTTATATATTACCTTCTAAGCTTATACTCATTAATATACTAGCTTAGCTGCTTTAAGAGACTCGTAGTCTTTACTATTAACAAAGTATTTTTCTTTACAGTTAATGCAAAGAGGGGTAGTATACTCGTAAGGTTTACCTATTATATTGCAGCTAGAATAAGAGTGGTCTTTAAATAGGTGTGCTGCTGTATAAAACCAATAGGCCCTTATAGAGCATCTATCTCCTATATAGCCAAATTTTTGGCAGCTGGTATATTATATAGTAGGAGAGACTTCTAGGTATTTAACTAGAAAGTCTACATTGTATTCTTCTATAGTCGTAAGGAAAATATTTTGTTTTTCTCTAGTTTTAGCTATAGAAGCTATAACTGGCTTCTCTATTTGCATCTTAGATATAAATAGTTTATTGACTTTGTTTTGTATAGAGAAGATATCTAGAGGCTGGTCCTTTTGGTCTTTATCTATAACTAGAACTAATCTCCTTTCTTATAGCTGCTTTTTTTTTCCCTAGTAGAAGTAGGGCTTATAGAACTTGTAGTGCTACTAGCTACCTTACTAGTAGGGGGAACTGAGGAGGTAGGAGGTAGAGAAGAAGAAGAAGAAGAAGAAGAAGAAGAAGAAGAGAAGGAGAATGACAAAGACGGAGGAGCAAACGTAGACGAAGAGAGGCCCTTCTTTAGCTTTTCCGCATAGGTTTTAGGGGCTACCTCCTTACGGAGGGCTCTTACTTCTTCTATAAGTCCTTTTAGGATATCTGTCTCCTATTTTTTCTCTTTCTTTTATAGAAGGATTTTCTCCTACTATAATTCTTTATAGGTCGTCCCTTATTTATTTAACCTGTTCTTTACTTTCTCCTTCTAGCCTTATATAAGCCTAGGTTAGGCTTTCTAGGGCCTTTTATAGGTGTTGTTTTGGAGAAAGAGGGGGGAAACTTAGACTAGCCATCCTATACCTGGCTTATACTACATTTCTTTTTAAGTTTTAGTTACCCTTTTTAGGGGACAATAGGGGGTGACTTCTTTTTCTTCTATTTTCTTTTATAAGAGCTAGAGACGGTTTATCTACTTCTTCTGCCTCTATGTTTTTCTTAGATAGGCAGGGGGAAGATAAAGGAGAAGAAGAAGAAGTAGATGAAAATTCGTCATCACTTATCTCTATAGGAGGCTTTATTTTAGGCTTAGTAGCCTTTACTATTTCGTATTTTATAGCTTATAGCTTATAGCTTATAGGGGGGGTTTCCTAGTTTTTTTAGTAGATAATAACCTCCTTAGGTCTCTTATCTCCTTTAATAAAGGTAAAAAACTAGGTAAAAAGCCTTCCTAGTTTTTACTATCCTTTTTTATCCTTTTTCCTTACTCACCCTACTAGAGAGTTTCTGGGGAAATTAGACTAAAAGGTAGTAGAAAAACTAGGTAAAAAAGACTATAGTAGTTATTTTCTTCTCTATTAGAAGTAGAAAAAACTACTAGAAAAAATAACTTGGTAGGCTTTTACTAGCAAAAAAGCTAGAAAAGGCAATCCTTCTCTTACTAAGGAAAATCTGACTAAAGGAGATATAGAAAAAGTACCTACACCCCCTATTTTATTAGGCTTTTTCTTTATTAGGGGAAAAGCCTAAAAAAAGTCTATTTTGTAGTTTTGGTATTCCTATCCCTGTCCTGCCTATTTCGCTTATAAGCTAGGACCACCCCTAAGAAAAATTTTCTCTTAGGAAAAGGGGGGTCAAAAGGCGAATAAATCCACCTCTAGCTCGCTAGGCAGTAGAAATTAGGTCTTAAGAGTTGGAAAATTAATTGTTTTTGGTAGAAAGATGGGTATGCGTAAGTTTTAAAGTGCGGCGCTACCTTTTAGTAAGATTGCATGTGTGGTTGGGATTCTAGGTACTTCTTATTTTATAGCTTAACTAGTTCTAGCGCCTCTTATACTATCTTAACTAACCTATTTATATCCTTATTTAGTAGTGCGACTACTACTAATATAAGGTCTATAATACTATCCCTCTCCTCTTTATCTTTATTCTTAACGTACTTTATAAGCAAGTCGGCTATATAAGTAAGCCGGCCACCTTAAAACTTATTAAAAATTAGAAAAATCGCACTGTATAATTACAGCACCTGGTGTATAAACGCGTAAATACGCGTTCATGCACCAACCACCTACGTGCTAACTAATTAGGGGGGAGGCGCGTTAGTATATAGACCACGTAGTCTACCTTAATAGAATCGACAGTTACCACCATCCCAAAGAGCATACAATACTATATGTATTTCGTGCCCCGGGATACGACTTACTTATGCTATTAAGTTAGTACGAACACTAATTAGTAAGCGCGCACAGATCAGTAATCACTTGATACCTCCCCCCGAGCGATATACATAACAGCAACCACCTGTTTAGACTCCTAGTACGACCTGCTAGAAGGTCGGAAGTCAGGGATTACGGACTATCACCAACTCTGTATACTTATTTAAGTCTTAGTATAGTTTACTAGAAGTTATAAACGCGAATATAGACCTATACAGAACCCCTATCCTCAAACCCCTCAAACTTTAAACCTCTTCGGACCTTTTGCGGAAAACTCCTACCCTCCTGCGAACTATTACGGACCCGTTAATTAATTTTATAGACCGTTATAAGACCTCCCCTACCCGTTATAAGCTGCTACCACCCGCTACGCACTATACTACACTATAGTATGGCAGACATCAGTAAGTAAGTTAGTAAAGGTTAAAAGAAGTGGAGATAAGGAGTCGACGTTACGTCTATAAACGACGTTAACGACTATATTAGTTTCAAAATCCTTAAATATAAATACTTTAAGCTTATAAATGACGACCTGTGGGAGTAATACTAGGAAGACTTTGCGGACTTTACGGAAGCTATTTTTAAGGCCTATAACCCTATTACTATCCGTAAACTATAAACCCTTTTACGTAACTAAGGTGTATAGGTTAAAAGGAATAAATAAGTTACTATTATATAGTCCTTATATAATATAATACACGAGAAGGACTAAACGGAATAGACTAAAGAGGAAATCCTAGACCAGTTCCAAGAAACTAAGGAACTCTTTACTTCTTCCAAACTTAATATAATTGCTGGCCTTATACCTAACCCACTTAACCAAATTCGTCCTATAAACCTAAGCGGCTTTAGACTTAACCTTATTGGCTAAAATATACCCTACTCTTAAGTTACGGATTATAATACCCCTGTAAACCAAAATACGGACCAAACTACCCCCGCTATTTAAGTTACAGACCCGTAAGCTATATATCCGTAAGCTATAGATCCGCAAGTTATAGATCCGCAACCCACCTAAGTAAAGACCTACAGTAAGGAGCTAGCTAACCTAGCTAAGCTCTATACCAACGAATCTAAGTACAGCGGTGAAAATAATAATTTTGACTTTAAACTAACCATCTTTACAGACCTCTGCCAGAAGGCCGACATTCCTAAATAAGAGTTCAGCCAAGCCTACTCTACCATACTGCGCGGTTTAGCACTTAACTACTACTACACCAACCTTAAGAGCAACCCCCTTGGTGTCCCCTTTAATAAGCTATATAAAGCTACCCATAACTACTTTAAAGGACCGGAATATAGGCGTAATATCCTTACCTAATAGAATACGACTAAGCTACGGACCGTAATTAATAAGAACACTAAAAAATCGACTATAGAGTGCCTGCAAATTCTTATTAAAGACCTCCGGCACCTACAGCACGGCCTTAACGCTAAGCTTTAAACAGACGACTTTTTATACAATAAACTTATTACGGCCTACCAGGAAGTAGAGCCCTGCAAGTACGCCTATTATAAGCCTACAGATACCTTAACTGGCCTCATTAATAATCTACGCTCCTCTATTATAACCTATAAAGTCTTAAACCCACCAGGCAGCACTTAAGCCTTTATTACGGATATTCAATATCCATAAATAGACTTAGACGTCTACTTTACGGACCGCTGCTACCGCTAGTAGCACCCGTACCGACCAAGTCCTACCTATAACCCCCGTAGTAACCCCTATATAAAAGCATACCCCTACAGACAAACAAGCCAGAAATGCTTTGTATGTGGTAAGGAAGGATATTGGTCTACAAGGCATACCTAGGAAGAATATAATAGGTCTAAGAAGAGATTTAATAAACGGATTAGCCAGTTTATCTTAGAATACAAAGGAAAGGAAGAAGAGGAGCCCCCTAATAAGTTAATAGAAGCCCTTATAATTAACTTTAACCTAGACAACTAGGAATAGGAGACCCTAAAGACGTTCCTAACTACTTTCAGACCTTTTACGGACAGCTAAGCCTTTAATATTACAACCGTATTAGCCAACCATTCCTTTATACACTTAGTTGCGCCTAAAAACTATTCCGCAAGCACCCCCATTACGAACGTTATAGATTATAAGCAGGACCCATTTGCATATATTACCACAGAACGCTATACCCCTAAGGAATTCTACGGTATTATAATCGACATAGGCGCCTCTAAGAAGTCTACTGCAGGCTACGGACAATACCTCGCATATAGGACCACCGCAAATAACAATACGGATATTAATATTACGCAAACTAGGGCCGTAAACGTCTAATTCGGCATTAGCTCAACTGCATTAATTAGATCAATTACAGTTAAGACCCTAATTGGCCTAGTTAACTTCCACATAGTAAAAACAGACACCCCTTTCTTACTTTGCCTTGCGGACATAGACAGGTTATAGGTTTACTACAACAATATTACGGACACCTTAATCGGCCCCACAACTGCCCTAGGAAGCAAGCATATTACCCTACTAATTACACAACGATTTAGACACCCGTTCCTTATATAGGGAGAGACTTTACGGACCTATATTTAGGAATCTTTTAACTATAACCCATGCTACCTTACTAGTACGGAGATCCACCGTCTACACCGCCGTTTCGGCTACCCGTCAGCCGAAAAGCTATATAGAGTCCTTAAACGCTCTAAACACGACAACGTCGACAGGAAGGCAGTTAATTACCTAACTAAATACTGCTCCTTTTGCCAGAAATACGGACATTCCCTAGGCCAATTCAAGTTCACCCTTCATAAGGACCTTAACTTTAACCACTTAGTATACGTAGACATTATATACATTAACGGCAGCCCAGTATTATATATAATTAATAAGGCAACCCGCTACTAAGCCGCCCGTTAGTTGCAAAATATATCCGCAAAGTATACTTAGGATATTTTACGGACCTGCTGGATTAACACGTATATTAGACCTCCTGAGTATATTACCCACAACGCCGGTAGGAACTTCATCAGCAAGGAATTCCAGCAGTATGCTACGGCCATGGCTATATTAACAAAAACTATTCCAGTTAAGGCGTATTAGTCTGTTAGGCTTATTAAGCGAGCTTACCTAGCTCTATAAAGAGCTTATTAGATTATTACGGACGAGTATAAGGACATCTAAAAGGAACTGGCTTTACAGATGGCCGTAAAAGCCGTTAACGATACCGCTGGCCCTAACAGACTAGTACCCACTCTCTTGGTTTACGGAGCCTATTTAAGGATAAGCAACCTAGGCCCCCCTACCCCGTCTATTACGGAACGAGCAGCTATAATACAGAAGGTAATGGCCGAAATAGTTAAATTACGGGCTAAATAAACTGTTAATAACGCCTTATACTACCGTAACGGACCTAATACAACCTTAGTACACAACCTCCCGCTTAACTCTAAAGTCCTTATATAGCATAAAAGCGGCAGCTAGAATGGACCCTATCGCCTACTAGCCGTAGAAAATAAAACGTGCTGCGTATAGCTTCCTAGCGGGCCAACTAGCTTTAGAAGCACGTTCGTAAAACCCTACTTTTAATCCAAAAACACCCATAACGTCAAACTAGACGAACCGGAAGTACCCGCCGAACTAAATAAACTGGAAGTACCCCCACCTACCTTAGAAGTCCCCTAGGAACTCACTAAACCCGCTAAACCTACTATAAAGCGTAGCCAAGGACGCCCCCGAAAGTATCCTATAACTAAAAACCCCATAATAAAGAATTACCTAACCTCCGCAGGTATATCCGCAAGACAATCTCTACCTATAGATATATTAGTCCTAGTATAGGAAACCCCTTTTACGGACTTATAGCGTAAAGAGATTAATGGACTACTTAAAAAGGGCGTCTTTGCGGTTATAATAGAAAAAGATGTTCCGCAAGGCGTCCGTATATTTAACTTACGCTTTATTAACAAGATTAAGCACCCTAGTACTAATAAAGCTTTTAAGAAATTAAGGCTCGTTATACAAGCTTATAATGACTAGGGAAAGGACCTAGTCCTTACGCAATCGCCTATAATTTAACAAGTCAGTTAACGGATTATACTTATACTTATGCCTAAACTACAGCAAACTAAACCTATAGCCCTCTACTTACGGGACATCTCACAAGCCTACGTGCAGTCGAATACCTACCTAAGTAGGGACATCTTTATACGACTACCCCGTAAGCTTAACCTATAACTAGGAACAATTTTATAGATTATAAAACCTCTTTATAGGGTACTAGAAGCTAAAAACCACTGGTTTAAGATATACCACTAGCACCACGTTAGTAAACTCAAAATGGAATAGTCGACCTACGACCCCTGCCTCCTATACAGCCCATTAAACGGCCTTGGTATTGTTGGACTCTAAATAGATAATACCCTATTTCTAGCAAACCAGACCTTTACGGATGCTAAAGAAACTAAACTATAAAAGGCCAAGTTCTTGGCAAAGCCGTAAGAGTAGTTAACTAAGTAGAATCCGATTAAGTTTAATAGAGGCCTAATTATATAAAAGGGCAACCTAATTAAGCTAACTTAGGAACGCCAAGCTTAAAACCTAAAGCCCGTTATAGTAAAGCCTATGGACCTTACTAGCTCCCATAGAGAGACCCATAAGACCGTAAATATAAAGGACTAATACATTGCATAGCGTGTAAGAGGCGCCTATATTGCCATAGTCTATTAACCCAAATCTGCCTATAATTTGTCCTTTACGGCCCAGGTAGTAGATCCGCAAGAAGAAAATATTAAGCAGCTTAATAAGCGCATTTAGTGGCAAATTAACAATGCAGTAAGGGGACTTACTTTTATACCACTAGACCTAAGTTCCCTTAGCTTACTGGTATTTACGGACGCCTCCTTTACTAATAATAGGGACCTATCATCATAAATTGGCTTCGTAATTATACTTACGGACCGTAATTAGGACGTAAATATACTATATTAGTCTTTAATTAAGTGCAAACGAGTAACCCGCAGTGTACTAGCCTCTAAACTATATGCACTAGCTTATGGCTTTAATATAGCAGCCGCAATTAAATTAACGGTCTAGAAGATTCTATAACTAGAGCAGTTACCCCTAGTTTTATACACCGATTTAAAGTCCCTCTACAACTACCTAGTTAAACTAGGTACGACATAAGAGAAGAGGCTTATAGTCGACCTAATGTGCTTACATTAGGCCTATAAACAACGTGAAATTGCGGAGGTTAAATAGATCAGCGGCGGAAACAACCTAATAGACGCTATAACTAAGGCAAAGCCGTATTAAGCCCTTAAAACCCTAATTAATATAAACAAGCTTAACCTAAAAGTTATAAAATAGGTAGAACGGGACTAACGAAGTACCTATAGTACGCCTACGGCCCGTTAGAAGGCCGTACGGCTTATTATACGGCCTATTCTACGGACCGTAAGCTATCAGGTAGAAAATAGTGGAAAGCTGCGATAAAACTTAATGGACTCACGTGACCTACTAAATTCTGCTATATTCTGCCACAGTAGTCAAATCTACTAATTACGATTTTCCATGCCAGGCATAGAAAATCGCTATTGGCTTGCTTAGTACTAGCGTCTTAGCGGCCCTTAAGATCTAACTTATAGCTCGTCTACTACCCGTTAAAAGGCCGTACGGTTCATTTTACGGACTGTAAGCAGGACTTACGGCCAGCTTAGGGCACCGTTTAGAAGGCAGCCTAGAAGGCACCTCGGGAGGAGTTTCCTATGTATTTTCTTATGTGTTTTATGGTTCTATTAAGGCAATTATAGAGGCTGTACACAAGTAGTTTCATTTTCCAAGTACCGCTAGTATATAATTATAGCACCTGGTATATAAACGCGTAAATACGCGTTCGTGCACCAACCACCTACGTGCTGACTAATTAGGGGGGAGGCGCGTTAGTATATAGACCACGTAATCTACCTCAATAGAATCGACAGTTACCACTATCCCAAAGAGCATACAATACTATATGTATTTCGTGCCCCGGGATACGACTCACTTGTGCTATTAAGTTAGTACGAACACGCACCTTAATATCTCTATAACTACTTAATAATAAATTCTAATATTTTAGATTTAGGCTTTTATATATACTTTATAGCCGCTATTATAGTTATATAGTATATAGTTTAGTAGTTATTAAGATATAGCAATTTAGCATTATTTAGAAGCTAAAATAAAGTTAAATTGCTATATCTTAAAAACTACTAAACTATATACTATATAACTGGAATAGCGGCTATAAAGTGTATATAAAAGCCTAAATCTAAAACATTAGAATTCATTATTAAATAGTTATTAAGATATTAAGGTGCGACTTTTCTAATTTTTAGTAAGTTTTAAGGTGGCCGGCTTGCTTAAGTAGCCGACTTACCTATAGAGTACGTTAAGAATATTTCCTATCTCTAAGTTGTCTATTAGAGGTATAGCATTCCTATCTTTAATTTAGTAACCTTTATTATTTCTAATACCTTTTATTAGATCATTATATTCTAATTATTATAACTAGCTTCTTTTAATTATTCTTTTATTTAGTAAAAATATACTATTATATAGTGGTATATATAACTAGCTTTTATAGTAATATATACAACTAGCTTTACCCCTCCTCCTTAGTAAGTTATAGATTTAGTACGCGCATCTAATTTCGCCTAATTGCCATTAACTATATATAGTAATTAAAGTAAAGCCAAGTGCCTAGTTGCTAGGGGTAATTAAATTAAAGCTATATATTTAGACCTTACCTAGCTTACTAAAGTTTAAATATTAATCTAAAATAGTATTATAAAATTCTTAATTTACCTTTAATATAAATCCTCTTTTAAAACGCATAGCGGCTTAATTAATAGGTATATTTCCTTACCCTTAACAAAATTAATAAAGCCTTCTTCCTCCCTTATTATATACACTTCTGCCTTTATAAAGTTCTTGCTAAAATACCCTATAATAGCCGGCAAAATATAAATATAAAACTGTTTAGCTAAACTTTATATTAAGGGAGCTTAAGAAAATAGAAAATAATTTAAAAGCTATAGATAAGGATAATAAGGAAGATATAGAGGCTTGGCTTAACTATATATAAAGTTAATAAACTTCTTATATATAGAGCTAGTAGGCTTAATTAAGGCTATATAAGTTACTATATTTAATATAGGATTCTACCTACTTATAGTTAAATATGCTAATACCGCGATAATAAGCTACAGCCTTATAGGCAGTTGCTTAAGCTACTTAAGCTCCTCTATAAAATACAATTAAAGATATATAAAAAAATAACCCCGCCACCTTACCTATATATAGAGAGTGTGAGGGCGTAAAGAGGCTTTAGGGAAGATTTAAAGGAACAATATAAATTCTATCTAAATCTAAGGGTATATAGTTCTTATAAAGTACAAGACGTTATATAAAGAAGAAAAAGGAATAACGAGAGAATTATATAATTAAATAGTTAGGGGTCTTAGTGGTTAATATATACGTATATACATACGCGGTCTTTAATAGACTTTAGTAGAATTTAATTAATCTAGCAGAACTTAGTAAAAGTCAATTAAGCTAGCAGAATTTAGTAGAAGTTAATTAAGCTAGCAGAATTCGGCAGAATTTGGTTAAAGCGTTAGAAGAAAGAATTAATTAGGCTTTTTATAACTACCTTAGGTTACCTAGTAATCCTTAGATAAAGCTATATAAGGTAACAATTAATTAGAATAACTTTAAGCTTCTATTTACTACCTCTTATTATAAGTAAAAATGCTTTATAACTTACTATTTAGACTCTAAACTAAAATTTAAAAAATCTACTAGGATTTACTAGTCTAACATTTCTACTAATGTGTACCCTATACCTAAGAAATCCACCTAATTTTACTAACCTAGGAATTCTACCAAATTCTACTAATATAAGATTTCCGCTAACGTCTGCTAAGGACTTAGAAATTATACTAAACTATATAAACTAATTTTAACTACTATACCGCCCTAAACTAAGTAGAAGCTAAAGCTTAATATATAAAAGTACTAAAAGACCTAAAATTCTACTATAAAAAAGATACTTAAAGAACTTAAATATAAATTCAATACTAACTCTATACCTAATATAGAATATAAAGCTAAATAAAAAACTATATAAGAAACTATAGATAATCTAAGTAAGCTTAACACCCTCAATATCTATATAATTAGAGCTACCCTACTAGCCTAACTTACTAAAAAACCTAAATATACAATCTTTATCAGGATAATAACCAATATTAAAAAGGCCTTAATACTAAAGAAGTATACCGACCCTACTATAAAGGTACTAGTGGAGTATTATAAAACGCCTAGATATATTCTTATAAAAGGAAGCTAATAAGCTACTAAAATACCAACTATATAAATATAAGTGTCTGAATAAGGTTCTGTAATATAGTAGACACGGTTGCTTGTAACCAATTGGGTTTACCACGTGAGCTAAGTAAGCTTAGGAGATCCACCAAATTCCACCTGTAGAAGTAGAAGGAACGAAAAAGAAGAAATCAATTGAGACCAAAAACCCCCCTACCGTGATCCGAATAATAAGATTGTACTTAAAAAAGAAAAGTAGTTAGGATTTAGACCCCTATATAGGATATCCTAAAACAAACTCTAAGTACTATAGTAGTATTTAGATAAGAACCTAAGTAAAGGATTTATTAGAGTAAGCTCTTTACCTATAGCTATACTAGTAATTATTCTTAAGAAACCTAATAATAGTTTATACTTCCATATAAATTACTAAGCTTTTAATGCCATTACTATTAAGAACTAATATCTAATCCTATTAATATAAGAGAGGCCGAACTAATTAAGTAAGGCTTGCTATTATATAAAGCTTAATATTATCTCTATATTTAACTACCTCTATATTATAAAAGGAGATAAATAGCTTACTATATTCCATACCTAGCATAGATTATTTAAATACTTAGTAATACTATTTAGCCTTATAAACGCCCTAAGCTCGTTTTAATATTATATAAATAATACCCTATATTTCTTCCTAAATACCTTTTATATAGCTTATATTAACAATATATTAATATAGAGTAATAAGCTAACTAAATATTGGAAATATATTCACCTTATTTTATAAGCCCTATATAGAGCTAGTCTATAATCAGATATAGATAAATATAAGTTTTATAAAATGGAAGTTCTATATTTTAAACTCCTTATTTATATAAATAGTATATAAATAAACCTAAAGAAAGTTAAAGTAGTTATAAACTAGTAAAAACCAAAGAATATTAAGGACGTAAAAGCCTTTATACGATTTACCAATTTCTACTAACGGTTTATTAATAACTTCTCTACCCTAGTTTTACTCCTTATAGCTCGAACTTGAAAAAATAAAGCCTTTATCTTTAATAAGGAATATAAAAGGTATATTTACTACTATACCTATACTTTAATACTTTAACCTAAACCAAATAAGTGTTATAAAAGCTAATTTATCTAACTATATTACTAGAAGCATTCTATCTTACTATAATAAGGATAGAGTATTATACTCTATAGTATACTTTTTAAAATAACTAAGCTTAGGTAAATATAACTATAACATCTACGATAAGGAGCTACTAGCTATTATTAGATATTTTAAATAATAGTAATCTAAACTAGAAGGTATTAGATTTTTAATTAAGGTCCTTAGTAACTATAAGAACCTATAATACTTTACAACTATAAAATAGCTAAGTTATTACTAGGCCCGCTAGTTAGAATATCTATTTTATTTCTAATTCTTAATTATATACTACTTAGGCATTTAAGGCTAAAAGCCTAATACTTTAACCTAACGCTTATAAGACGCGCTAGTACTAAAAGAAGTACGCTCTTGCTAAAACTAGACCCAACTTTACCCTAAGCTATTTAACCCTTTTATTAATAATCTTATAGTATATATCCTTAAAATAACTAACTAATTAATTAAATAGATTAATAATAATAAATACATAAATAACAAGTACATCTAAGAGACGCTTAAGCTAATTTAAGACGGTGTTAGACGCTTTAAAAGGATCTCCCTATGTAAATATAAAGCTTATAGAGACCGCCTATGCTACTAAAACTATCTAGTTATCCTTAACTATAATAAGCTTAAGCTTAAGCTCCTTAAACACGCATATAATCTACTAGTAGCTAGCTACCTAAGCCAAGACAAAATCCTAGGGCTACTCTAATAGGAGTACTACTAGCCGAATATATATAATATAAAGGTATATCTTTAGCTACTATATATACTAATAAGCTAAAGCTTTATATAAGACGTATAACATCCTCCTAAAGCCACTACCTATTCCAGACTAAAGATATAAAAATCCTTAATTAACTTTGTTATTAATCTCCCCGTAAGTAAAGGCTATATAAATATTATAATAGTTATAGACCAACTATTTAAGATAGGATACTTAATTGCCTACCCTAATATATTAACACTTATTATTGCCTAACTATTCCTATACTATATATAAAAACTCTATAGGCTCCCTAAAACAATTATCTCTAATAAAAGCAGCTAGATTATCTTTATATTTTAGAACAAACTAACTACCTAACTTTATATTAAAGTACTATTGTTTATTATATATTACCTAGAAATAGAGAGTTAAATAAAACATATAAATACTATAATAGAATAGTATATTTAAATATATATGTTATATTTATAGGATAACTAAATTAACTAAGCTCGGACCCCTAGAACTCAGTCGCCTCCTAAACTTAATTACTACACCAAAATTAACTCTCCAACTTGCGGACCTATTTTCTCTATAACGAGCTGATCAATATAGACCAAACTAAGTAGAATTTATAAATAGTTATTATAGATTTTAAATCTGGTTCTTATAAGTTTGCGTAAAAAGCAATGCTTATATATAGTATCCCTTTATTAATTTTAAGCGATCAATTAGATGGCAAGTTACTATAATAATTTATACACTAGTATAAATAGTAATTAACTCCTATATAGGGGGCCTTGCTTTTTAATTAGGTACTTAAACAGAACCTATAAAGATTTAGCCCCTTATATATAATTATAAAAAAATAGTAATCCAAATCTTTAATTAAAATAGCAATACTAAGCCCCTTAGAAAAATTTAGGTAATTAGCTATTTTAGATAGAATTTTTAGATTAATTTTTTATTTACTTAATTAATAGAAAGTGTATAAGTTAGTTAGGCACGACTATCCCTTAACTCGTTAGGGTCCTTTAAGAATTCTCCACTGGATTTAATTAGCCACCTATATTAAACCGGGTTATCTAATTAGCTAGTCCCTTATTAATAACTGTAAGACCCAAATTAATGGGTTGAGGGATAGTAAATTTAAAAATTCTGTAACCTTTATAAAAAGGTATATAGGAAAGTTAATATATTATTAGAATATGTCTAAAATATATATTAATTTAGAGTTATATTAAGTATATATATAAACTTAATTACTACAGTAAATGCCTTTAAAAGATTTTTTTTTATATTATTACTAAATAATTATAAATAGGTGTTTATTATAGAGATAATATTTACTCTAAATTAATTGGTTAATTTCCTTATATATTATGTTATAATATTTAATTACTCTATTGCAGCTCCCGTTAGGGTCTATATAACGGGTCTATATAGGTATATATATATATATATATAAGAGAGAAACCGTATAGCTAGGGCTAGATATAACCTCTCCTTCTCTTATTATATAGCCTATATAGCCTCTCTTCTAATTAGTAACTACTAAGCATAAGTAGATATCTTTTTAAGGCACTATAGAAAAGCTATCTTAATGCGTACTCCTAGGTCTATCTAGTAGGGTATATAGCTAAGGCTTAGGTTCCGTTTCTAGCTGTTTTGGTTATCTAGGTAGGGTATAGGCTAGTAGCCTATAAGGCTAGTAGTGGTATAAAAGGTTCCGTTGTCTATATCTACGTTAATATATACAGCTCTATAACTTGCTAAGTTTTACTAAGTTCTACTAAGATATTAACTTCTACTAAATTCTACTAGGTTACTAAATTCTGCCAAATTCTACTAGGTTGCCAACGTTCTACTAATTCTATTAGGTTATTAAAAACCTTTACCGTATATGCAACCTTACTAAAAGGTGGCGCCGCACTTTAAAACTTACACATACCCATCTTCCTATTAAAAGCAATTGATTTTTAGACTCTTAAGACCTAATTCCTACTACCTAGCAAGCTAGAGGCGGATTCATTTACCTTTTTACACCCTTTTTACCTAAGAGAAAATTCTTTTAAGGGGTGGTTTTAGCTTGTAAGCGAGGCAGGGATAGGAATACCAAAACATTAAAACATAGACTTTTCCTAGGTTTTTCTTCTATAAAAAGTAAAAGCCTAATAAAATAGGAGGTGTAGGTATTTTTCTATATCTCCTTTAGTTAGATTTTCTTTAGTAAGAGAAGGATTGCCTTTTCGGGCTTTTTTGCTAGTAAAAGCCTAACAAGTCCTTTTTTCTAGTAGTTTTTTCTACTTCTAATAGAGAAGAAAATAACTACTATAGTCTTTTTACCCAGTTTTTCTACTACCTTTTAGTCTAATTTCCCCAGAAACTCTCTAGTAGGGTTAGTAAGGAAAAAGGATATAGAAGGATAGTAAAAACTAGGAAGGCTTTTTACCTAGTTTTTTACCTCTATGCTAGGAGATAAGAGACCTAAGGAGGTTATTATCTACTGCAAAAACTAGGAACCCCCCCCCCTATAAGCTATAAGCTATAAGCTATAAGCTATAAGACACGAAATGCTAAAGGTAAAGGCTACTAAGCCTAAAATAAAGCCTCCTATAGAGATAAGCGATGACGAATTCTTATCTACCTCTTCTACTTGTTCTTCTCTATCTTCCCTATACCTATCTAGAAAAGATAAAGAAGTAAAAGAAGTAGATAAGCCGTCTCTAGTGTTACGGACGCTTTAAGTACAATATTATAACTACTTGGAGAAGAGACGGAAGAAGCTAGTTGGTTAATACAGGCACGGTCTAGGATAGAGCCAATAGAACTATGTGACGAGGAATGGTAACCAAGGTCATATAATATAATCTGTATAATCTGTGTAATCTATAGGATCTATAACAGATTAGATAAAGTATACGTACATTACGTACAAGAAGGATTTCATAGGAGTACGGTTGTGTATTTAAGGACCCTTAGTCCCTACCTAGATAGTTCCTTCCTTATAGTAATTCTCAGAATATAATTAGAGTTAATTTATTAGGTAACCACTCCACCAGTTATTATTACGTTGTTAACTTTTATACTTGCATTTCCTACACACCTAGCCCAATAACGAGCCTATCGTAGTTCTTGCTATAAGGTTTCGTTATATAATTACTACCTAGTTACGGTATTAATATAAGAAGTCAAACAATATGCCACCAAAAGCAGCCACCATAATGCCATTAACGGCAGTAACTACTTTAGGGACAGGAGGTGATATTAGTATAGCAGATACTAACTTACAGCAACCTATGACGGTTGGATAGCTATAGGAGATAGTTAACTAGCTAATAGCTAACAATATAGTATTGGAAGAAAGACTTAACGGGATAGGAGCAGTAAAGATTAAGCTACTATTAATTAAGAGATTTATAGGAGAGAGGTTAAAGCTTAAAGGATTCCTTACGCAGATGCACTTTAAGGTCTTATAGGAGGGAGTAAAGTTACCTATACCTGTGGATTGGATAGCCTACGCAGGACTATTCTTGTTAGGAAAAGCACTTAAGTGGTTTAAACCTTACCTTACGGAGATACAGGTAAACGGAATAACGACCACTAACTAAGACGTTTGATTTATGTTCTTAAGTTAGGAAGGATTTACAGAGTGACTTACGCAGATGTTTGGAGACCTAAAAGAAACAACTACAGCGGAAAGAAAACTCCAGAACCTTATATAACGAACTTTAGTAATTAAGTATATAATATAGTTCTAGATACTAGCAATATAAGTAAAGTAGAATAATAGGGCGCTTATGGCATAGTACAAACAGGGACTTAAGGCTAAAGTTTAGGACGTAATTATCCTAATAGAAGATGCGGACACCCTAAGGGAACTAATAGATTAGGCGATTAAGATTAATAATTGGATCTACTAAAGGGAATAGGCTAATAGAGGCTAGAATAAAGTTCTATAGTTATATAAGGCGCAGAGTACGCAATAATAAAAGCTAAGTTAGAAACTATGGTATAGCGCAAAGCTAATAGACCTAAGTGGTACTAAAGAAGCCTATAAGAGATAGAGCAAACTATAAAAACCCAGAGGATAAGGATTAAGTAATTAAAGGTCTAAGGAGCAGAGGCCAAATCAGGGATCTTAACAGCAGAAGATATTCAGGCGGACTTTATAGCAAGAGAAATAGTTTAAAAAAGGAGCTTGCATAAATTGCGGAAAATAGGGTTATTACGTTAGAGACTATAGAAGTAGGCAGAGTTACTATATAGTAAAAGGTATAAGACTAGTAGACGATATATACGTACAGAGGGATAATAATATGCTGTAAGGAACAAAAAAATGTTTAATTAGAAGTTTTGCGTTTTGTTATAATAACGTATACCAAATTTATAAGGACGCTAAGTACGGCGCAAGCTATTGGCTATAGGAGCTAGCACTTATAAAATATAGAGAAACCAACGAACTAGTTTGTAGATCGGATATTAAGAACGATAAATTTAACCTAGGCGAAATATTCTATAATAATAAGGCAATAAGGGCCGCTTATTAAAAGCGAGTAAACCTTAGAGATGTTATACTAGAGGTAGAGGATAATTCCACTACAGAATAGGGAATATTAGTAGGGATTAAAACCCCACTAGATACGATGTCTATCGCTTTATAAGACGTAAGAGAAGTAGAATAGCAAACCACTTCGGCACTTAATAAAGGCAAAAGGCTAAAGACTTAAGATTCTTAAGACGAGATAAGAGACGACTAAGATTCTTAAGAAGAGATAAGGCATACCTAAGGACCTATAACGGACGAAAACCGATAGAGCAGGGCAATAGCTTAGTTTAGAAACATACAAATAAGCTTAGGATAGAGTTTCCCATAGGCACAAGACTCTTAAGATAAGATAAGTGAGATTTAAGACTCTTAAGACAAGATAAGAACACTATAAACGCCTAGTTAGACTAAGGCGGGAGCTAAGCTTAAGTTAGAAGCAAGCTTAGGATTAAAGAATCTAAGGAACTAAGATTTCGGAGTACAAATAAGGACACCTATAGGTAAGAGGTAAGGAGCTTCTTTACAGATTAGAGAATCTGTAATATAAATAGCAGTTAGATTAAGAGACAGATATATAAACCTAAAAGACTTACTAGGGGAACGCAGTGTTTAGCCTAAAGATTAAAAGTTTAATACTAGGATTAAAAAGCAAGACAACTTTAAGGATTAGGGCGTAAGGCGTAAACCAAAAGAAACTATAAAAGAGTTTAGACAAAGAATTATCGCATAGCAAGAACAGAAACTAGATAAGAGATTTAGTATATTAGGACGTATAAAGGATAGAGCACTAGTATAAAGAATCACTAATAGGTTAAGAGTAGGTATACTAAGAGCTAAGTGACTTACCGAACTGGAAAATAAAGAGGATTTAGGGATTTTAACTAGGTTTAAGGAATAATATATAAAGGGCTGTCATAATACAGTAATAAGAAGATACTTCCTTATGGATAAGCCGTATATACTCTAGTAGCTATACCAAAAGTAGTATAGGCAAAGGCATAATGATAAGTAGGAAGATTTCTATATATAGTTAGATAAAAAAGTTATCTAGGACCACCTAATTATAGAAAAGGCCATAACGTATATTAAAGGAGCCTTAATTATAATATTAAAGGATCTAGAGGAACGTTTAAAGGACTAGAGAAGTAAAAGACGCATCTTAGTACCTATAAATAAAGTTATAATATTTAAATTAGCACAATAAAGGTTTAAACTTAGGGATAAAGATAAGCTAAGAGTTAACCTAAAGCACCTAGCATACTATACGTTATTATAGATTGCGTATATAGACGATATATATAACATATATAAGAATCCAAAGGAAAAGAATTAGAAATATCCTATAAGGATATACTGGATAACGGACGAGTAATAGTATAGGAATGCTAAATATATATATAGATGGCATCTAGCAGAGGTTTAAGAAAAAGGAAGTTTAGTATTTTAACCAGAAAGATTCCTTATAGAAAAATACTTAGACGGATGACAGTGGTGGGAATGCCTAGAAAACACGTGTTTATAGTATATTAAAGATAAAAAGCGATCTAGGCATTGGCTAAAGAATAAGCCAAGTATATTAGGATTAAGCAGCTAATAGTTAGGAAAAGTAGAGGCCTATAGGACTAGAGGGAGCTAGTGGTAGAGCCTTAGACCTTTAAAGGAATTTAAGAATAATACCTAAATTTATGAATTAATTGGTAAGATTAGCAGTTTAAAGCGCTAATAGATAGTAGAGCAACGCAAAACTATATCTTACTAGTAGTAGTTAAAAGAATAGGACTACCTTATAGATAAAAGGAGTAACCTTACCTATTAGTTATAATTTTAGGAGATCTAATAACCTATAGGGGAGGGATTATTAATCTTAAAATAGGACCTATTTAGATAACTATTAAAGGGAGATAAATTAAGATGTCTTTTAATATCCTACTATTGGGACGGGATAAGGTAGTATTAGGCATACCTTAATTATAGGAATATAATCTAAGGATTAATTAGATTATAGGTTAGGTTAATATTAAAAATACTTAATGCCGTAAAATATAATAATAAGCTAAGTTGGTATAGTACTAAGTAGGAGCAACCTATAAAGAAATAGAAAAAGAACTAAGTTATATACTAAAGAGATACTATAAGTATAGCAAAAAACTATAGTTACTAGAAAGTAAAAAGCTGTTAGAATATATAGTATAGGACTATAAGATAGAGTTAGAACTAGGAATAAGTTTAAAGTTCTTTCTAATCTATAAGCTTATTAAANAAGAAGGTAGAGCNTTAAAAGAGTTTATTTAGGAAAATTTATAAAAGGGATATATTAGACCATCGCAGTTATTAGCGGGTTATCCAGTACTATTTATACTAAAGAAAAATGGTAAACTAAGGCTGTATATTAACTATAGATAGTTAAATAGTATTACTAAGAAGGATAGGTATCCTTTACCCTTAATTAGCGAAATCTAAGATAGAATAGGTAATGCGTAAATCTTTATAAAGATANATCTAAGATNGGCGTACNATTAGATTAGNATTAAGGAAGGCAANNAATAAAAGGCAGCCTTTAGGTTAAAGGAAGGACTATATAAACTATTAGTTATATAATTTGGGCTTATAAACGCACTAGCAACGTTCTAAAAGCGTATTAATAATATATTAAGAGAATACTTAGATGAATTTATTATGGTATATCTTAATAATATTATTATCTACTTAATAATAGAGGAAGAATACGGAGAATACATTAAATAGGTTTTAAAGAGACTATAAGAAGAATAGATGCTAGTAGTAATTAAGAAATACGAGTTCTTTACTAGGAAGACCGATTTTATTAGATTTATTATTAAACTAGGCCAACTTAGTATAGATCTAAAGAAGATTAAGGCTATAGTAAATTAGTAGAAACTAGAAAACGTTATATAGTTAAGATTATTTTTAGGGTTTTGTAATTACTATAGAAGGTTTATAGCGTAGTGGTTAAAGAATATTAAGCTATTTACGCGGTTAATAAAGAAAGAAGAACTATAGGTATAAGGAGAGGAATAAAAAGAACTCTTTAAAAAAGTTAAAAAGATATTTACCTAAGAGCTAGTTCTTAAGATCTATTAACTAGGACTAGAGACGGTTATAGAAATAGATGTATTAGACTATATACTAGGGGTATACTTTATATAAAGGTATTAAGATGGATAGCACCTAGTAGTATACTATAGTCGGAAAATAACACNGCTAGAGTTAAACTATAACATCTATAATAAGGAGTTATTAGGTATAGTTATAGTATTAAAGGAATAGAGAGCATTCTTATAAGGCATAGAGAAACTATTTATAGTTAAGACGGATTATAAAAACTTAATAGAATTCCTAATAACAAAGGAACTTAACTAAAGATAGGTTAAATAGGTAGAGATACTTACAGAATACCATTTTAAGATTTAGTATACTAAAGGTATAAATAATACGCGGGCAGATGCTCTAAGCCGTAAAGCTAAATTATAAAATAAGGAAAAGCTATCGGGGGCTTTATTGCGAAAAGATATAGACAGATTAATTAGGTATAATTATCCAAAAATTATAGCAACTTAAGAAGATAGTAAACTAGAGAAAGTTCTATAAAATACCGGAAAGCTTTTAGGTATAAAGAATTCTAGAAGTATAGCTAGAAGATCTACAAACGGATATATACAAAAAATTAAGAAGTAAAGTATATCCTAAGAAGTATAGCAGAGCAGTTTATAGAAGACTTCTATAAGGGACTAACTTAAGGATATAATAGAGCTACGAGCTTAGTGTTAAGACTTTAAGAGGAGTATATTATTAACGGAATCTAAAGGATAGCTAGAAAAGTTATAAAGAAATATCTAGACTACTAAAGGAATAAACTAATAAGGCATAAGCTATATAGAGGGCTATAACCTATTAAAATACTAGAGAGACTATAGAAGGTTATATTATAGGACTTTATTATTAAGTTGCTAAAATTAAAAAATCCTATTATCGGATAAGATTATAACGCGATCTTAGTAATAGTGGATAAGCTTATAAAGTGGGGATACTTTATAGCATATATAGAAGAAATCTTAGCAAAAGATGTCGCTAAAATCTATATTAAGGAAGTATTCGTAAAATATAGAGCACTAAGTAAGATTATATTAGATAAAGATCTAAGATTTATAGCAGCATTCTAGGAAGTATTCTTAGTAAAGTAGGGGGTTTAAGTAGTAACTTCTACTGTATATTATCTATAGACAGACGGTTAAACAGAAAGATTAAATTAGATACTAGAGCAGTACCTAAGGCATTATATTAATTATACATAGAACAATTGGGTATTGCTATTATTAGTTACATAATTTATATATAATGTAATACCTTAAGAAGGGATAGGCATATTACTATTTAAGGCAAATTACGGATATAAGCTAAGGATATTATTATTACTATAGCAAATAAAGAAAACGAGTAGTACAGCTAAAGAAAGAATAAAGACGTTAATAAATCTTTATATAGACCTTATAGAATTAGTAAAGAAAGTATAAGAGAGAATAAAAAAGTACTATAATGCGAAGAGATCTAAGGGACTAGATCTTAAGGAGGAAGATAAAGTATGGCTACTACACAAAAATTTTAAGAGTTAATAACTAAGCAAGAAGTTGGACTATATTAAACTAGGACCTTTTAAAATTACATAGAGGATTTTATTAATTACGTTTAAGCTAGACCTACTAGCTAAAATAAAGATCTACCCTATATAGCATATCGCAATGCTAGAGCCAGTATATAGGAATATTAAGCCACCGGTTTATAAAGTAGACATATATAGAGGATAAGAAGAAGACGAATAGTAAGTTTTAAAGATCGTTAGTTATAAGGACATTAACGACGAAATATAGTATAAGGTTAAGTGGATAGGCTACACTAAAACTACCTAGGAGCTACTAAAGAATTTAAAGAATGCTATAAAAAAGGTATAGGAGTATTAAAAGAGATTAGGTTAGATAGTATTAATAAAGAAGAATTACTAAAGAACGAGTTACCTAAGGGGGACCTAAGAAGAGCAGTTACTAAACTACTTAGATCTATTTCCTTCTCTATTAGAAGAGAATCCATTCTTTTATTACCTAGTTTCTATAAACCTTATTCTATAAGTTTCTACTCCTTAAAACAAACCTTCTTACGCATCTTCTTAAGACGGATTAGCCAAGCGGACGCCGCTAAATAAGACTTAAGAGCCCGTTGCTAAGTATCGGCAGCCTCCTGTTTAGCGTCCCAAGATCGGCGCAATTTAGCAAGAGTAACAGATAGTTTATTATCTAGCCGTATAGCAGCAGATTAAATATAAAACCCTAAGATAAATTAATTAGGGAACCAGACGACTATTAAGAGTAATAGGTCGCGTATATTTAGTATTAGAAGTAGAGCGAACGTCACAGGACGAATAAATATTCGCTTTAGTACACTTTAAGTAAGAGAACGGTTATCGCGAAGATAGGTTCGCCAACGCAATATAAACCAACCCCTTTTTTAAATAACGAGAATATAGAGACGGTATAATCTTACTAAGAGACAATATCGCAGCAATAGTACGAGCACAACGAGCAGTTAAGGAAGAAGAAATTGCTTTAGGTATAATAAGCAATAATATTAACCAAATTAATTAGACGGATATTATACCTCTAATAAACAACTTAAAGATATTTTAAATCTTCAAGGACAAAGATAAAGAGGAGGGAGATGGTGTTACAGACGCTTTAAGTATGATATTATAACTACTTAGAGAAGAGACGGAAGAAGCTAGTTAGTTAATATAGGCACGGTCTAGAATGAAGCCGATAGAACTATATAACAAGGAATGGTAACCAAGGTTATATAATGTAATCTATATAATCTATATAATCTATAGGATCTATAACAGATTAAATAGAACACACGTATATTACGTATAAGAAGGATTTTATAGGAGTACGGTTGTGTATTTAAGGACCCTTAGTCCCTACCTAGATAGTTCCTTNCTTATAGTGATTCTNAGAATACAATTAGAGTTAATCTATTAGGCAACTACTCCACCAGTTATTATTACGTTGTTGACTTTTATACTTGCATTTCCTACACACCTAGCCCAATAACGAGCCCATCGTAGTTCTTGCTACAAGGTTCCGTTATATTTAGCTTATATAAGAAACCAAAGAAAAAGAAGCCACCCCTTATTGTCTCCTAAAAAAGATAGCTAAAATCTAAAAAGAAACCTAGTAAAAATGAGGTCCTCTAGGGCTAGTTTATACTTCCCCCCTCCTTTAAAACAATTCCTATAAAAGGCCTTAGAAAACCTAACCCAGGCCTATCTAAGGCTAGAAGGAGAAAGTAAGGAGCAAGTTAAATATATTAAGGACGACGTACAAAGAATTATAGTAGGAGAAAATCCTTCTATAAAAGAAACAGAAAAGGAAAAACAGGAGACAGATATCCTAAAAGGACTAGTAAAAGAAGTAAGAGCCCTCCACAAGGAGGTAGCCCCTAAAACCTACGCAGAAAAGTTAAAGAAGGGCCTCTCTTCTTCTACTTACTCTTCTTCATTGTCGTCTCCTCCTTCCTCTACTACCTCTTCTTCTTCTTCTTTACCCCCTACCTCCTTAATTCCCCCTACTAGTAAGGTAACTAGTAGCACTACCAGTTCTACAAGCCCTACCTCTACTAGAGGGAAAAAGAAGCAGCTATAAGAAAGAGGACTAGTCCTAGTTACAGACCAAAAGGACTAGCCTCTAGATATCTTCTCTATACGAAATACAATTAATTAATAATTTATGTCTAAATTGCAAATAGAGAAGCTAGTTATAGCTTCTATAGCTAGAACTAGAGAAAAGCAGAATATTCTCCTTATAATAACGGAGGAATATAATGCAGATTTTCTAGTTAAATATAAAGAAGTCTAGTCTAGCTGCTTCTCCTTTAAAAGAGAATAAAAACTAGAGCCCTAGGCCCAAATAGTAGCTTATAGCGTCCCTATCCCCCCTTTCCTAGGAGAAGGAGGCTCTAAACTTCTAAAGGAAGAAATAGAGACCTTTAATCCTATTAGGATACAGGGATAACCTAGATAGATCTCTTCTAGGGTAAAGAGATATAATCCACAAACTAGGTTTGGCTCTATAGTATTTACTATAGAAAATAAGGAGAAAAGATAGGAAATCCTAATTGCAGGGGTAGCTACTAAGGTAGTTAAATACCTAGAGGTCTCTCCTACTATATAGTGTACAAGCTGCCAAAAATTTGGCTAAATAGGAGATAGATGCTCTATAAGGGCCTGTTAGTTTTATATAGCAGTATACCTATCTAAAGACCACTCCTATTTAAGTTGTAATATAATAGGCAAGCCTTGCGAATATACTACCCCTCTTTGCATTAATTGTAAAGAAAAACACTTTACTACCAGTAAAGACTGCCAGTCTCTTAAAGTAGCTAAGTTAATATACCAATAAGTATATACTTAGAAGGTTCTATACAGGAAGAAGAAAAAATCTCCCTAGCTTCTAAAACTAGGGGAGAAATCTCCTTTATATAATATAATGTAGGAAAAAGATAAGAAGTATAGCAAACCCTACTAGAAATAGGATTTAGGAGAAAAATAAATATTATCCTAGTATAGGAACCTAGTACCTGGAAAGATAGACAAAAAGGATCCTACTTCTCTATTCCACATCCTGCATTTAACCTTATCCTCCCTAGCAATCTAGCTATTCGCCCTAGAGTAGCTATCTATATAAGGAAAACTAGTTCTAGTATCCTATAATATAGAAACAGAGAGGATATCTATAAAGATACAGATACTATAGCACTAGAAATCTATGGCCAATTTAAGAAATTTCTACTGCTTAATATCTACAATAAGAGATAACTAGACGAGAACTCTAGAACCTAAAGTAATAGTAGATCTACTATCTCTAGGGCTATTCTAGAACTAGAAATAGGCCTCCCCTTTATGCTAGTAGGAGACTATAACCTATACTGTATAAGGTGGAACGCACTAGCTAGGAACTTAACTAGAGAGGCTAAAGAACTAGTAGATTGGTTAAATAAACACAACTACCAATTACTAAATTCTGATAAATAAGAAGGGACCTTTTATAGATCTAATATAAGAGAAAAATCGATTATAGACTTAGCCTTCTACTTAGGAAACTTTTAAGAAAATACCTAGGATAATTGGACTATAATAGAAGAAACAGGATTTAATCACAAGACTATAGCCTTCTCTCGATTTACTAGAGAGACGTAAAGATACCTAAACCCTCTTTAAGAAACTCCGTTTTCTATAAAAAAGGCAAACTGGAAGCTCTTCTCTACTTCTTTAATAGAACTAGTTTAAAAGCTAGAACTAGAAGCAAAAATCTTAGTACTAGAAGAACTAGTAGGAGAAACCCCCTATATAGAGATAGGAGAAAAAGGTCCCTTAGCCTCTCTAGAGGATTTGTATAGACTTAGGGATAAAAGTATAAGTACGCTAGCAGATAATCTAGTTATAGATCTTACTAGCTATATTAAGCTAGTAGTAGAGAAAGCTATTCCTAGATCTAGAACCTACGAATTCTTTAAACTATAGTGGAATACAGAGCTTCTATAAAAAAGGAAAAAAATAGCAAAACTAGGAAGACTTCGAGAAGAACAACCTACTAGAAGTTCGAGACTAGAAGCCTATAAGGAAGCTAAAAATCAATACTTCTATGTAATAAGAGAAGCTAAAACTAATTGCTAGAATAGCTTCCTAGAAAAGGCATAGGGAAAAGAGATCTTTACTGCCCTAAAATATATAAAGGAGAAAACATTACAAATAATTCCTAGTCTATAGTATTGTAAGGATGGAACTACGAGACTAATAGAAAGCTTTAACGACTAGTGTAAAGCTTTTATTACTACTCTATTTCCTAAACCCCCTTCTTCTACTAGCTTTATAGAGTTGAAGAACTATACTATAGATAGTAAATAGGAATGGCCAGAACTAGAGAAGACGGAAGTTAAATAAGCAATCTTCTCTAGCTCTAATAAAAAAGCTNTAGGGCNAGATAAGCTATCCTTNNCAATCCTATAAAAGGCCTACCCTACTATAGAAGATCTTCTATATAGAATCTATAGGATCCTATTTACCCTAGGTTATTAACTAAAAGGCTAGAGAGAGGCTTAAGGAGTTATTCTCCCTAAAGTAAATAAAGAGAACTACTTTCTACTAAAGTCCTATAGACCTATCTCCTTACTAAACTACCTAGGAAAGACTCTAGAGAAGATCTTTACCACTAGATTAGGATATCTAGCTAGTACTACTAGCTTACTTTAAGACTCGCAACTAGGAGGAAAAAGACAGCGGTCCGCAATAGACGCAGTCCTACTACTCCTAAATAATATCCAGTCTAAAAATAATAGGAAAAAAGCCAGACAAAGAATAGCTACTACGCTATTTCTAGACGTAAAAGGGGCCTTTNACTATGTCTNTGNAAACCAGCTTNTATCTATCTNTAAGGAACTAGGGCTACCTATAGCGTTTACGCAATAGGTAGCTACCTTCCTTAGCAATAAAAAGCTACAGCTCTGCTTTAATAGACAAATATAAAAAAGGTAGAAATAGAAACAGGGATACCACAGGGCTCGCCTATATCCCCTATTTTATTTTTACTATATATACATAATATCTACAGCCTATAGATAGAAGGTGCCTATTCCCTTAGCAATATAGACGATTTTGCAATTATAGTTACTTTAAACTTAGCTAAATCCAATTATAAAAAGCTAGAGGGAATAGCGCTAGAGCTAATGTCTAGAGCTAAAGAAGCTGCTATTAGTTTTGATATTAGCAAAACAGAGCTTATACACTTCTATAGTAAGCGTACCACTATAGAAGATAGGCTAAAGCTAGGAGATATAGAAATATCCCCTAAACCCCTAGTTAGGTGGCTAGGGGTATTTCTAGACTCTAAGCTTACTTTTAAATAATATATATAAATAAAAATCTCTAAAGCAAAAACAGCCTTCTATTTAATTAGAAGACTAGGTAATATATAAAAAGGTCTATCTCTATAAGCTCTACAACAGCTCTATATAGCTTACGTTACTACTATAGCAGACTATAGAATATAATGCTAGTGGAAAAGCGAATCTAGAGACTACCTACTAGCTAGGTACCAATCTCTACAAAATGAGGCCCTAAAACTAGTTTTAGGAACATTTAGAGGATCTCCTACGCAAGCTATAGAAATCGAGGCCTCTATCCCTCCTCTTAGAATTAGATTTAAAAAGCTTTGCAATAGCTATATATTAAGAATCCTAAAATTTAAAGAAAACCACGTAATTAAAAAGGCCTATATAAAAGAGATTAATAAAGATAGGGAGGAACTAGTAACTAGTTCTAGTTCTAGTCCTAGCCCTAGAAACTCTACTATAAGATACCTTCTATAGCTAAAAACTCAACTACTATCTCTAGCTTCTAGAGTCCAGCAACTAATTTAAAATTGGAAAATAGAGAGAATCTCTTTAGATTGGTAAAAACTGTAGTCTCTCCCTATTTCTGCATCCTTTTCTATCTCTAGGGGTAGTAAAGAAGAAGCTGTATAAGAATATTTAAGACTAGTAGAAAATTTACAAGAATCCCTAGAATGGGACTTAGTAGATATATACTATATAGATAGCTTTAAAGATAGTAAATTAAGTGTAGCGGCCGTATGTAAAATAGGGGAGAGAAATAGGATTAAATACGCAATAAATTGGAATCTAGGGCCTTATATGGAAATTATAGACGCAGAACTTTATACAGTCTATAAGGCCCTAGAATATCTAAAATAATAAAGACTAAAAGAGGAATAAGTTTATATCTTTATAGATAGCCAAGCAGCTATTAAAAGATTATAGCTTAATTCTCTTACAGGGGGACAAGAACTAGTCTTTAAAATTACGCAAAGCTGCTCTTATCTAGCTAGCAAGAATATCTCTATTAACTTTTATTGGGTTCCTAGCCACCTAGAAATCTACAGAAACGAAATAGTAGATAAGCTAGCTAAAAAGGGCCTCTCTAGAAGAAAAATATAATCTTCTTATATATCCCTAGCCTATATAGGGAGAGCAGCAAGAGAAAAAATACTAGGATAGTGGAAAAGTAACTAGCAACAGAAAAAAAATAAAGGAAAATACTATACTAGGATCTCTAGAGGAAACTACTTTTTATCTCTTAAAGCCCCTAAGGATAAATATCCTAAAAGGTTACAATTAGCTTTCTATTAACTAAAACTAGAAAAAGGCTTCTTTAAATCCTTCTCTAAGACAATAGGGAAGGATAAAGAAGGTAGATGCTTTAAGGACTGTAGAGCTATATAGACTTCTAAGCACCTATTACTAGAATGCAGACTATATAGAGAAGAGAGAAAAGAAATGCAAAGACAACTAGGCTCTTCTCTCTCCCTAAAGAAGCTCTTTTATATAGAGAAAGGAAAAAGGGCGCTTTTCTTATTCCTAAGTAAGACAGAAATAGCTACTAGAAAGTGGCTAATGGAAGTAAAAGCTTTAAAAGGAGGTAACTCCTACTAGACTTCTAGTAAATAGACAGTAGTAAGTAAAAGGACAGAAATAAACTATATAATGTACAGGGGCAGGCGTTAGGATTTGTTTACCATTTCTTTTACTATTTTTCTACTGTTTTAATACTACCTAATAGTTGTCATAACCTAGTATTTTACTAGGGAGCGGTAAACCTCTAGTTTAGAGGTTTATAAACTACTAGGACATAGCTACTAGTATATATTAAGCTGCCTAAAAAGGATTTATATATATAAAACTATAGCGCTATAGCCCAGAGGCTGCATATGTAGTATTGTACGTAGTATAATATAATAGATATAAAAATAAAAATAAAAATAAAAAATTTAGGTTATTAAATTCTATTAAATTCTACTAGGTACCAAATTCTGCCAAATTCTACTAAATTCTGCTAAATTCTGTTAGGTTGCCAAAACTCTACTAAATTTTGTTAAATTACTAAGTTCTACTAAATTCTGCTAGGTTAACAAGTTCTGCTAAATTCTACTAGGTTGCTAAAGTTCTACCAACTTTTATATTACGGCACCGTAACAGATCTAGTTAGGGGGCTCGCTTAAGCCTTAGTAAATATATATAGATATATCCTTTTCCACCTTCTACTCCTTATTTTAATATCCGGGTTTATAGACATTCCAATTATATAGGCTTGCATACGTTCTTTACGGCGCTCATACCTTAATTAACTGAGTCGCTATGATATTCTACTAGGTTGCTATCTGCAAAATTCTACTATATTCTACTATCCCTATAGTATTTATCCTCCGCCTCTTAAAGCACTTCCTAGCCTTCTCTCTTTACCTTAGCCAGCTCTCTAGCAAATAAAAGGTATAATAAAAGGTTTATCTATATAAACTAGTCCGCAACTACCTTAATAGCCTTTAGCTTAGTTAGGAGCTCTTTATATAAAAATATTCTAGTATAGTAATATATTTCCGCCCAGCTAGCAGCGTACCTAGGGTAGAATACTACTACATATATTATTAATTATCGGCTATAGCCGCATAGGTAGGCCGGAGTTAGGTACCCTAGTACTTTTTAGTAGTAGAGGTATCTATTAAGCCCTATATACTTGGTTCTAAGTAGTATATTAATTATACTTTTTATCTTTATAAGTTTCGCGTAGCGTTTAAAGACTTCCTTATTCTATAGCTCGGCCTAGGCCGTTATATAATAGGTAAGCGTACTCTAATACTTTTCCTATCCCCTTTTCTACCACTCCTTAAACGCCTCTTATACCCTAGCCCTTTTACTTCTTTTATACTGCGTTTTAGATAAGTTATTAGTTATATATCTATCTCTAAGATAGCGGCTACTATTCTCTTAAGCTTATCCCATCTAGTAGGCCGCATTAATAGCTTTATTTTAGGCCAGAGTTAGTAGGCTATTATGGCCTATATAGTATTACACTCCCTCTTAATATGCTCTCTTACTAGTCCTTCTAGCGTCCTCTCTACGTAAGCTATAGCTAGCTCTTTAAGGTATATCTAAAGCGGCGGAAACCCCGTCTTATACTCTAGTACTACTATAAGCGTTAATTTATACGCCCCTATAATAGTGTAGAGGTATAGGTTCTATACTATACCCAGCTAACACAGCTTAGTTTTACTTATCTCCTTAGGGTTTATCTACTTTAGTAGTAAGTACTAGGTACTATATTTATATAAAATTGCTAGCCGGACTATAGCGGAGTATACTATCCACGCCTTTTAGAAGGAGGCGCCCTATATAGAGGCCGTAAGCTAGGTTAGTACAGCTATTTAGGTAATTGCTTATCTTAATAATATTAACATATAGTCTCTATTTAAGCTTTAAGTTAACTTATACCCCTAATACGCGTAGGTTACTAACTAGGCCTTCTATAAAGCTATATATATTAACTATAGCCTTTATATTAAACTTCTTATAGCTCCTTATAAAATAAATAAGGTTATACCTTTTAGGGGTAAATACTACCCTATACTGGCGTGCCTATCCCTTAGCACGGTACTTCGCGTCCTACTAGTATTAATAAGAGCCAGCCAATAAAATCAATAGGATTAAAACTCCGTAGCTATACGCGTACTTTTAATTCTAGTATTCGCGCACAGACCACTTAATCGTAGGACGCTACCGTGCTAAGGGATACTATATATACCTTATACGCCCTTTCCTTAGTTCTATAATTCTCCTCTATAGTCTTGCTATATATTAGTATATTAAAGTTATTAATAAATCTAAATGCCGTAGTAGTTCCCCCTTATAGCTCTAGTAGGAGTATATAGGCAAAAAAGAGGAGTAGTATAAGGGGATCTTATAGACAGGGGGCTATAAGGACATAATTAGAATAGGATAAATTGGTAAGAGAGACAAATCCTTAAAAAGGTAAGACCTCTAAAATCGTGGAGACTATATACTATAGGCACGTGCCTTTGGCACGTGACCGGCAACCATCTAAGGGGCGTCCGGGGGTTATCCTAAGGGCAACCTAAGGTGTCCGCAATAATATCCCTTACATTGCCCCCCCCCTTCTTACGGTTAGCCCCCGATCGCCATTACCTTACAGTAGGGAGATTATAAGGGCTCGTCCTGGAAGAGGTTCGGAGAGATATTAAAGAGGTGTCGGCATACCGCTGTATATCATCTATCTATCTAACCCCTGCTTTGAACTCCTAAAAAACCTTAATAAAGAAAAAACATAACTAGAGAAAAGACGCGAGGATTGCTAGGAAACCTATCGGAAGCCTACCGGAAGCATGCCGGTAACTACCTAGGCTAATATAGGGATTTTTATATAACTCTGCTTTTAAGCCTTTATGCCGGTCTACAATCAATCATAAATATTATAGGCAATTTAGTATTCCAGTATAGTTCCGTAAAACCTTTAGTATGGGATTTGACGTACGAAGCCTTGGCTTGCCGTCGTCTTTAACTGCTAAAATATAGTCTATAATCTTTTCTCATAATCCCCTACGTTACTAACGCATTGCTTCCGCATTTGCCCTTAGGTTATTAGATACGGTTAAGGTATTAATCAGTTAGTTAAAGAGACTTATCTCTTAAGATTTGGTGCATGTGGTTTCAAATCTAGTAATCCTATGCTGTATATTTGGCGTAGCTCTACTACCTAGCAAATAGGGACATTTCGCGATAGCAATTGTAGCTATTATACAATTATCAAGAACGTCTATAACGTTATTCTTTAATACTATGGTATCGTTTTAGGCCTAATTTTACCCATATGCGTCTTTAATTTAACGTCTTAATTGCCTTCCCCCGGCCGCGTAGTTAGTTTTTATAAGGAGGTAATAGTTAAATAACTTATACGCGTGTTTCCTTCCTTCTAAATAGCGCTATTGTAACGGAGTTATATCGGTAAGGTTGCGGCTATTCACTAGAAGGGTATTAAAAGGTAAAGTATAAAGACACCTTACTCATCGAGCTGCTCCTTTTCTTAAACACCTCACTTCTCGCCATTAACCGTCGTCCAATTTTAGACGTATCTTCAATATATTATTAAGATTTTCTTCTTTTTTATCAATAATTTAATATACCTCTTCGTTCTCCTACTAACTACTCTTCTAAGCAAATTCTATAGCGTATCCTAGCCCTACCTTTACATATAGAACCCTAACCCCCACTAACTCGCAACTAGTACTAGTCCTGCCTAAATGATTTTACCTATACGTCTTTAAAAGACCAGAAATCTAATAATAGGATTCTAGAGGCTTATAATAAGACGCACTGTATTAGATCTAATACCTTCAGTCCTTATAATTAATGCATGCGTACTAAGAGCGGCAGTTGCGTTAAGGTGAGTTTTTCTATCCTTAATAGATTTCCATTGCTGACTTTAAGCTTTAATAATAGCCTGGGCCTAAGTGGCGACGTTCCTTTAATATCCTTAACTACTACATCGCCCGAGCTCTCTCTCATTCCAACGTAAATGCTAAACAACTTAGCCAAATTTAAGACTATACCACGGCCATCTATACTACCCATAATTCCTAGCAAGCCAGCTAGCAACGCCTAATGCGAGAGCAAGGTTAGTATACTAAGGATAGGGTAAGGGATGGGGGTAATAAGAAGAAGGTTGCCGTCTACTATAAGAAGGAGTTTGCGTATACACGTTAAGTTTTAAAAGAGCATAACATAATACAGTATGAGGTAGGTTACCCTTCGGGTACCTAGCGGATAGGTAACTAACGGTTACCGTAGTAAGGTCTCAGTAGTTCTGGACTATGCCAGCCAGCTAACGTCTCTATTTATTCTAGGCTTGAGTGTGTTTTTATTAACTATAAGCTTACGCCGCAAGAGCTTCGTTGGTATTGGTTTAGACCTAATATTAGTGTTAAGCATTTAAGAGTCTCTGCTCTAGCTACACCTTATCGTCCTGCCCCTGTTTTTATGCCTACTTATACGCCTACTAAGGCATCTGGATCCTATTCTCGTCAGCCATCACTTAGTGGCCCGATGGATACTAATCCTACTCCTAATAATAATAGGGCGTAGTGGCTTTTCAGATTGGGCATTTATGGTTTAGACTTTTGGGATTTGTTCTTGTATATAGTAGCAATTAAGGACCTTAATTAGGTATTTAGGAAGGCCTCGGAAGGCTTTTGGGAAGGGCTTAAGAGCCCTAGGAATAATATTCCTAGTATAGATTAATGAATGGGAATGCAATTCTAGTAAAATGCCCTATTAACTTTATGCTATATACGTGAAAAGGCTAAGGACCCGTCCTACCTTAGGCTATATAGCCCTAATCCTTATGGTTTCTGGAGCTTGTCCGTTCTATATCCGATTTAACCTATTTACTCTTTTCGCAAGCTTTCTTTATAGGTCGCGATAATACTATAGTATTAGAGCGCTTTCTACGATTTGTAGATTATAGACCTTGGTCCTAATATTCTTTTAGAATATCTTTATAATAATTAAGGTGATCCTCTAGTTTCTATATAGAGTCCTTAGTAGGCCAGCCTAGCTATTTAACTTCAAATTAAAGCTTGTTCTTAACAGACTTATAGCGTAGTATAGCTTTAACCTCGTACCGCTCGCCTACTACCTTAGGGTGTTTAATTAGGCCTAGACGGAAGTTCTTTTCCGGCGGTGGTCTATGCTATAGCTCTAGTAGGTTTATATAAAACACTAGATATATATAGGCCATAGATAGGGGTAGCTGGAGACGATAGGCTAGCTTGCTAATTTGTTCCTTAACTTAGAAGGGACCTAGGTATCTTATATTAAGCTTCTTTAATAGTTAACGGGTCTTAATATTTGTTAAACGTAATAGAATCTTATCGCCTACTCCGAAATGCTTGTCCTAGTGCTTGTAGTTGTACCAAAGTCTCTACTACTCTTGGGTATCTTATAGGCTCTGCTTTGCATGCTTCTATTACTCCTCCCATTCTTAGAGGTATCCTTATACTCTTCGGTAGATGTCTTTAAACTTCCCGGTAGGATTCTATAACTAATTATACGGCCTTAGCCAGTAATTGTTAGGTATACTATTAAACCTAAATAGTCGGACGCCATAGGCAATCTAGATTAGTGCATACTTATACAATATATATTGCTTTGAATTATAAGCGTACTCCGCGTACGGAAGTAGCTCGCACTAGTTGTTTTGCTAGTAGTTTAAATATATCTATAGGTAAGACTCTAGTTCCTAGTTCTGGCGTTCCGTTTACCCATCTATCTATAAATAGAAAGCTATACTATAATAGTGGTCTATCTTTAAATAGAAGCATAGATCCGACTAGTACTAGCTTATAAAGACGCTGCCCCTATTAGTAATAATAGAGTGCAGCTAATCTACTTTAAGAAAGCATTTCTCCTTAATTAGGTTGGTAAGCTCTTATGCGTTAATCGTCTTGTTAACGGAAAGGTATTGGACGTACTTTAAAAACCTATTAATAAGTATAAGGACCAAATCGTATATTCGTCCTTAGCCATCTTTAGATAGCGGGAGATCCGTAATAAAGTCTATGGCGTAATGTCGCCATAGCTTACTAGCGGGGGGAACTGATTTAAGTAGACCCTATGGCTTATACCTACGGATCTTATATACTTAACACTTCTTACAATAGCTAATGTACTCCTTTGCTTCCTAATTAAGCCTTAACCAATAGTATTTGCGCTAAAGTAATTCTACTGTCTTTGCTTAACTATAGTGGCCGCCTAAAGGATCATCGTGATTCTTTATAAGAATCTTCTGTCGTAGATTTGCTTCTTATAGCACCTAAACCTTACCACCTCTATATAGTAGGCCCATTGGGTTTAGTTCCCAATGGTAGCACCTAGCAGCTTCCTTTCTATTACGTTTCCGGTCTACTTCCGTATTAAGAATGGCATAGGAAGCATCCCTCTGTTATACCTCACGGATGAGATCCGTTAACTCTTTGGATAGTTCCTAGGTAAAAGCTATTTTATCCCATACTGCTCTAAGTATAAGACTAAATAGTACCATAGATCTTATAACTCTTTAATGCGCGTGCGTTAGGAAGGCCGCTACGAGGTTAAAGTCCTTTAGTTGTTATAGGGCTCCGAGTTTTAATTGCTCTATAGCTTCGCTATTGGTTTAAGGGGATAGCTTAGCAATTAGGGATAGTATATTACTAGGTTCCGAGAATGTATTAGGGACGTCCTATCTAGGTATATTTAGACCCTTATTAGTAACGGACCGGGTACTAGCTAGAACGTTAGTGGAAACCAATAGGGCTTATACCGCCTAAGACTCGGTGTATAAAGCTATAGGTGCTTAAGTATCCCACACCTAGAGCTTGTTCTATAATATAGGGAGTAAGATATCTATTATCTGTTTTCCTTCTCCCGTTTTAAAGCCTTTAGTATAGTCTGGCCGTCGTAACGGTCCATTAGTAGGGTTGTTTTCCCCTAGCTTGTATTTAATCTTAAAATCAAATCGCGTAAGCTCCTCTACCTATCTAGCTTATTAAGGTATAAGCTCCTTTATAGTTATAAAGTAGTGTAAATTATAGTGATCTAAGAGTATACAAGTGGTATAGCTCGCGTGCTTAAGGTAATATCGCCACTATTTAAAGCAGTTGACTATAGCTAGTAGTTCCTTGTCATAGGTATAATACCTAACTTTAGGTCCCTAGAATTTTCTGCTATAAAATACTACTGGTCTCTAATGGAGCTGGGTAGCGTCTGGATGCCTATTGGGTTATAGTAGGATACCAGCAAGGGCAAAATTCGATACATTAGTAATTATTATTAATGGCTAATCTGGGTTAAAATGCCGCAGCAATAGAGCTTCCGTAAACTTTACGCGAAGTTCCTAAAAGGCCTCCTAAACCTTTCCGGGCTATAACTATAGCTTATACTATTTAGTTAGTTCCTTTTTAGTTTTCTTCCTTACCACCTTTAAGCTTTTTGCTCCTTAGGTTAGGTCTTAGGAAGCTTCTATAATATAATTGGATAGGTATCGGGTGACGTCTAAGTAGTCATAGATAAAGCGCCTATAGAAATTGGTAAAGCCTAGGAATACTTAAATATCCTAGTAGCTCTCTAGCTCCGGCCACTCCTAGATTATCTACACCCGTACTAAGTCTATAACTATACCTATAGGCGTTATAATATAACCTAGGAACTCAACCTGCTTAGTGTTAAAGATATACTTTAACGCTTTAGCGTAGAGGCCCTAATTATCTAAACGTTCTAGCACTTCGCGGACGTGTTGCTTATATTAATCCTTATCTTCTAAGTAGATTAAGATGTTATCTAAATAGATGACGTATATGCGGTTGACTAGTCCCCCTAAGGCTCTATAAATATACAATTAGAATGTCGTAGGCGTATTGGCTAGCCCGAAAGGTATTACTAGATACTTAAAGTGGCCGTATTGGGTCTTAAAAGCGGTCTTCTACTTATCCCCTTCTTTAATACGGAGCCTATAATAGGCGTCTTATAAATCCAACTTTATAAAGATCTTTACCCTAAATAGTTAATCCAGCATTTTACTAACTAGTAGTAGTGGGTAACGGTTCTTAATTGTAATCTTATTAAGACCGCGATAGTCTATATATAGCCTTATAGTTCTATCTAGTTTTAAGATAAAGAGGATTAGCGCGCCTAACGGCGACTTACTAGGCCGGATCCATCCCTTTTCTAATAAGCCATTAAGGTACTCCTATAGGATCTCAAGCTCTTTACGCAAGAGGTTATAGATAGGAAGGTTCGGCGGTTATTTACCTTCTTCTAGATTAATTACGTAATTATACTCCGAGTTCTGCGGTAGGACTTTAGCTCTCCTACCCGAAAATACCCTTAGTAAGTCCCTTAGGCCTACTAGAATATTTAATAAATCGGGGTCGCGTTTATCCTCCGCGTTATTATTGGGTAGGTCCCGGAGCTCCCTTGGGATGCTTATAGGTAGCGTCGTGCGTTATAGTGGTTGCTTGTATATAGTTGCCACCGTATATTAAACCGTTTTATGCGGTAGCTAATAGAGGGTAAGGAACTCCTTAACGCAGCGTTTAAGGTGCTGTAGTATACTCTCCGTATATTGCTTAAGCTAGAGTAACCTATGGCGGTTAAAGTATCTTATAAGATCCTTAAGATCGCCGCCTCCCTATAATGTCTCCGTGACCTATCTAGTAGTTCCCTATAGGGTCTCCGTTATAGAGGGGTTATTACCTATACTAAGCTCTATACCCATCTTGCTATTAAATAGGGGTTGGATCTAATACTCCTTTGGGTGTAGAGCGTATACTATTTTACCTAGGGCTACATTCTCTAGGATGTCCTTTAGGCTTATTAGTAATATACGCCCTTCCGAATCTTTATTGTTCTACTATTTAAAGGCTCCTGTCTTAAAGCGTATCTTAGAATCTACTTCCGTAAGCCAAGGGTATCTAAGGATAAGGTTATAACCTACAAAGTTAGCTGCCTAGAAGGGTTGTAGGCTGACCGCCTTAGTGCGGTTATATATATCGGCTACTAATACTATAAGCTTATAGGCACTGTGTAGCTTAATCCGATGCTTATCTAGGAAGCCTATAATAGGTTTCCGCTACCTTTACGATAGGATAAGTTTATACTCTTTTACCAAATCATATTATATAAGATTGATTTTGGCGCCGCTGTTATATAGTGCTTAGAACTATTATACCTTACCTATAGGGAGTATTATTTCTAGCTTAATAGCAATATAAAGAGTCTCTCCTTCTATATCTTGCCCTAGTTGTAGCTAGGAGAGGTCCGCGACTAGGGCTTTTCTTTTTTTGGATTATTAGTGCGGTTATTACCCTACTTATTTTTCCAATAAGATCTACCTCTAAAGTTTTCTCTTAACTTCTTAAAGTATTCCCGTAAAGGTGCCGGACGGGTATTAGGTTGGCCCTAGGAGTCTTTTCTGTTATTTAAGGTTTCTAACTTTAACCCTTCTAAAGTTCTTTTTAAGAACGGCTTCTTTAAAGGTTAGGTCTGCCCTATATTACTACTAAAGTGCCTATGCTTCTAGTAACCCCCCAGCTTTCTACCAGAAGAGGTCTAGTTCCTTACCGCGTCTTTAGCGTTTAGAACTACTCATTTAAAATCCGTATATATAATAATCCGCGATAGGGCTCCCACGCGCTTTATTTCGTCACAAATTGCTAGCTTAATTCTAGCCCAGATAAACCCAATCTTCTCCTTTACATAGATGCTACCGTCCTTATTTTTAAAGGGCTCTAGATCTATCTATTAAGTATAAGTTTCTATAAAGTTTATAAACTGGCGGAAGTTATAGCGGTCTAGCTATATCCCATTCCAGAATAGCTCTGCATTATTATATTATACAACATATAGATCTTAAGTCCATTTCTTTAGAAAGGTTTGCAGCTATAGCTATATAGTAATTTACTCTTTATTAAGCTGATTAAGTACGATCTAGTTTAGTGATTGGTCTTTAATCTTACTAATAATCCAGCATATACGCTCTTTAGTATTATCTCATATCATTAGCATTTTAAAGAAGTTGTCTACCTCACGAACCCAATCGTCCAACTATTAGGCGTTAGGTCTATAGCGGAGTTCTAGACTACTAAAGGCCTTAGCCAGTCAGTCTATATCCTTTTTCTATTTATAGCGTAGATAACTCTCTAAGTCTTCTATATTTCCTTAGGTAGGTACTAAGTAACTTCTAGGAAGCCCTTAGCCTTAACTAGGTTATAAAAGAATTTACCTAGCTTAGATTAGACCCTACCAGATCTAGATTTGCCCTTAGAGGGTTCTAATATGTTTATTAGTAGCTTCCTCCCATATGGCTTCTGAGAGCCTTGCGACAGCTTCCTAATATCCGTCTTAAAGGAGATTAGTATAAGGCTCTTAACCTTCCAAACTCAGGCCTAGGGAGGCTCCTACTATAGAGGTAGTATTAATACTAGTAGCTAGTGTAGGCTTCCTAACGAGGCTCGGGTCCTAAGTTAGTAATTAGCTTAAATTACCTAAAGGGGTAGGCCCGCTTAGCTCGTGAGCAGTCTATATACCGCCACTATACTAATTATAGGCCGGTGGTCTTCCGGGAGGGTTCCGGTTGGTTCCCTAGTTAAATATATTAGTATATTCCTCTAGCATTTCTAGCTCAAGGGAAGATCTTAAAGTTGCCTCTGGCGCTTAATCTTCTAATTGGCCTAGGTAAGGCTAAAGGGGTTCCAGTTACTTTCTAGCAGCGTTATGATCGTCATAGAGGGTGTCTACGTTTTCCTTAGCGGTAACTATAGGTATACAAGAGTCTTCGAGCTCCTGGAGCATCTAGGTATTAAGGCTCGTTCAGCCGTCTTGCCTAAAGGGTTATATTATCGCAATCTCTTGCTATCAGAGGGACCTTCCTGCCTTTACGCGACGGCTTTCCATAAAGTATCCGTGGGGTTTCCGTTTAGGTCATCACAAGATTTTTAAGAGAGGATAGTAGTTATAAACAAAAGATATAGATAAATAATCTGGTCCTTAGAGCTAACTACCCTTTTAAAAAAGAGTAAAAAGGATTTGAATATAAGGGGATCTTATAGATAGGGGGCTATAAGAACACAATTAGAATAGAATAGATTAGTAAGAGAGACAAATCCTTAAAAAGGTAAGACCTCTAGGATTGTGGAGACTATATACTACGGGTATGTGCCTCCGGCACGTGACCGGCGACTATCTAAGGGGCGTCCGGGGGTTGTCCTAAGGGCAACCCAAAGTATCCGCAATAATATCCCTTATAAGTAGGATTAGCGATAGCGCTAAGCCTTAGGGTATACTGGTGTTTGTTTATATTAGTTATACTATATATCCTCTAATTAAGAGCNTTATTATTTAATCCTTAAGAAAGGACTTTATAAACTATACTATCTAATAGGGTATAGCTTAGGCCTTTATATTATAGATTATTCTTTTATAGGAGACTTAGTTAAAGGCCTTAGAAATATTAAAGCTAAGTAATAAGGCTATTAGGCTTAAATTACTCCTCTATACTATATATACCTATTAGGTTAGTAGCTCTAGTACTATCTACGTTAAGTATTCTAGCCTTACTCCTATTTAACTAGCTAGTAGCATACCCATCTCCTTCGCAATTTTAGACAGTTAGCTAGCTACTATTCTTTTAAGTAGCTTCCTAATAGTATTAAGCAGCGTAATTAGCTAGTAGGCCTTTACTATAGTATAAAATAGCTTTTATAGTTTTTAGAGGACTACTATAATAAAGTCTTTAAACGGTTTTAGGTAATATCTAATTGCTATATAGCTATAAAAGAGTTTAGCCAGCACTAGGGCTAGCTACTCTCCACACATCTTAAGAAATTAATTAGTAATCTTTTTTAGACCTAGGGCCTTATTAGGGGCAAGCCCCTTTAGGGCCGCAATAATATCCTCCTCCTTAACTACTTCCTTTACTATTCACGGCTCTAAGTATATAAACCCTAGTATATTACTAAGGTCCGCCTCTATAGGCAGTAGAAAAAACTACTTTATAAGAATAATAGCCTTCTCCTTATTATTATAATATAGGGTCTCCTCTTCTAGTCTGCTAATAGAAGGAAACTATAGTAGGGCCTTCAGCTTCCCGTCCGCTATACGCGCCTATTTTACTATCCTCTATATCCATTTAGGGTTATTTATTAACTTTTTAACGGTCCTCCTCTATAGCTTATTAGCCTCTTATTAGATTGCCCTTTTCTCCTTATTCTATATAACTCTATAGTTAATTTAATTAGGTATTAACTAAAAGACCTTTTACGCCTAAAAGGCCTATTAGGTTTTTTTTTACCACTTCTATATATTCCTCTAACTATACTTTAAAAGCTTACAGCAAGGGCCACGCGTTAGGTACTGTTTTTACTATAGTATTTTTAATCGCCTAGTATATAGCCTCCACTAGCGCGTTTAGTTTATCTCTTATATTATATAGGAGTCTATATAGGGGCTAGAGTTAGCCCTCTAGCTTACTCTATACTACCTTCTAATTAGCCTTCTTTTATAGTGGTCTTCTAAGTAAAGGGGGCCCCTTTAGCGCCTCTATATTTACCTCCATAATAATAAAAAAGTAGTTAGACCCTATATGCTAGCGGTCTTATCTTTAACTTTATAGCAGCCTATTAGTATTTTAAGGGGAGGTAAATACTAGGTCTAGTGTACTCCTTAATATACCCTTTACCCACATCTCTATACCCGCCTTAGTAGCTAGGTTTAGGCTAGTTACCTCTATAGCGCAAATAAAGTTATCCGCTGCGTTATCCGCGCATATTACTATTACATCCCCCTAAAAGGGGTAGCGTAAATTAAAATCACCTAATAGTCTATATTCTCCTTCGGCCCTTAGCAGCTCTAGTAGCATATAGATACTACTATTTATTTATTAGGGGTTATAAATATTAATATACGGAACGTTAATCCCCTAACGTAAATTTTAACCCAAGTTTATAAGTAATAAGCCAATTAATTTTAGAGCTTTATTATATAGACTTTAATTAATATATATAAAGATAAGGTTTTCCAGGGGGAGACCCCCTAGGACCCCCCTATATGGAGCTTTTGCTTAATTTAGAAGTAGTAGTAAGATTAAAGCGCCTTAGTTACTACTAGGTAAAGATCTACTATAGTAACTAAGGCGCCCTACTTAAGCTAGGCTTAAGGATTATATTAGTTACAAATCTAGTATATATTTAGACTGCAGAGCTTTAATATAAAGCCCTCTATATAGGATCTAATATAGTAGATTATAATTCTAATTTAAAGCTTTATATACTAAATATTTTTAATACCTAATAACTAAATCGCCGCATAGCTAGAATTAAAGTAAGTTTATTACCTTAACTTAATTAAATACGTATATAGAAAGAGATATAACTATATACAGAGACGTCTAATATAATTAAGTAACTATATTATTACCTACCCAGTTTGGACGTATAACGATGCGATGGCTTAGTAATAACGTAAAAGCTTAGTGCCGAGTAATAGGAGGGGGGAGAAGGGGGAGGAGATTAGGGGTGGCTTAGCCACTGCAAGAAGGTTATAATATTAGTATAGTATTAAACTTTAAAAATTATATCCCGGGAGCTTAATTAACAACCCCTATATAAAATATTAACAACGTTTAATTATAGAGCTTTAAACTGGTAGATCTTTTAGGAATGCCTATTATAAGTAGCTCTAAGTATAAAATTTAAAATATTTAGTAGTGGTATAAGTATGGGACGGGGGTATATATTTATATTCCTAAATATTATTACGTAACGTAATTTTTAGGTAATAAAAACCGCCGTTAATATTACTTAACTAACACCTACTAGAGGTTCCTCTGTCCTTCCTATCTCCTTTATTACCTATCTCTTCGTCTAATACTATTTATATCGCTATATTAACTAATAGATCCCTTAGTAGAGACTAGGGAGGGGTATTAGAGCGCCTCTAGCTCTTATAAGGAAGAAGAAAGAAGAAGAGAGGAAAGTATAAAGGAGGGAGTATTTATAAATGGGAGGAGACCTATAAATGGGATATTAGGTAGCTATAATATAGACATTAACGTTACTTAACTAATACCTACTAGACGCCCCTCTATCCTTCCTATCTTCTCTCTTATCCGTCTCCTCGTTAGATACTATCTATATCGCTATATTAACTAATAGATCCCTTAATAGAGACTAAGGAGGGATATTAGAGCGCCTCTAGCTCTTATAAGGAAGAAGAAAGAAAAAGAGAGAAAGGTATAGAGGAGGGAGTATTTATAGATAGGAGGAGGCCTATAAATAGGAGATTAGGCAGCTATAATATAGACATTAATATTACTTAACTAATACCTACTAGACGCCCCTCTATCCTTCCTATCTCCTCTCTTACCCGTCTTCTTGTTAGATACTATTTATATTACTATATTAACTAATAAATCCCTTAATAGGGACTAGGGAGGAGTATTAGAGCACCTCTAGCTCTTATAAGGAAGAAGAAAAGAAAAGAGGAAGGTATAAAGGAGGGAGTATTTATAGATAGGAGGAGGCCTATAAGTATAGGAGATTAGGCAGCTATAATATAGCTAGTAATGTTGCTCAACTAATATATACTAGAGGCTCCTCCGTCCTTCCTATTCTCTTTCGCCCGTCTCGTTATCTAATGCTATTTATATTACTACGTTAACCAATAGATCCCTTAGTGGGGACTAAAAAGGGGTATTAGAGTACCTTTAGCTCTTATAAGGAAGAAAAAAGAAGAAGAGAGGAAAGTATAGAGGAGGGAGTATTTATAGATAGGAGGAGGCCCTATAAGCACGTGATTTAGTAAGTATTAATAGCATAATATTCTTATATAAGATGGGCTTAATTACTTACTAAAATACGGGGTGTCTCTGTTACTATAGTGGCTACTATAATAGTAGAGACGCCTTAAATATTTAATGTAACTAATTACTAAGGCTGTTAATAAGTAAAAGGTAGGCTACTAATATGGTGCGAATAATATAGTTATTAATATCATTTATAGCCTATTTTTGCTTCTAGTGTACGCGTAAATAATCCTTATATTTGGCGTAGAGCTAGTTATAGGCAGTAAGCTAATTTAGGTCTAGCTTTACTATTAATATAGCTGTAGGTAATATATCCCTTAGTATAGGCCGACTTAGTAGTTCTAGCTTTAGAAGATTGTCTTTTTTCTTAGATAGGTTAATATACTGCTATACTTTATTAGTTTTAGCTATATCTTAGATAATAAAGAACTATTAAATCTAATCGGATAGCTTATTAAGGATAAGGTTAATTTTTAATTTAGTAGAGGTTATTATTTTTAAAATTTAATAGGTTAGGAAGAGTCCAGGTTAGGGTTTAGCTAGCATCTTAATAGAACCTTATTTAGACGTTCCGAACTTTTAATTTAATTTATTAGTTTATTTATTAGTCGGATTTTGTTATAGGGAGCGCGATTAATAACCCCTACTAATAGCTTTAACCACGTCTAAATTTTAATTTATAAATAGGTAGATCTATAGGTAATAGTTATTTTAAGCAGCTCTAGGTGCGGTATATATAAAATCTTAACTATAGTATAGAGAAGTTGTGGCTGCTAATATGCGGTCCTAAGTAGCATATATTTTTAGAGGTTACGTAACTCCTTATATAAGCCACATTTCCGCCCTTTAAATTTTTTTTAAAAAATTCCAAAAATTAATTAACGCTATAGATAGCATCAATATTAAACCGGCAAGACTGCTAATTCTTTTTATATACTATTATATGTATATCTAACAGCTCTAAAAGCGGTAAGAAGGTAGGACTGATAGAGGGGTTAAAATTTAGAAAATTAGATTTTGTGGTTAAGCTGTTTAAAACTTAGGAAACTAAGATAAATGCCGCATTCTCCGCTTACCTCTAAGCCAGTATATAATTTCCTAATTAGGAAAAGTCGTTTATAAGTAGTTACTACTGCCTCTATACAAAATCTTCTTATTATACCTCTTTAGTCTTACTTATAGATGACTAAAATTGTTCTATATTAAACCTATATTTAAATATAAGCCCTAAAAGCTTCTTAACTTATAAGATTGCTATATAGGTTAGCCTAGCTATCTTATCCTTTTCCTTAATATCTAGAACCATCTAGTTAAGTATTAGGCTTTAGCTTTTATATACGGTAAGAGCAAAAGCTAGAATAATTGGAAATTAACGCTGTAAGTAAGAGCCTCTTATACCCTCCTACTTATAAAGTACGGAAATATAGGGATAACTTTCTTACCATCCTACTAAGTAAATAGGGTAGGTCCGTTATACCCATTTACTATAATTAGTAGTAACTAAGGCTAATCCTTTTTAATATCCGCGTGTCCCTTCTATACAACATCTTTAACTATACTAGTAGTACTGTTTACTAAGCCTAGTTTAACCTAGATATTCTATATTAGAATTACTTTCGCGCTAATATATAGGGCTAGATTCTCTATAGTATTATACTAATTAGGAGTAACTTTCCGTATACCTATACTAGTGTTAACTAACTTAATAGCTCCACTAGTTGTAAAAGGTTGCGAAGCTAAGTAGTGTTATACTTACCTATAGTAGCGCGTGTGCTATATAGCCGAATTGCGTTATTAAAGCCCGTAACCTTATTAGTAGATAAGCCCTACTTATACCTAGTTAAAAGAAGCTTCTAGGTTAGATTATTTATAAAATCACTACGTAGCTTTATCCCTTAACCCGCTGGCGTCCATCGAGTGTGTGGTCCGTGCGGAACACCAGAATTAGAAGTACGCGTATACCCTACATAGATTTAATTAATACAATATCGTCAGCCATGCCTTCCAATCGTACTTCCAATGATATAGACCTTGTTCAGCCGACTCAATACAACGTTTAACTAAATTGGGTCGCTAAAAACCTACCACCAGAGCCGTGGCTGCTGCCCGATTTTACAACGGCTACGTATTTCTAATCACGACGATTTAATTGCATTGATCTTATTGGTTGGTTCTTATCGATACCGAATGGACGAATTTCAGCGGGTTAAGGGATAAGGGCGGTCCTAAATATAGAGCTCTTAGCGTTATTACCGCCCTACTATATAACTTAATCTAAAACAGCTATTCGGTTAATCGCCTTATAAGCTCCCTTTCTATAGCTAGTAAGCTCTAATGGCCTAGCGGATAGATTGTTATATAAGGCCGCCTAACCTATAGGGGGAAGTTAATAGAAATCGCCTACTAGCAAGATGTTTAAGCCTCTAAAATAGTCGTTATTACGCGTAGGGTAGATCTAACTATTATATCTAAGCCTAACCCACTTGACCATACAAACCACCAAAAAGGTAGTAGTAGTGTCTCGCGACTGGACGGACTGCCGGTTGGAATGCCTTATAAGCTCTCCAGCCCATACCGTAGGTATAAGTAGCGCATTGTATAACAACTACACCCCCTCCTAGGGCGCATGTCCTCAGGCGCCTAAACTGCGATAAATGGCTGGCCTTTCGCTAGGTGGTCTTTGCCACGCAGTACGCAAACTGCCTATAGCACCCTAGCTGCAATGTAAGGCGTCCGCCAGCACCCTAGCTAGCGTTAAGCTTAATAAGGTGACCTCTAGCAAGCACGTGCGATAACCCCGCACTCGACTATAGGCAGTGCAGTCGCTTAGGCTGTCCTATACTTGTGAATATTCAACCCCATACCGGATTAAACACTAACCTCTAGGTAGTCGCGAGACACATTATTATGCCTAAGCCTAACCTACTTAACCATACAAACCACCAAAAAGGTAGCAGCAGTGTCTCGTAACTGGACGGACTGCCGGTTAGAATGCCTTATAAGCTCTCTAGCCTATACCGTAGGTATAGGTAGCGCATCGCATAACACTAACGGAGGCGGTAATTGATTTAGGCTAGATATACTTACCCGATTGTAGATTTCTCGTTAAAGATAAGATAGTAAATATCCTTAAAAGCTTGCTATAGAGGCATAAGACTAGTAGTAGGTAATTTATTAAATGGGCAATTTACTAGCAACCTTAGTAGATCGTATATAGTTCTGCCGTTAATATTAAAGGTAGCTACCCTAGTAGGGGCCGCTTAAGCCAATAGTATTGGCTTACTATAAGCCCTTACTATATTATAGAGCGTAATAAAGAGGACAGTAATAAAATATAATTTGCCGGTTTCTACCTCTCTATTAATATTAATCCGCAGTAGGGAGGGACTAAGGCCCACTTAGATCTGCCTATAGTAATTAACTATAACGTTATAGATATAACGCTAACCTAGTTATAAGGAGAATAGAGTTGCTATTTAGGATAGGCGGCTCCACGGTAGAGGCTATAGCTATACTTTCTACCAATAAGTCCTCTTATTAAGCTGCGGGTATATACCCTAATACGTACTCTAGTTATAGTTATAATCAAGCTCCCTATTACTAAGCCTGTTAGAATCCTTAATTTTAACTCCGTTAGTATTTTAAACGCGGGTATATAGGGCCTTAAAGGACTAATATAGCTCCAAGTCGTCTATAAAATCGCCCTTAAACTCATTAATATAATTAGTAGTTTTGCAATTTTCCTCTAGTTTCTAATTGCAGAAGTAGTTAGGTGGGTGCTAATAAGAGTTAATATAAGGCTAATAGGAGGCTATATAATTAGGGGCCCAAATTTATTAGTATAAGTAGCTACTTCCTTATGCTCCCTCTACGGGTAATAAAGAATGAGCTTTATATAGTAGAACTTAGGATACTACGGATAGAAAGAATTGCCTTTATATTACGGAAAGTACGATATAACTTAAGGCCTTGCTCTTAGTTAACGCTTATAAGTAGAGTAATTAAAATAGAGGAGAAAATTAAGGAAAGTAACGTCCTCTACCCTATCTAGGCGGCGCTTATATTTCTTATAGTTAGACAACCTATACCCTCTTAGTTGCCTATTCTTAAGCTTATATATAGCGCTTTAATCGTCCTCCTAATAGTAGTCTAAAGTTACTATATTCCTAGAGCCTTTATAAAGGGAAATATTAAAAAGTAGATAGTATACCTCCTGCGCTAACTAATTACGTTTAGTAATAAGCTTATTTATAAACCTGGCTACTACTAAACTAAAAGGCATAAAGGCTATTAGCGTGCGGCTATACTAATTAGAGTAGCTCCTAGTAGGAAGTTAACTTCTTCTCTTTCTTACTGCAATATTTGCTTATATAGTTAACTATTACTAATATGCTTATAGCGGGTGACGTATTAATATTCGCCATCTACGCTAATATTATAGCTGTATTATAACTATTAAGAAGCTTATTATTACGCTACGGATAGAACGTCTAGTAATGCGGATTTTAATCCTTTAATATAGCAGCCTTATTATAAAGAGAGCGTAGAAAATAGAAGCAGCACTCCTTTACTCTAGTAAAGCCTTTCTTTAATCTTAAGCAGTAAAATTCGGTGCAATTACTGTGCTATTAAAACCGATTAAGGTAGGCAGTAAAAAGCTTACTAGTATTAAGCTATTCTTTATAGCTAAGAGCAGAAGGATATTAGAGATTGGGAGGCCTAGATTAATTGGGATTTATTACGGATATAAAAGTAGCCCAGTACTTAGTAAAAGCCGCCCTTAATTTAATAGCTAATAAATCTAGCCTTGGGGCTATTAAACTCCATAAGAAGCTATATATATAGCCGCTACCTTATACCTACTACTTATATTAAAACTAAAAGTTAGTGCTATTAAATAGACCTATAAGCACGTGCTTCCTAAATGGATTAAAGCGACGATACAGTCAGTAAGCAGCAATATGCGGATTATTATTAAGATTTTAAGAAGCAATCTAGTAGCGCTAAGTATAAAGAATAGAGACCCGCTCTTAATGTTTTTAGCATAAGCCGTAAGCTTATTTCTCTTCTGCCTCTAGTAAGGTCTAGTGCCCTTAAGGTTCTATATATGCCGTACAATCTTATTTAGCAACTACTTAGCCCTTTTACCATTTATAAGATTACTAAGCTTATTTAAAGATAGACTATTTTTATTTAATTAGCCGTAAAGGAAGCGGGTAGTATTAAGGGCTTACTTTTTTATAATCCGATTAAATATATAATAGCGAAATAAGGGGTGGCGGCTAAACCGACCGTCCTAATACTTAAGTATATACTTGGCGTACGCAGCTAGGGTAACTATACGGCTTTATAATATATTAAAGTCGGCTTTGCCATAAAGAAATAGATAGGAAAGGCGCCGCGTATAATAAAACTAGCTAATTACTTAGAAAGAGGTGTCTGTCGCATAGTAGGAACCTCTAAACCCGCTTATAGGTCTTATTAATATTAAACCTTACGACTTAAAAGCTCTAATTTATTAAGGTTAGGTACTAGATTAGGAACTAAAGTATCTAGTATATTATTATTAAATTCGCTATCTAGTATATTACTACCAAGCTTAGTAGGCAGAGGATTAATAGCAGGAGGACGTTATATAGGAGCAGTAGGGTAAGCTATTGGGCCACTAGAATTAGACTTTAACTTATTAATATAAGGTAGCTAATCTAATATAAAGCTATTTTCGGGTAAGCTAGTAAGCTAGGTGCTATATATTTTAACGTTACAATAATTAGAATAATTAACCTTTAGAAAGTAAAGCCACTATACTATAGTAGAGCGCCTTATAGTATACTGCTTAGTAAACCGCCAACTTAGGTATTTGCCACCCTCTACTACTATAGGCCTTATAACTAGTATATTAAGTTTAGTAGGTAGCCATGGTAGCTACTTTTAAGTCTTTAGTATGTTTTGGCTAAAGTAGTAAACGTAGCTAGTATAGCGATATTGCTAGCCATATACACGCACGACTTGCAGATAAACGTATACGCGCGTAATTAGAAGCTCCTCTACCGCGGTAAGTATAGGTAGGAAGCTAGGAACAGGCCCCGGATTAAGCCTATTGCTTTTACTAAATAGGGGAGAAAGGGTTAGATCTTTAAGGCTATTAGCATTCTTAATGTAGGCTTTATATATACCTATATTGTTACCCTCTATAGCTAGGCCCATTTAGAACTACCGCTCCTTATAATAACTGCACGTCTCTATACATTTAGCCTATAGTATACTCCTAAACTTCTTAATTTACTCCCAATTAACAGCCGAAATAGGTAGTAGTATGGCTGTAGTTAGAGCTTATTAAGAGGAAGCTTACTAAAAAGGAGCCTACGGAGAGAGAGCTTACTATAAGGAAGGTAGTATTAGCTATAAAGTGGCCGTAGTTGGAGCTTACTAAGAGGGAGCTTGCTAAGAGGGAGCCTATAGAGAGGGAGCTTACCGTAAGGGAGCTTGCCGCGAGGGAGCTCGCCGTAAGGAAGGTGGTATTAGTAGTAGAGTAGGTATTGGTGGTAGAGTAGGCATAGGAGCTAGTTCCAGTAGGGATATATTTAGGTTATTTAGAGTGCCTCTTCTACTATATAGAGCTTTATCTATAGTATATAGCGGAGGAGTAGGCGAGTAAGCTTTACCCCGCCAATTAAAAATACGGTGCTCCCGTTATATTGCCCTAATTGTCTTCTACCATTAAGCTATTTTAGGGGTATCTTAACTATTCTGGCCGCGAGGTAAGAAGATATCCTTAGTATTAGTTTTAGGTAAAGTATTTCGCTAGCGCTTTATAGGATAAGTCTTAGTAAAACTAAGCTCTGCTTTCTGCCTATTTAAATTATATATAGAGCCCTAGGAAAGTAAGTAAAAGTAGAAATAATATATAGGGAAAACGCGCCTTTAACCGATATAATTAATATTACTTTAAAAGTTTAGTAAATAGGCCGTTTTTAATAAAATTAATACGGGGTTATATTAAACAGCACTTGCTATACTTAATTAAAGCAGGTTTTACTATAGTTAAGATGCGTATAGTAGTATTAATAGAGATGCTAATAAAAAGGTTATTGTAACGGAACCTTGTAGCAAGAACTACGGTAGGCTTATTATTAGGCTAGGTATATAGGTAGCGTAAATTAAAGTTAATAACGTAACAATAATAACTAGTAGAGTGGTTGCCTAATAGATTAACTCTAATTATATTCTAAGAATTACTATAAGGAAGGAACTATCTAGGTAGGGACTAAGGGTCCTTAAATACACAACTATACTCCTATAAAATCCTTCTTATACGTAATATACATATACTCTATCTACTCTATTACAGATTATATAGATCCTATAGATTATATAGATCACGTTATATAACCTTAGTTACTATTTCTCATTATATAGCTTTATCGGCTCTATCTTAGACTATACCTATATTAACTAACTAGCTTCTTCTAACTTTTCCCTAAGTAGTTATAATATTGTACTTAAAGCGTCCGTAACACTATCTCCCTCCTCTCTATTTTCGTCCTTAAAGATTTCTAATATCTTTAAGTCGTTCACTAGAGGTATAATATCTGTTTAATTAATTTAGTTAATATCGTTGCTTATTATACCTAAAGTAATTTCTTCCTCGTTAACTGCTCGTCGTGCTCGCACTATTGCTATAATATTATCTCTTAGTAAGATTATACCATCTCCATATTCTTACTGTTTAAAAAAGGTGTTAGTCTATATTACGTTAGTAAACCTATCTTTACAACAACCGCCCTCTTATTTAGAGTGCACTAAAGCGAATATTTATTTGTCCTATAACGTTCGCTCTACCTTTAATATTAAATATACGCGACCTATTACTCTTAATAGTTATCTAGTTCCCTAATTAATTTGTCTTAGGGTCTTATATTTAATCTATTACTATATAGCTAAATAATAAACTATCTATTACTCTGGCGGAGTTGCGCCATTTCTATAATATAGAGTAGGAGGTTGCTAATGCTTAGCATCGGGCTCTTAAATCTCGTCTTATAGCGTCCGCTTAGTTAATCCGTCTTAAGAAGGTACGTAAGAAGGTTTATTTTAAGGAGTAGAAACTTATAAAATAGGGTTTATAAAAACTTAGTAATAAAAGAATGGACTTTTTTTTAATAGAGAAGGAAATAGATCTAAGTAGTTTAGCAACTACTCTTCTTAGGTCCCCCTTAGGTAACTTATTCTTTAGTAATCTTTTTTTATTAATACTGCCTAACCTAATCTCTTTTAATACTCCTATACCTTTCCTATAGCATTTTTTAAATTCTTTAGTAGTTCCTAGGTAGTTTTATTATAGCCTATCTACTTTACCTTATACTATATCTTGTTATTAATATCCTTATAACTAATAATCTTTAAAACTTACTATTTGTCTTCCTTTTATCCTTTATATATATCTACTTTATAAACTAGTAGCTTAATATTCCTATATACTGGCTCTAGTATTACGATATACTATATAGGGTAAATCTTTATTTTAGCTAGTAGATTTAACTTAAATATAACTAGTAAAATCCTCTATATAATTTTAAAAGGTCCTAGTCTAACGTAGTCTAACTTCTTACTTAGTCGTTAACTTTTAAAATTTTTGTGTAGTAGCTATACTTTATCTCCCTCCTTAAGATCTAGTCCCTTAGATCTCTTAACGTTATAGTACTTTTTTATTCTCTTTTATATTTTCTTTACTAATTCTATAAGGTCTATATAAAGATTTATTAACGTCTTTATTCTTTCTTTAGCTATACTACTCGTTTTCTTTACTTACTGTAGTAATAATAATATTCTTAGCTTATATCCGTAATTTACCTTAAATAGTAATATACCTATCCCTTTTTATAGTGTTATATTGTATATAAACTATATAACTAGTAATAGTAATACCTAATTATTCTATGCGTAATTAATATAGTGCCTTAGATACTGCTCTAGTGTCTAGTTTAATCTTTCTATTTAACCATCTATCTATAAATAATATGCGGTAGAAGTTACTACTCTAACCCCTTATTCCGCTAAGAATACCTCCTAAAATACTGCTATAAATCTTAGATCTCTATCTAATATAATTTTACTTAATACTCTATATTTTATAAATACTTCTTTAATATAGATTCTAGTAATATCTTCTACTAATATTTCTTCTATATATGCTATAAAGTATCCCTACTTTATAAGCTTGTCTACTATTACTAAAATTATGTTATAATCTTGTCCAGTAATAGGGTCTCTTNACTTTAGTAACTTAATAATAAAGTCCTATAATATAACCTCTTATAGTCTCTCTAGTGTTTTAATAGGTTATAGCCCTCTATATAGCTTATGCCTTATTAGTTTATTTCTTTAGCAATCTAAATATTCCTTTATAATTTTTCGTACTATACCTTAAATTCCGTTAATAATATACTCTTCTTAGAGTCTTAATACTAAGCCTATAGCTCTATTATATCCTTAAGTTAATCCCTTATAAAAATCTTCTATAAATTACTCTGCTATACTTCTTAGGATATACTTTACTTCTTAATTTTTGTATATATCCATCTATAGATCTTCTAGCTATACTTTTAGAATTCTTTATACCTAAAAGCTCTCTAATAACTTGTAAACTTTCTCTAATTTCTTTTAAGTTGCTATAATTTTTGGATAATTATATCTAATTAATCCGTCTATATCTTTTTGCAGTAAAGCCCCTAATAGCTTCTTATTACTTTATAGTTTAGCCTTTTAACTTAGAGCATCTACTTATATATTGTCTATACCCTTAATATACTAAATCTTAAAATAGTATTCTATAAGTATCTTTGCCTATCTAACCTATCTTTAGTTAAGTTTCTTTATTATTAGGAATCCTATTAGGTTCTTATAATCCATTTTAACTATAAATAGTTTTTCTATACCTTATAAGAATACTCTTTATTCCTTTAGTGCTATAACTATATCTAATCACTCCTTATTATAGATGTTGTAGTTTAACTCTAGTAGTGTTATCTTCCAAGTATAGTATGCTACTAAGTGCTATCTATCTTAATGTTTTTATATAAAGTACGCCCCTAGTATATAATCTAATGCATTTATTTCTATAACTATCTCTAGTCCTAGTTAATAGATTCTAAAAACTGGCTCCTAGGTAAATAATTCTTTAATTTTCCTAAATAACCCCTACTATTCCTTTCCCTATATCTATGGTTCTTCTTTCTTCGTTAATTACGTAAGCGGTTTAATATTTTTTAACTACTGCGCTATAAACCTCCTATAGTAATTACAAAACCCTAAGAATAATCTTAATTACGTAACATTCTCTAGTTCTTACTAATTTACTATAGCCTTAATCTTTTTTAAACCTATACTAAGTTAGCCTAGTTTAATAATAAATCTAATAAAATTGGTCTTCCTAGTAAAGAACTTGCATTTTTTAATTACTACTAGCATCTATTCTTCCTATAGTCTCTTTAAAACCTATTTAATGTGCTCTTTATGCTCTTCCTTAGTTATAAAGTAGATAATAATATTATTAAAATATACCGTAATAAATTCATCTAAGTATTCTCCTAACACATTATTAATACGCTTTTAGAATATTACTAGTGTGTTTATAAGCCTAAATTGCATAACTAATAGCTTATATAGTCCTTCCTTTAACCTAAAGGCTACTTTCTATTTATCGCCTTCCTTAATTCTAATCTAATGGTACGCCTATCTTAGATCTATCTTTATAAAGATTTACGTATTACCTATCCTATCTTAGATTTTACTAATTAAGGGTAAAGGATATCTATCCTTCCTAGTAATGTTATTTAACTGTCTATAGTTAATATACAGCCTTAGCTTACCGTTTTTCTTTAGTATAAATAGTACTAGATAACCTACTAATAACTACAATAGTCTAATATATCCCTTTTGTAGGTTTTTCTAAACAAACTCTTTTAATGCTCTACCTTCTTCTTTAGTAAGCTTATAGATTNGAAAGAACCTTAGACTTATTCCTAGTTCTAATTCTATCTTATAGTCCTATACTATATACTCTAACAGCTTTTTACTTTTTATTAACTATAGTTTCTTACTATACTTATAGTATCTCTTTAGTATATAGCTTAGTCCTTTTTCTATTCCTTTATAGGTTACTCCCACTTAGTACTATACTAACTTAGTTTATTATTATATCTTATAATATTAAGTATTTTTAATATCGACCTGACCTATAACCTAATCGATCTTTAGATTATATTCCTATAACTAAGGCATTCCTAGTACTACCTTATTATTCCCTAATAGTAATATATTAAAAGACATCTTAATTTATCTTCCTTTAATAGTTCACTAAATAGGTCCTATTTTAAGATTAATAATCCCTCCTCTATAGGTTATTAGATCTCCTAAAATTATAACTAATAGGTAAGGTTACTCCTTCTTCCTATAAGGTAGCCCTATTCTTTTAACTACTACTAATAAAATATAGTTTCATATTACTCCACTATCTATTAATGCTTTAAACTGTTAATCTTACCATTTTACTCGTAAATTTAGGTATTATCCTTAAATTCCTTTAAGGGTCTAAGGCTCTACTACTAGTTCCCTCTAGTCCTATAGGCCTCTACTTTTCCCAACTATTAGCTTCTTAATCCTATTTATACTTAGTCCGTCTTTAGCCAATACTTAATTTACTTTTTATCTTTAATATACTATAGACACGTGTTTTCTAGGCATTCCCACCACTATTATCTATCTAGGTATTTTTCTATAAGGAATCTTCCTAGCTAAAGTATTAAGTCCCCTTAGGTTTGCACTTTTACTAGGTGCTAACTATATATATACTTAGTATTTCTATACTTTCCCTTATCTAGTACCTAATATATCCTTACTAGGTACTTCTAGTTCTTATTTTTTAGCGTTCTATATATATTATACGCATTATCTATATATGCAATCTATACCAATATATAGTATACTTAGTGTCTTAGGTTAACTCTTAGCTTATCTTTATCCTTAAGTTTAAACCTTTTTGTATTAATCTAAGCGTTATAACTTTATTTACAGGTACTAAGATTTACCTCTTACTTCTCTAGTCCTCTAATTACTCCTTTAGATCTTTTAACGTCATAATTAAGGCTCCTTTAATATAACTTATAGCCTTTTCCGTAATCGGGTGGTTCTAGATAACTTTTTCGTCCAACTATATATAGAAATCTTCCCACTTATCGTTATGCCTCTGCCTATACCACTTTTAGTATAGCTGCTAGAGTATATACGGCTTATCCGTAAGGAAGTATCTTCTTATTACTATATTGTAATAGCCCTTTATATTTCATTCATTAAATCTAGTTAGAATCCCTAGATCCTCTTCTTATTCCAATTTAATAAGCTACTTAACTCTTAGTGTGCCTGCTCTAGGCCTATTAGTAATTCTTTATACTAGCGCTCTGTCCCTTATACATCTTAATATACTAGATTTCTTATCTAATTTCTGTTCTTGCCATAAGGTAATTCTTACTCTAAATTCCTCCGTAGTTTCTTTCCTTTCGCGTCTTATAAGTAGATCCTTAAAGTCCTCTTACTTCTTAATCTTAATCTTATCTTTTTAATCTTTAGGCCGAACACTATATTCTCCTGGTAAGTCTTTTAGGTCTATATATCTGTCTCCTAGTCTAACTGCTATTTATATCGCAGATTCTCTAATCTATAAAGAGGCTCCTTGCCTTTCGCTTATAGGTGTCCTAATTTATACTCTAAATTCTTAGTTCCTTAGATTCTTTAATTCTAAGCTTGCTTTTAACTTAAGCTTGGCTTCTACCTTAGTCTGACTAGGCTTAGGTGTTCTTATCTCGTTTTAAGAGTCTTAAATCTTACTTATCTTGTCTTAAGAATCTTATGCCTATAGGAAACTCTATTCTAAGCTTATTTGTATATCTTTAAACTAAGCTACTGCTCTACTCTATTAGTTTTTATCCGTTATAGGTCCTTAAGCTTACCTTATCTCACTTTAAGAATCTTAGTCGTCTCTTATCTTATCTTAAGAATCTTAAGCCTTTAGCCTTTTGCCTTTATTAAGTGCTAAAGTAATTCACTATCCTACTTCTCTTACATCTTATAAAGCGATAGATATCGTGTCTAGTAGGGTCTTAATCCCAACTAATATTCCCTATTCTATAGTGGAATTATCCTCTACCTCTTATATAACACCTCTAAGGTCTATATACTTCTAGTAAGCCGCCCTTATTACCTTATTATTATGGAATATTTTACCTACGTTAAACTTATTATCTTTAATATCCGATCTACAAACTAGTTCGTTTATTCCCCTATAATTTAAGGATTTTAGCTCCTATAGCTAATAGCTTACGCTATACTTAGCGTCTTTATAAATTTAGCATGCGTTATTATAATAAAACGCAAAACTTCTAATTAAACATTCTTTTATTCCCCGTAGTATACTGTCGTTTCTCTATACGTATATATCTTCTACTGTTAGTCTAGTTCCCTTTATTATATAATAACTCTAACTATCTTTATAATCCCTTACAAAGTAACCTTATTTCCTATAATTTATATAAGCTCCGTCTTTAAACTACTAACTTTACTATAGAGTCCGCCTAAACATCTTCTACTACTAAGATCCCTGGTTTAGCCTTTACTCCTTAGTCCTATAATTACTAGATCCTTAACCTCTAGGTTTTTATAGTTTTTTACTCTATCTCTTATAGGCTTCTCTAGTACCACTTAGGTCTATTAGCTCCGCGCTATACTATAGTTTCTAACTTAGCTTTAGTTATTGCGTACTCTACATTTTATATAACTATAAAGCTCTATCCTAACCCTTCTTAGCCTATTCCCTTTAGTAGATCCAATTATTAATCTTAATCACTTAATCTATTAAATCCTATAGGGTATCCGCATCTTCTATTAGGATAATTACATCCTAGACTTTAGCCTTAAGTCCCTATTTATACTATGCCATAAGCGCCCTATTATTCTACTTAACTTACGTTACTAGCGTCTAAAACTACACTATATATTTAATTACTGAGGTTTATTACATAATATTTTAAAGTTTTCTTTCTACTGTAGTTACTACCTCTAGGTCTCTAAATATTTACGTAAGTTATTCTATAAATCCATTCTAGCTTAAGAATATAAACCGTACCTCTTAGTTTATAGTTGTTATTCCGTTTACCTAAATTTCCATAAGGTAAGGCTTAAACCACTTAAGTGCCCTTCCTGTTAAGAACAATCCTACATACGCTATTTGATCTATAGATATTACCAGCTTAGCTCCTTCCTATATAACCTTAAAGTATATTTATATAAGGAATCCTTTAAGCTTTAATCTCTCTCCTAAGAATCTTTTAATTAATAGTAACTTAACCTTTACTGCGCCTATCCCATTAATCCTAGTTTTAAGTACTACATTATTTTCCGTTAACTGGTTAACTATCTCTTATAGTTGTTTAACCGTTACAGGTTACTATAAGTTAGTATCTGCCATACTAGTATCACCTAACCTTAAAGTAGTTGCCGCCGTTAATGGCGTTATAGTGGCTGCTTTTAGTGGTATATTGTTTAACTTTCTATATTTAGTACCGTAACTAGGTAGTAATTATATAATGGAACCTTATAGCAAAAACTACGGTGGGCTCGTTATTAGGCTAGGTGTATAGGTGGCGTAAATTAAAGTCAATAACGTAACAATAATAACTAGTAGAGTAGTTGCCTAATAGATTAACTCCAATTATATTCTAAGAATTACTATAAGGAAGGAACTATCTAGGTAGGGACTAAGGGTCCTTAAATACACAACTATACTCCTATAAAACCCTTCTTATACGTAATATACGTGTGCTTTGTCTACTCTATTACGGATTATACAGATTCTACAGATTATATAGATTATGTTATATAACCTTAGTTATTATTCCTCATTATATAGCTCTATCGGCTCCATCCTAGACCGTACCTATATTAACTAACTAGCTTCTTCCAACTCTTCCCCAAGTAGTTATAATATTGTACTTAAAGCGTCCGTAATATTAATCTATTAATAGTAAGATCTTAAATATTTTGGTATTCGTTACGTGTATTCTATAGGTAGATACCACTCGCGTTTTTTTTTCTAACTAATAAAAAGCTGGCTTTCTAATTAATTAGAAGCTAGCTTAGTGGGAGTTTAAAATCTAAAACCCCTAAACCCAAATATATAGACCACTTATACCTTAGGTCAATAAATCCAGATAGTCCTCTTATAGCCCTTTAGCTTAATTATATATATATCCACTAAGTAGTGCATAGGCGCCTACTATAACAGCGCTATCGCACGTTACCTACTAAATTCTACCATATTCTGCCGACTTGCGATTAGCCCGCCCAAAGCTAGCGCCTTAGCGGCTCACCCTATATAATTATTTACATCGGTCCTAGCGACCCCTTTTCCTTCTCTTTAGCTTAGTATCTTTATAAGATAGTATTCTACAAGCTTTGGTTTAGAAGCACTTATATAAGCTATTATATTATACTAAGCTCTCCCTATATTACCTAGGAAGGCCTTAATAATATCCTATCCTAAAAAGAAAACTTTGTCTATAATAACGCGTTAATATGCTATACTTAGACACTAAAACAACTTTATATTACCTAGGAAGGCCTAGATAATATCCCACCTTATAAGCTAGATAGAACTAGACCTATACCCCTAGAATTAAAACTAAAGCATATAATACTGATAAACCCTAGGAAGCTAATAATGGCACCTAAAGTAAGCTTATTTAAGAGAGTTGCCTCTACCTAAGAGAAACCTAAGATCCAATTGGGATTAGAAATTAAAGATAATAATAATATTATAGACATACGCAAGCAGATTCGCGCCCTCGTAGCTAGCTAGAAAGCCAATTGTCTTAAGGTAAAAAATATATAAAAGATCCTATAAGAGATCCTAGAAAGCCTTACAGCCCTATAAAATAGCCTAGCTTCCCCTTCTTAAAGCCCTAGCTAATATACTTACTCTACTAAATATAATATACTAGGGAGTATAGATATAATAATAAAGTAATTAAAGTTTGTTAAGCTCCCTAACCCCTAACTACTACCTAATAGAATAGACCCTACCTTTAAGAATTAGAGGATTTAAGTATAAGGAAAGCTCTGCGTTAACTATAACTATTTCCTTTCTAAGGAAGCCAAAATGCTCTACCTTTTTAGTCGAACTATTAGGGACGCCCAACGGCACCTTTAAGCCAAATTTAAGGACACAATTCCCCTATCCAATTTATATCTATTAATAAGATAATATGGTACCTAGTAGCTATTTATATTAACCTAAACAAAGTATAGGACGCCTGGTATAATTATAATCGCCTAATAATAAAACCGAACTAACCCTTTATGTCACAGCACTGACCTAACGCATACTGTTTTATACTGTCTTATACTATTTCCTACTATTAGCTAGCCTACTACTAGCGACTTAGCGGCCGGCCCTACTATTTGTATACAATACCCCCTTTCCACCTTCTTCCCCTCTTTATACTATAACGTAGTTATTCAGTCTACTTTATTGCAGCACTGTGACAGTTTATAGTATCTTTAATTTACCCCCCATCGCAATTACTAATTCCCCGTACCCTAGCTAATTGACCTCCACCCTAGAGCAATCGCAACCTATACGCGCCCCTGCTAAAACCGACACGTCCCCAGCACAGTCCTAGAACGATCCTTAGTTTTTACCTAGTACTTAGATGGGCGACACTAATAACGCCAAAATAGCCGAAACCTAGAACCCCTATGACATTTTCACAGACCTCTTTATAGAGATATACCCTAATATTATATAGACAATCCGCCGCTCCCCATTGTACCCTAAGACCTTTAAGCCTAACAAAGCTTACCTTACCCTTATTAACTATACTAACGAGTTCCTTAGTAATATTAAAGTAGGACTATAGTGCATATATAATATAAACACCGCTAATAAAAAAGCTAACGAAAACCTTAGTGCCCTTATCGCTTCCCAGATAGGAACTATTAACTCCTAGGTAAAGACTATTACCATTTTAAAACAATTAACCCCTATAATAATAGTAGTAACCTAGTAGAAAAAACGGAGATCTAAAGACCCGCTAATATTTAGCGGAAAAGGCACCCTACTAGAACGATAAGCTAATTTTAAAACCTAGCATATTAAGATTAAGGGAGTCTTTAACCGGGACTGGGACTACTTTAATATAGTTTAGTCCCAGATCCTTTATATCTTAGATATACTAAAGGATAAGGCCTATAAGTTTATTAAGCAGGGCTTAGAGCTTATATATAAGAACCCAAACAATACATCTGCGTGAAAATGGCCTACTAAGGAAAATATACTTAAAGACCTTACTACCTACTATAAGGTCCTTAATATAACCCAAGTTATAAAGAATAAGCTTAACTATTTCCCCTAGGGCAAGTATAATTACTAGTCCTAGAAGGGAGAGCTTAATAAGCTAATAGTTTACGCTAAGAAGACAGACAAATAGAAGGTAGACCTACTCTAAAAGTTTATCTCTCCAAAGATAGAAGAGCTAGTACTTAGACTTGCCTATAAAATTAATAACAGCAACTATATAGGTTAGAGTAAGCAGATAGATATATTCGCTAAAAACCTCGTAAACTATATATATTAAGCTAACCTTAAGAAAAACGCCAACCACCGCCTACCTGCCCAAGCCCCTACCCCTATATTAACCCCAACCCTAGTAGTAACTAGAGAACTTATAAACCTTAATAGAATCTTAGATATAGAGCGTAAGCGCCGCATTAATAATAGACTATACCTTGCCTATAGCCTACCTAGCTACTAAAAAGATGCCTATAACCCCGCTAAAATAGTAAACCTAGTCCTAATGCCACCTTGTTAAATAACGCGAACTAATAACCGCGGACGTGGTAACCGTGGAGTCTATTATAAACGCGGCAACTGTAGAGCCTATTATAGCCGCGGCGGACAACCCCCCCCCCTTTAACCCTACGGCTTAGTTATTTTAAACTATGCCCTATATAGGAGCCCAACCCGTTAATAACGCCTAGTATTAGCGACTTCGCGCTAGCGAATATAAACACGGCTACGTTATTAGCAAGGTATTATCTTCCTATACCCTAACCAAAACTAAAACTAATACCACCAGCCAGACGGACACTAGACCGCCCCGCTAAGACAGCCTTATACCCTAGTCGTTAAAAGGTAAACCCTTAAACTAAGTTATATTTAAGGATCTAAACCATATAAGGAGGAAGACGAGAAAATTAGGTCCCTATTACTAGATTAATTAGTCCTTTCTATTAGTAAACTACTACTTAATCTTAAATCAGCAAATAGTAATAAGAAATTAATCCTTATTTAAACCTAACTCTCCTTATTACGTAACCTATACCCCTAAGTTTATATTAATATAGTAAGCCTAGTAGACTCCGGTAATACTATAATGGTATTTACTAACGCAGAGTCTATTATAAGAAAATATAACGTTATAACTAAGAAGCTACTGGCACTTAAGCTACTACGCCTTGTAAATAGCATCCCAACTTCGCTTATTACAAACTACTTTACCGCCCAAATATTAATCGGCCTCTATACTAAAGCTATACTCTTTTTTATTACTAAACTCTCGCCCACTACCCTAATTATCCTAAGTATACCCTAGCTTTAGAAGTATAAGCCCCATCCCAGCTTTAGGAAACTTAAGATCCGCTTTAACTTAGACTACTACTTTAAGCACTACCTCCTATAGAGGATAACCGACATTAGCAAGGACGCCTTATATAGATACTCAACACTACTAAGCCTAGTGCCTAGGACTATATATAAAGCCCTAATAGTAAAAGACGTTCCTAATAAAGGGGAGCCTATATAGCTGTAAAGAAATAAGATAGTAGAAGACTGGACTACCCTAGCACTTAAGACTAAAACGATGGGCTAGCCAGCCCCACCAAGACCAAGGAAGAAGGTCCGCTTCGCGCCGCTACTACTAAGAATCCAACCCTAACCTAGGCACTATTTAAACCCTAGCCGCCTAGCCTAATACCTAGAACTAAGCTATATACTATATACGCACACTATAGCTCGCGTTATAGTAAGGACTAGCTATAGAACTACTAAGACCCAGATAATAGAAACCGCGCTACTATAACGCCTAACCTTACACCTGTCTCCCGCGCGTACTATATAGGGCCACCACCTTGTTTCCGCCCCCCTAGGCTAACTAAGCTGTACTAGCCTAGCCGTAGCACTAGAGAACCAAATACGCCCTAACCTAGACAATATTAAATGCACTTATGCTATTAATTTTACCCAGTTCTATAAATAAAAAGATATAAAGGTAATAAGGATCTATATAGCGGAGCTAGTAAAACTAGTTAAATAAGATAAGCACCGACAGCTACTTAAAGAGCTACCTATAGGCCTAATAGAAGTACCAAACCTATTAAAAAGGTCTTTCCGCTAGCTAGTAAAAGGCAACTATATAATAAAGGAAGCCCGTAAAGTGCTCCCCCCCTATTTCTATAACTTCCTTAAGATAAATCTAAAAACTAAACCCAAGCTTTTACATCGGAAGATAGTCGACACTAATGTTAAAAAATTCCTAAAAAGTAAACCAGGATTAACCTACGAAGATATTCTACAACGCCTACTAAAGGAGTTTAGTAAATATATTAAGCACTTCTTCCCTAAAAATATAGATAAGCTGCCCCTTTACCAACCATAGGACTATAAAATTAAGATTACCCCTAGAAACTAGGCCCCATACTATAAAAATAAACCACTCTTACCTACTAAACTTAGGTGTATAAAAAAGTGGATTAATAAGATGCTAGATAAGGGTTTTATCCGCGAATTAACCTCACTAGCTATTACACTACTCCTCTTTACTACTAAGCCCAGGGTAATATATAAATCTACTATAACTACCAAGGCCTAAATATAGTCACTATTAAAAATTAATACCCACTACTACTAATTCGCGAGACACTTAACGCACTTTATAGTGCTAAGTACTTTACTAAACTTAATATAATTACTATATTTAACCGGATCCGGATTATAAAGGGCTATAAGTAGCTTATAGCATTTATTACCCGGTTCGGACTCTATAAGATACTAGTTATACTATTTAGCCTTTATAACGCACCCGCTATATTTTAAAACTATATTAACTATATTTTATACAACGCCCTTAACAACTACTGCACTGCCTACCTTAATAATATTCTTATCTTTTCTAAAATATACGCCGAGCACACTAAGTATGTAAATGAAATTATCCAAAGACTTGGTAATACTGGACTTTAGATTAATATTAATAAGTCTAAGTTCTACTCTACTAAAATAAAATACCTCGGCTTAATTATCTTAACTAATAGTATAACTATGGACCCTAAGAAGGTACAGGCCTTATAGGAATAGAAAAACCCAACATTAATTAAAGAACTATAACAATTTCTTAGCTTCGCGAACTTCTACTAACGATTTATCTAAGGCTACTCTGCTATTGCTACACCTATAACAAAACTCTTAAAGAAGGATATTAGATGGCTATAGGGACCAAAATAAGCTAAATCGTTTAAGGCCCTTAAGGGAGCCTTTACTTTAGCACTAGTACTAGCATACTATAACTATATAAAGAAAACAGTGGTAGAGACAGATGTATTAAATTAGGCTTCTAGCGAAGTCCTTTCCCAGTATAACAATAACGGAAAATTAAGACCGGTCGCATTCTTCTCTATAAAGTACTTTGCGCTAAAGTATAACTATAAGATCTATAATAAAGAACTCTTAGCTATTATTAAGGCTTTAGAGGAATAGCGTCCTAAGCTATAAGGGACTAAGGAGCCGTTTAAAATTATTACCGACTATAAAAACCTATAGATATTTATAACTACTAAGTAGCTAAACTAGCGCCAAGTCTAGTGGGTAGAGTTCCTTTTATAGTTTAACTTTATAATTATATACAGACCTAGTAATAAAGCTACGCTCCCTAATACCCTAAGCTGGCTACTAGGAATAAAACCTAAGGATACTAATAATAAACGCCTCCGCCACTGAGCCTAAGTCGTTATACCGCCCTAGAAAGTTAACCCTATAATCTTAGAAGAATTACTATACAAGTCCTATAACTCTAACAACGCGGAGTTTATAGCCGCTCTAGACCCTAAAATAGCTAAAAGGTTACTAGATAAGTTAATCTGGCTAAAATACTAGGAGAATAAACTCGCAAGAGATATAGTAGCAGCCCTACGTAATTAAAAAGCTTACCATTAGCTAAAGAAGATTAGGAAATTACTTTATTGCAATAAGTTAGAATATAGTATTATTAACGGATAGATCTACTTCCGCTAACGTCTTTTTATCCCTAACGCCCTAGACCTCTACCTAGAAGTTACCTATTACTCTTATAGCAGTAGCCCCACTAATTACCCCAGCCGGGTTAAAACTCTTAACCTCTTAAACTAAATATACTAGTAGCTAGGAATCTCCTAGTTTACGGCTACCTTCGTTAAAGACTATGCCCTATACTTTCGCACTAAGACCCCCTATTCTACCCCACCCAGTTTCCTAAAGCTACTAAAATTACCCACTCGCCTATAGACCGATATTTTAATCAACTATATTATAACGCTGCTAGTATACTAACGCTACGGTAAGGTATATAAACATATCCTTATTATTATAGACCGCCTAACTAAAACGCGACACCTTATTCTAGTAATAGGACTCTTAATAAAGGAGCTAGTTAATAGCTTTATTAACAACATATATAAGCTCTATGGTGCACTAAGCACGATTATCTCTAATTACAGTATATAATTTATTAGCAACTTCTAGTAATAACTAAGTAAACGCCTTAAGACAACCTTGCGATTAAGCTTAGCCTAATACTTAGAAATAGACGGCCAAACCGAAATTATTAATACTGCTATAAATAAATACTTCTGTGCTTTTATTAGCTTTATATAGGACAACTAGGTTAACTATCTACCACTTACTAAGTTTGCTATAAATAACCAAGTTAATAAGAGTATAGGTATCTCCCCGTTTTTTACAAACTATAGCTTTAACCCTCGCCTTAAAATCAAGCCTGCTGGCCCCTACCTACTAACACTATTAGTATAAGCAAAGAAGGAGTTCTTTTGCGTAAACTCTATAGCCAACCGCTTTAAGCGGATATTAATACAGCTTAAGGCCCTAGCCTAGATTTCATAGCAACGCTATAAAGACAATGCTAATACCTATAGGGATAAGAGCGCGTTATTCTATAAAGGTAATATAGTTATAGTTAGCTTAGAAAATATAAAGATAAATAGACCTAAGAAGAAATAGGACGATAAATGGGACAGCCTATACCCCATACTCGCAGTATACTAAAGGGTAATTATAGTAAACCTTCTGGACCATATCCGAGTAAACAAATCCTTTTATATATTTAAGGTCCGCCTTTAGGCTGCTAAAGAGATCCCTAGCTAAGTAAATATTAATACTATAGAGCGCCGTAATATACAAGGACAAGTGGTAGAAAGAGATAACGACGGCAATATAGAAGACAAATAGGAGTTTAAGAAAATCCTTAATATACACAACGAAGACCCCTAGGGCCTAACTTATAAGATTAAATAGAAATATTATAAGGATATAACCTAGCAGCTAGAGGAAGACCTAAAGGTTTGCAAATAAGCTATATAGCGTTTTTATAAGCAATACCCTAAAAAGCTAGGACCCCTAGACTAGGTATAAGATAAGGAAAAGTTACGCTAAGGTCGCAGCCGACCACCGTATTAAAATTTATGGTGGTTAAGATGTTATAAAACTTTAACTAGCGGTTAAAGTTATCTAATTAGCCAAATTCTCGCTAAGAAACGCCATATAGACCAATTTAGGTGGCGGTATAGAGTTCTGCCAACCTTACTTACTAAACTAACTAATTAGGATTTTCCATGCCCGGTATAGAAAATTGCTATTAGCTTAGTTAAGGGCGGTAAGCGGAACTAATATCTTCGCGGTAAAAAATAGGCAACCCCGTATACTGCCTATTTTTAAGTTATCTATTTAGTTTAGGGACTAAACCATCTAGGGGAGAGGAGTACTGTTACGGCACTAACCTAACGCATACTGTTTTATACTATCTCGTACTATTTCCTACTATTAGCTAGCCCACTACTAGCGACTTAGCGGCCGGCCCTACTATTTATATACAATACCCCCTTTCCACCTTCTTCCCATCTTTATACTACAACGTAGTTATTTAGTCTACTTCATTGCAGTATTGTAACACTTTACTAAATTCTAGACTTAATTCCTATACCTTATAGAAGAAGGCTAGGTTCCCCTTAAGAACTACTAATTAGACCTATATAATAAGCTAATAATTCGGCTATAAGAGAAGATTGCTATAACCTTTAGATAACCTTCTACCGTATAACAAACTTATAACTTATTACCTATTACTAAATTTAAAACTAAAGCGAATTAACGCCCGCCCTAATTGGCAGAAGCAACCCTAGAATAATTAAAACTTATTAGCTACACCTATAGGAGCTAAAGTAGAAAGATAAGCTATAACCGCTTATATACTAAAAGCGGTCATATCTATGTATCAGCGGGCCTCGCCTGACTAGCTATGTACTATACCCCTAACTAATACTTATCGCAATACCCCGATTAACCCTGCCTTAGCTACTTACTATAACTATAATAAGGAAGGTTACTTTGCCTTATCTTGCCCAGAGCTAAAGGATATAGGCGATATTAAAGAAATAGAGGAAGGAGAAACGTCCAACGAGTTGGGAAAAACTCCTCCCTAGGGTACCCTATTAATCTTAAAGAGATTAATCTTAATTAGTTAATAGGTGGAAAGCATTTTACCGTTTTATATATAGTATCTTAAAATAGATATAGAGTAAATATAACTACCCTTATTAATACTAAAGCAAATAGCTTCGCCTTTATAAATACTACCTATATAAATAATGTTGCTAAATTTCTAAATATAGAAGCCACCTAATTAGAGAAGCCTGTCTAAGTAAAAGGCTATAATGGCTAAGCCGGTTAGCCGGTTACCCATATCTTAAAGTTATATATCGCTCTTAACGGACGACGCTAATATAGTATCCCTTTCTGCATTTTAGACCTAGGGTCCTATAATATAATCCTTAGCCAAAAATAGATATCCTATTTTAATATTTGGCTAAATATATAATAAAGACAATTTATTTGGCCGGAGGATAGACCAAAACTACCCTTATTTATTAGGAAAATCTAAACTAATTATAAAACACTAGCCGTAAAGGCTAACCCTACCTACTAGTAGGATGTCTGGGCCTATAACCTAGCCTTTACCTAAGAAGACGCCCGCCGTAAAGCTGGAAAGAACTCTATACTAATAAAGATACTCTCTCGAAGCGCTATATTTAAAGAAGACTCTATATATAGAAGCAAGATAGATAGTAATATAGATGGTGTTTAAATTACGGAGATCTAACCGGTATAAAAAAGAATATATTAACAGAATATAAGGGATAACCTCCGAAAGATACGATAGGAGCTAAAAGGAGTAATAATAACACTAGTACCCTAGAAGCCCCTAAGGCTATATACGCTCCCATTATTATATAACCCCCCTATAGTAGACATTACCATAATTAGCGCTATAGCGTTCCACTTTAATATATACTAAAAGGATAATAAGGTCTTTATAATAAGCCTATATAAGATTAACCGAATTATTAATAATAGGGAGGAAAAGCTAGCTAAGGAAACTAACGAGGAACTAGTCGAATGCCTTTTTTTTACTATTTATACAGAGTATAAGGATACATTTTTAAAAGCAGCCTTAAATAAGTTACCCCCTTACCAGATATATAATTATAAGATTTAATTAAAAGCTAATAACTCGCTAGGCTATAGCCCCCTATACTAATAATTAACGGATAAGCTAAAAGTAATAAAGCAGTACTTAATTATTAACCTAGATAAAGGGTTTATTAAGCCAAGTTAAGCCCCTTTTACTTCCCCTATTCTGTTTATAAAAAAGCCTAATAGGGGCCTTTGTTTTTATATTAACTATTAAAAGCTAAACGCTATTACTTAAAAGGACTAGTACCCTATTCCTTTAATTAACAAGACCCTTATACGTTTAAGCTAGGCAAAAATCTTTACTAAACTTAATATTCGCTAAGCTTTCTACTAAATTAGGATAGACCCTATATCTAAAGATTTAATAATATTCCGTACCTATTATAGTTTCTATAAATATAAAGTTCTCCCTTTTAGACTAATAAACGGACCGGCTATATACTAAAGGTATATAAATAACGTTCTTTTTAATTACCTTAATAAGTTCTATACAGTATACCTAGACAATATTCTTATATACTTAGACAATGAACTTAAGTATTAAGTTTATATTAAAAATGTTTTAGAAAGACTATAAAACGCGGGCTTATAAGTTAATGTTAAGAAATATAAGTTTAGGGTAAAACGTATAAAATACCTTAGGTTTATCGTAACTATAGAAGGAATTAAGGTTAACCCTAAGAAGGTAGAGGCAATTTATAACTAAAAACCCCCTTATATAGTAAAAGGAATCTAATCCTTCCTTAGTTTTTATAACTTCTACTACCAGTTTATCCGCGACTATAGAGTTATAGTAAAACCTCTTATATAACTGATAAGGAAGGATACGCTTTTTATCTTTAATAATAGCTATATAAAAGCCTATAAAGAGATAAAAGATCGGCTTATTTCTTCCCTAATTCTTTATTACTATAACCTAGACCCTAAATTAATGCTAGAAATGGATGCCTCTAATAGGGTTATAGCGGGAATCCTATTACAGTTATATCTAGACGGCAAATAGTACCCTATTACTTTCTTTTTAAAAATAATAAACCTAGCTAAGTATAACTATAAAGTACACAATAAAGAAATACTAGCTATTATTTAATTACTCTCCTAATAGCGTATAGAGCTTAAAGGTATAAACTCCTAGATTAAAATATATATAGATTATAAAGCCCTAGAGTACTTTATAACTATAAAGCAGCTTACTAAATAATAAGCCTAGTAAGCTAAAATACTCTCCTAATTCTTTTTTATAATTATATATCGTTCTAGTAAGTAAAACTCTAAGGCTAATATCCTAACCTAAAGAGAATAAGATATAGGACCTTAGGATAAGCTAAAGACCTAATATNNNACGNGNGCNNTNCTNTATTTAGAANAGCTTNACCTACGGATNCTTAAGGAGCTAGACTTCTAGTAAAATAAGCTAGCACTAATAGAGGAGTCCTTAGATAAGCTAATAGGGCTAATTAACTACCTCCTAACTATAAACCGTACGGCTAATGCCTTAAGGGCTCTTCGCGAATAAGCCGTAAAAAAAGACCCTAATTTTAAAATAGAGGAAGGATTGGTCCTATACTAGAAGCGGCTTATAGTCCCTAACGTTAACAATCTATGGACTAAACTAATCTGCAAAGCTTATTGCTAAGTCTCTATAGTATACCCTAGTAAAAACAAAACCTATAAAATTATTAACTACCGCTACTACTAGCTAAGAATAGTTGTGGATATTAATTAATATATACGGAACTGCAAAGACTGCTAAAGAGCTATAATCCTATAGGATAAAACCCTAGAACTACTTAAGCCACTCCTAATACTAGAGCGCCCTTAGTAGTATATTTTTATAGACTTTTATAAACTACCTAGGGACCGTAACAAATATAATATAGTTATGGTTATAGTTAACCGCTTTAGTAAACGCCTATTCTTAATTCCCTATTACAAAAACAATAATACTAAAGAGGTAGCCTAGCTATATATCTATTATATCTACTAAATCTACGGACTACTAAATACTATTATATCTAATTATAGGCCATAGTTTATATCGGCCTTCTAGAATAAGTTTACCTAAATCTTAGGCATTAAGCTAAAGCTTTCTACGGCTTATTACCTCTAAATAGATGGTTAGACGGAGATTATAAATTAGTACCTAGACTAGAGGCTTAGGCCCTTTATTAACTATTTCCAGAATAACTGGTCTAAATTATTACCCTTAATAAACTACGCGCAAGCAACCCTACCCTATAACTCTATAGGGTTTGCCCTAATTTAGCTAGAAATAGAATACTTACCCTATATAAGCTTTAACTAGAAAAGGCTAGAAGAACTCCAAACTATATAAGAGAAGCTATTCTATATTAAGGCCTAATAGTACGCTAAACGATTAAAGGAAGCCTAGATGGTAGCCTATAAGAACCTAGAAAAAGCTTAGAGGTTAATAGAACAGTAGGCAAACAAATACCGTTAAGAGCCTAACTTTGCCCCTAGCGATATAGTCTAAGTTATAATAAGAAATTAGAAGACTAAACGACCTAGCTATAAGCTAAACTACTAAATAGTAAGACTATATAAGGTTCTTAAGAAAATAGGTAACTTATATAAGATAAAGCTCCCAGATTTAATTAGGGTTTACTCTATTTTCTTACTAGATAAGTTATAAAAAGCTATAAATAACCTATTACCTAGACAAAAGAACAAGCCTCCCCTACTAGTTTAAGTAAATAGTGATAATAAATAGGAGGTTAACAAAATACTAGCCTATAAGATAGTATAGGGAATGCTAAAATACCGTATTAAATAGAAGGGCTATAATCCTAACCTAACCTGGTACCCTATATAGAACTTTATAGGCTGCCCCTAAAAGCTTAAAGAGTTTTATAACTAATACCCTAATACGCCTAGACCCCTAAAGTACCTAAACAAATAGATGGAATGCTAATATAATAAAGATAATAAGTTACTGGAAGAATATAGGGACAAAAACGCCCCAAAGCCCTAATACAGCTATCTACTAAATTCTACCGTATTCTACCGTTTTCTACCAGTACTAAAAAAAATTCAGATATCTAAGAACTTCGACCGCCGGTTAAAGTTGTCTAATTAGTTAGATTTGTGCTAAAACTTTTAGCGGCTACTCTTTCTAGCCTAGTGCTTCCACTTAGCCTACAATTGCCTTTTATACTTAGTTTAGACGTACTTAAATCCCCTTTATCTCCTTATCTTATATTTTATAATCCTACGTTTATAAGCCTAGTACTACCCTATTTCTAACTAAGCCTAAGGGCAGGCTTTCGTTTAAAGAAGGGGGTAATATAATAGCGCTATTGCACATTACCTGCCAAATTCTGCCATATTCTACCGACTTATAATTAGCCCGCCTAAAGCTAGCACCTTAGCGGCTCACCCTATATAATTGTTTACATTAGTCCTAGTAACCCCTTTTTCTTTTCTTTAGCTTAGTATTTTTATAAGATAGCATTCTATAAGCTTTGGTTTAGAAGCACTTATACAAGCCATTACACCTACTTATTTATATTAATAGCCTTATTTATATAAAAGCAGACCCTTATATTACCCACTCCCGTATACACTAAATAGTAGGATTTTATAGTGTATGTTATCTTTCCTTAATCCCTCCGCTATAGCTCCTAAATAGCTAATATATCTAGCTAGGGGTCCGCCTACTCTACCTCTTATAAAAAGTAAAGCAGTACGCCGTTCCTACTATTATTAGTATTATACTATATAATTATAAATGTTTTCCAATATCCTAATATAAGAGATCTATACTAGCCTCTAAGTTAGCTAAGTCTGTGCCCTTTAGTATCTATTTACTTCCTTATAACGCAGTTTTAGAGCCTCTAAATGCCTCTCTCCAGATTTAGGCTTTTACTTCCACCTCTATATTAAACTTTATATTTAGTAGGGGCTCCTAGGTTACTAAGATTTAAATTAGGGCGTATATACTACTATATAGTGCTATTTAAAGTATTAATTAAAGGGTCCTCTAACTTATTTCCTTTCTAAAATAATTAAAAGTCTATAGTGGCCAACCTTTTAGGGGGCTTCCTCTACCTATATAGAGCTCTCCCGTATAACTATCTCCGTTAGCTTCCTTTTCTTAGCTTATTACAAGGCCTCCTTAATAGTAATCTCGTACTATAATTGTAATTGCTATCCGCTTATAGGTGCCTTATAGGTACCTACGTAGTATATTAACGTATAGGCCCTAATTGCTATAGCCTTTTCCTACTATGTCCGCTTAACACTATACGCCCCATTCTATACCTTATAGTCTGCTTTATAGTTAATACACTTTTTAGGTAAATCTCCTATACATTCACTAGTGTTATATTACCTAGCGCAGAGTCCGCATCTAGCCTCTCTCCTATAGCTCTTAGCTATATAGTTAAAGCCTTAGCATTTAAAGCACTGCGTTACTAGAAACGTTGTCTCGTGCCTTATAACTAGGTAGTAGTCTCCTCCTAGGAATAGACCCTAATTAAATAACGTATTTACTAACTCTTCTAACTGTATACCTATAATAAGTAATTAATTTCCTTATAGTCTTTAAATAAAAGCACCTTTAATTAGTGTAATTCTATAGGATAAATGGTTTATTAAGTATATATAACCTTAGAAAATGGTTAAATAATTAAATAATTAATAATTAAACAATTTATTATTATTTTCTTATATAAAACTAAATTATTTAGTAATAAAGCTTAACCATTATTCTTTAATGGTTATATAAGCCACTATATAATTAAGTTGCCCGCGAAGCCCTACTGCACGCGTCCACGTCGCCGCGGGTGGAAACATCATCAGGAAATCGTTCCTTTTGATGGCTAAGTGCAGAGGCGATGGTAGAGAGCCGTCGCAGCGCATGCGACGCGCTGTGGTGTTGAGCTCGCGACGCGTACGAAGCATCGTACAAAGCATCGCCCTCGACAACACCAGGAGCCTCACTGCCTCCGCTTGAGGCTCCCGTTCTACCACCTAGGGAGGCCTATCAAGGGAAACTGGGATACGAAAACCACCCGACGTACGACTACCTAGCTCGTAGCTAGGGCCGAAACTGGTCTTATCAAGCCAGCGGATGCGGACGCGTCCTAGGCGTACGACAGGACACCCTTGGGCTTGCACTAGCTCTGAGACCGAGAGGATACGGCGAGGGCGTAGGGAACCTCTTTTTATAAGAACTTGTTAAGGTTAACGCGTCGCAGATACTTCGTACGAAACTTGTTAAGGCCCCAAGGCCACCGCGAAGAACTTGTTAAGGCCCTGCCTAGAGAACTCGTTAAGGCCCCTCTACGAGGGCCTATCTGGTACATTCAGGAGACTCAGAAGAGGGTCTTAATAGGCGTGGTGCGCGCGACCTGGATGACGACTGCGACGCGACTGCGACGCGACGGCGACGCGACGGCAACCAGACGGCTCAACGAGGTGGAAACACGGGCAAAGCTCTAGGCAGCGGAAACACAGGCCAGCTTCGACGGCCCCATGGCGTCAAAGGCGACTCACAGGAGGGTCTTAATAGGCGTGGTGCACGCAACCTGATGCATATACATATGGGGGAGGCTTTGGAGGAAACACAGGCCAGTCGGACGAGGACTCAACAGTTAGAGACACAGGCCAGCTTATAAAAAGGGGGGACACAAGCTTGGTTAGTAGAATAGGGTAGAGTAGATCGCCTGGCACGGGATCTAGTCTATAGCCCGTTCTGCAAGACACGGTCGGCCTGTCATGAGGAGACTCCTACAGGCAACGCGAAACGGGAACTGGCAGTATATAGGGTGTTGCGCCCCTATATTACTACTAGCCTCCCGCGGGGCGTAGTGCGTAGTAGCCACTGCTGGCTCTAGGGACCTCACCCCTTGACTGGGCTCTGACCCCTAGTGCACCTGGTAGGCAGGCAGGATCACGTCCTGGCCGGAGAGACTACTACGTGGCTCGAGAGAACGGATGCGCGTGTCGGTACACCAACAGACGGAACCGTTCGCTAGGACGGCACGCCGGTGAGATGTGCTTAAGGAGCAAACAGGAGTTACCCAGGCGGGAGAGGTTTTTGGCCGGGCCTCAACCGTAGAAGGTGTGTGAGGTGTCCAATAGATGTGACGAAGCCACTGGAAAACTGGGGTAGAGGCCTGGATAAGCAGGCATGTCGAACTCTACTGTATTACTAGCACTACTAGCTAATATATAACTACCTGGCTTGCGACGCGTACCACCGTACAAGGCATCGCCCTCAACAACACCAGGAGCCTCACTGCCTCCGCATGAGGCTCTTGCCCTACCACCTAGGGAGGCCTATCAAGGGATACTGGGATACGAAAACCACCCGATGTACGACTACCTGGCTCGTAGCCAGGCCCGAAACTGGCCTTATCATCTAGTCAGTCGACGTGGACGCGTCCTAGTCGTACAACAGGACACCCTTGGGCTTGCACTAGCTCTGAGATCGCAAAGGGACGCGGCGAGGGCGTAGGGAACCTCTTTTTATAAGAACTTGTTAAGGTTAACGCGTCGCAGATACCTCGTACGAAACTTGTTAAGGCCCCAAGGCCACCGCGAAGAACTTGTTAAGGCCCTGCCTAGAGAACTCGTTAAGGCCCCTCTACGAGGGCCTATCTGGTATCCGGTACACTCAGGTGACTCAGAAGAGGGTCTTAATAGGCGTGGTGCGCGCGACCTGGACGACAGCGACGCGACAGCGACGCGACNGCGACGCGACNGCGACGCGACGGCGACGCGACGGCGACGCGACGGCGACGCGACNGCGACGCGACGGCGACGCGACGGCGACCAGACGGCTCAACGAGGTGGAAACACGGGCAAAGCTCTAGGCAGCGGAAACACAGGCCAGCTTCGACGGCCCCATGGCGTTCGACCAGGTGACTCACAGGAGGGTCTTAATAGGCGTGGTGCACGCAACCTGACGCATATGTATAAGGCGACTCACAGGAGGGTCTCAATAGGCGTGGTGCACGCAACCTAATACACACATATGGGGGAGGCTGTAGGGGAAACACAGGCCAGTCGGACGAGGTCTCGACAGTTAGAGACACAGGCCAGCTTATAGGAAGGGGGGACACAAGCTTGGTTAGTAGGAGAGGGGGAGTAGGTCGCCTGGCACGGGACCTAGTCTATGGCCCCCTCCTGCAAGACACGGTCGGCCTGTCATGAGGAGACTCTTACAGGCAACGCGAAACGGGAACTGGCAGTAGTATAGGGTGTTGCGCCCCTACACTACTACTAGCCTCCTGCGGGGCGTAGTACGTAGCAGCCACTGCTGGCTCTAAGGACCTCACCCCTTAGCTGGGCTCTGACCCTTAGTGCACCTGGTAGGCAGGCAGGATTACACCTGGCCGGAGAGACTGCTACGTAGCTCGAGAGAACGGATGCGCGTGTCGGTATATCAACAGACGGAACCGTTCGCCTCTAGGGCGGCACGCCGGTGAGATATGCTTAAGGAGCAAACAGGAGTTACTCAGGCGGGAGAGGTTTTGGCCCGGCCTTAACCGTAGAGGTGGTGACGCCCAAAGGTGGGAATAAGCCACTGAAAACTGGGGTAGAGGCCTGGATAAGCAGGCATGTCGAACTCTACTATATTATAGCTAATATATAACTACCTGTCCAAATGAGGCCCTAAAAACCTGTGGGCCACTTATAGCACCTTGGCTTGCAGATGTAGCCAGAGCATGCTTTGCTATAGGCTACTACCCGCGACTCGGAAGATCTATGACGACGGTTGTCCTACGAAAAGAAGGCAAAGTAGATTACTCAATCCCAGGAAGCTACCGCCCTATTGCCTTAGAAAACACCCTTAGCAAGATCTTAGAAAGGGTAATAGCGGAACACATGGCAGACACGGCAGAGGAACACGCCCTACTACCACAAAGCCAAATAGGGGCAAGAAAGAACCGCTTAACACTATCAGCACTTACGCTACTCGCTGCCACCATTAAATCTGCATGGGCGATGCGAAAGGACTTTATAGTATTAATGCTTAGCCTAAACATCAGTGGTGCCTACGACAATATACCCTACGAGCGTCTCCTGCATATCCTTAGGGCAAAGGGCTTCCTAAAATAGATTATATAATTTATCCAAGGGTTTACAGGCCAGAAAGAAATATTACTGGTCTTCAGCGGATACCAGAGCCCCCCTATCGCAGTTATAATAGGAATACCATAAAAATCACCCCTCTCACCTATACTCTTCCTTTTCTTTATAAGCAACCTACTTAACTCCTTTAAGAAAGGGGCGACCCAGGGGATAGGCTTTATTAACGACACAAACCTAATTATATATGGGCCAACAGCCGTAAAGAATTGCAGAACACTAGAGAAAGCCTATAACACTTATATAGAATAGGCAAAACGTTATAAAGTCTAATTCTTATTAAAGAAATACCAACTAATCTATTTCACAAGAAAACGCAACTAATCTGTAGATCTCTAATATATAATTCGCATCTAAGGCTTTAGGGGTTAACCAGTTCAGGGCCTAAGGGTATTAGAAGTATAGGTAGATAGCAAGCTCCGGTAGAGCGCATATGCGGCATAAGTAGCCCGTAAAGGCCAAGCACAGTTTATTGCTTTATCTAGGATTATCAACTCCACATAGGGTCCATACTTCTAGAGGTCACGCCTACTATATACAGCAGTTATCCGGCCAACCATAATATATAGATCCAGTATTTGGGCCATTAAAGAAACTAAAAAGGGCCCCCCTAAATTACTCCTTAAACTACTTTAAAAGGTCCAGACAGCCTACCTTTAGAGTATTACAGGCGGGTATAAGCAAACGGCCACAGCACTACTTAAGAAGGAATCTAATATTCCCCCCTTATAGTTATATATTAAAGCTGCTGTAATATAAAGGACGCAAAATAAACATAACTCTAATGTTATAAAGTATATTAAGACACGCCTAAGTAAACTATAGAGGGACCCTAGGGTGCCCCGTAGGAGAACAAACCAACAACTCTAAAGTAGGAAAGAGATATTAGAGAAATAGGTAAAGAAAGTAAAAGAAGAATAGTGCCGCTTTAGGGCCCAGGCCTATATAGAGGAGAAAGGGAAACGCGTAAGAGGTTAGCAAAGATAACAGTAAGATAAAGAAAGGAGCTAAAGTAGAACATGTAAGAATGCCAGGAAACTATCTACCGTAATACAATACTGGTTGGACCAACGCTGGAGAGGTAAATAGGAGTCGAAGGTATAAAGGCTAACTTAGATAAGACAAACCTAAGCCATAGCATAGTTAACGCTATAGGGGGTAAATACCTAAGAGCTCCGAGAAGGCCTAATAAAGGCAGAAAACATAATAGTAACACTCTTAAGAACAGGAATAATAGGACTAAAAGATTGGCTTTACTAGGTAGGTATCCTAGTAGGTAGCCCGAGATGTAAATATAGCTAGCTAAAACAGACACCAAAACACGTAATACTGCTATACCCCCTACGCACTAATTAAGAAATAATACTCTTAGTAGCTAATATAGAGAACTATAATACACTGCTCTTAATATAAAAAGGCCTTAAGGCGGTTACCTAGTGGCTTATTAGTTAAAATGTGCTAAATCAGTTCTGGGTTGCAAGAGAAATAGTAATAAAAGGTAAGGGGGCGAGCAGCAGGTGCCCCCTAGTAACTCTATAGTAGTAGAGTAATAGTTTATAATACTAGCGCGTTTATAGGCTTGTTACGGCAGCAGTGGTTCCTAAAAAGGTTAAACAGTAAGGTAGTAGAGCACCATAGGCGACTTATAGGCGCTAAGTAGGCGAGTCCTAAAAGGCGGGGAGATAGATCACGGGGTTTTCTCATTTTTCTTAAATAGAGTTTTCTCCCCATATGTAAATAAGGAGTAGTCCGCGTGGGCCTAATAGGGATCTAAATCGGACGTTAAGCAATGAATTATTATTATTATTATTAATATAATTAAGTTTTTATTAAAAAATAAATGATATAATATATAACTTGTTTTTCTACTACTTTATTTAATATAGTAACCCTTAAATCTATTATACTTTTCTTCTATAAAATTAAAGTATTAGGACTATATTTTAAAGTATTTTTTTAATAATATAGGCTTAATTTAGAAACATTATATTTTTAAATAATAATATAAGGCCTAGAAAGAAAGTCTGAAAGCACAAATAATTAAACTTAAATAATATACCTTTAATATTTATTTGTAAAATCTATAAAAGGGCTTTATATTTATATAGTTTAAAAATAAGGCTTTAATAAAGGCTATAGGTTTTAAATAAGCAAATAGCAATTAGTTTAATATTATAGATACCTTAAAAAAGCCATATAATATATATTATATTATTTAAAGTCTCTGCACTAAGTATATACTTAATTAAAAGATTTATCTACTTTTATAAAAAGTAAGTTAATAACTTTAGCAACTTACTATAAAGGCTATATATAAGGTCACTAAAATATACTACCTATAATCACAGCTTAAGGACCTTAAAGGCTTAAAAATTTATAAGTAGGTAGCAATAGATTTAGATATATAATTTATAAATTTAAATTTAAGTAAGTAAGTAAAAGAGGAGGTAGTAGGGAATAAAGGCTAAAATAAGGGTAAAAGAGCTAAAATCAAAGCCTTAAAAGGTGATAGATGGAAAGGCGAAGGTCGATATACTAAATAGCACGTAAGGGCAAATAATCAATTAAATTTAGTTAGGTGTAGTTGGCTTCTAAAGTAGTAGTGATTAATTTGGTAAGGTAACTAAGTTTAGGGGTTAACCGAGTTCTAGGGGTCCAAGCTTAGCTTATATTTACTAAGTTTACTATAAATAATTCCGTTTTAGAAACTATAAAGCTCTCCCTATTCCTAGCTAACTATAGCTAGTACCTATAAATAGGTTTTAAACTCTTTAGTAATATTCCTTACCCCGCTTATTAGGCCTTATAAGTTATAAAAGTAAATTAATTTATAGAAAAGATAGAGAAACTATAACAGTTTCTTACTACTAAGATAATATAGGCCTAATCTATCTATAAAGCTATAGTAAATAAAAACTAAACCCTAGTACTAGCCTATTAAATTAGTAACTTTGTTTAGCTAAATATAAGGAACCTAAATATAAAATAACCTGCTAAGAAACTTAGTTAAAAAACGCTAGTCTTTATAAGGTTAAGAAGGTTACTTTCTCTTACGCCTACTAACTAAAGCTTTCTAATACGGTTAAAATCTACCCTATATTCTATACGTTAGTCGTCTACCTTACTACCCCTATATTAAATGCCCTACCTATATAAATATATGACCCTCCCCTACTAGTTAAAGTGGATAGTAAAAATAAGCACTTTATTAAAAGAATTAATAATATTAAGTATAATAAGCGGAAACGCTAATATATAGACCTTATAAAATAGAGAGGCTTTACTAAGCCCTTATAGAAATCTATTAACTCTATAGGACTTATATAAGCTATAGAAGACTTTTATAAACTTTACTTAAAATTACTATAACCCTATCTTATAGAAGGTTAAGTTTAAAGACGGGATACTATTATAGGATACTCCTGTAACACCTTATATATATCTACCTATTTCTACTAACTTAGTAACTAAAGACTAACTATAAGATAGTAATCTAATAGTAATCTACGGTAATCTGATAGCAATCTGCTATATTTTGCTATATTCCGCTAAGTTTTACTAAATTCTACTAAGTTCTACTAGGACTACTACCTAAATTCTATTCTACTCCATGTATGTATTAACTAAGTACTAAGCTAATAATATATACCCTTTCTTCTTATTTCTAACCTTCTTTTCTTATATAGCGTCCTAACTTTATTATATAGTTTATATATATAGCTTAATAATATTTACCCTGCTATATATTACTGTCGCTTATACTTACTCCATAATACTTTATGCCTATTTATTATAACTATTTATAAGTTGTCGCTTTCCGCTATATTTATATCTTTCTAAAACCTAAAGGTTAATCCTTTTGGCGTTATTATAAGTGCTATTTAAGGTAGTATCTTGTCTAACTTATTATACTATAACTAGGTAATAAATATATAATAAAGCCTTATAGTAGGTAATATAGTAGACTTATTAATAAGCTAGATATATAGGTAAATAATATTTAATAAAAGTAAATATAACTACTAGAGTGGTTGCTTAATGCACAACCTAACTCCTAAGAAAGATATTTAGTAAGTTAGTACGTTTAGTAAGTTGGTATATAGTACGTTAGTATGCTTATTGTATTAATTATATAAGCCCTATAACTTATTATATAACTTAGCTACCTATTATTCTATAGTTTATCTAGTTCCAGCGCCTCTTACGCTTTCACTACTAGTTTGTTTATATCCTCCCTAAGTAGCTATACTATTACTAATATAAGGTCCACACCAATTTTACTTATTATCCAATTCTTATATGCCTCAGAGTTCTCTTAACTAAGGTTCTTATAGCCAATAGTTTATACCGTATTTAGTGTCCTTATAAATTTAATATACGTTATTATAATAAAGGGTAAAGTATTTAATTAAATACTTCCTCGTACTTCTTAGTACTAATTACCCCTCTAGCGTACTAGTGCCCTTTACTATATTAGTACTTTGACTACTTTTAAAGTCTTTAGTATAGTGATTTTATTTACTGTAATTTATATAAGCTTCCTTTTTAATCTACTTATCTTATTCTAGAGTCCGCCTAAACGGCTTTTACTACTAAGATCTCTAGTTTAGCCTCTACTCTTTAGTCTTTTAATTACTTAATTCTTAAACTTTAGATTTCTATAGTTTCTTATTTTACTCTCTAGATTCTTTAGCATTACTTAGGTCTATTAACTCTAGTCCGCTATAATATAGCTTAAATACTTACTATAACGTCTTATTTGTCTATATCGTTTTAATTATATTTCTATTACCCTTATTAGCCTAGTAAAGTTAATTAATTAAGTCCTTTATAGTTTTTGCATCTTCTATAGGTATTGTTATAGTTTAGACTTTAGCTTTTAGTCCTTATCGGTATTATATTATTAACGCCCCTTTATTCCAATTAACCTATACTGCTAATATTTAGAACTACGTTATATAATCTATTGCTAACGCTTACTAAGTAAGTTTATACAACTTTTATGTTACTATTATTGCTAATTTTAGGTCTCCGTATATCTACGTAAGTCTATCTATAAGTCCCTTCTATATTATATGCTAAACTTTTAAATTACTAGTAGCTAACCCATTAGTTTATATCTCTATAAAGTAGGATTTACACTATTTTAAAGCCCTACCTGTTAAGAATAACTCTATATACGCGACCTAATCGGCTAGTTTAGGTAGCTTAGTTCCTTTATATCGTATCTTAAGTTTTATTTATATAAGGAACCCCTTAAGCTTTAATTTTCGCTTAAGAATAGTTTAATCAATAGTATCTTTATCTTTATTGCTCCAAAGTCGTTAAGCTTATTCTTAAAACCTACCTAATTATCTTTATAAAATTTACTACAGAGCTAGGTTAAGCTGTCACTACTTTCCGCTATACTTATCTCCCTCTAGGACCTAAAGCTTAATACTCCTACGTTATTATAGACACTATCCTAGGTAGCATCTTGTTATTTATAATACTATAACTAAATAATAAATATATAATAAAGCTTTATAAATATACTACGGTGGACTTATTAATAGGCTAGGTATATAGGTAAATAAAATAATAAGCTTTACTATAGAGTAAGTGCCTAATAGATTAACTCTAATTATATTCTAGGATTTACTATAAGGAGAGAACTATCTTTAGTAGGGACTAAGGTCTTTTAAGTATATAACCATATGCCTAAAAAACCCCCCTTATACGTAAGATACGTAATAGTCCTTATAGCTCTTATAGAGCTTATAGAGCTCTTAATATAACCTTACTTACCACCTATTATATAGCTCTACTAATTCTATCGTGGCCTATACTACGTCCTACAGCTTATCTAGTTCACTAAAAAGTATCCGTAATACTTTTATTATAAGGTCCGTAATAATAGCTACTTAGAACGGAACTTAAGGAGCTATAGGGGGTAATATAGGCTGTAATAAAACTTGTAGGACTATATAATAAGTACTAGGCGAGTTATATAATATTATAAGCGAAGTCCACGAGGTATAACGTATATATATAAAATAAACTTAAAGGGATTTCCTAGGAGTTAGGAGTTATACTTAAAGATCTATAGTCCCTACCAGATTTAGTTTACTCTTTATAGTAAATCTTAGAATTAATTAGAGTTAATTAATTAGGTACTTACTCTCTAGTTTAGCATAGTATATTTATTTCCTATATATTTAGCCTATTAATATAACTACCGTAGTATTTCCTATAAGCTATTGTTATACACAAGACCTTCTATATCCGATATAGATATTAATTATTAAAAAACTTCAAATCGTAAAACGGGAGGCGAAGGAATGCGATAATAGCGATAACGACGATAATGGTAAGGAGCTTCTAGCTAAGGTTACTTATATATATAACTTTTATTAATAGTATTAACTTCCTTACCACCATATCTAAAGTAACGATAGACTGTTTAGCTACCTTTAGTAAGAGGAATTTAAACGTTGTAAGTGTATATAAGAGGACTATAGCTTTAAAATATACTACGGCGATAATAAGAAACATATTACTAAGGATATTAATAATAATCCTTTTGCTCCCTAACAAACGCGACTTAAGATAAGAGAGGCTTTAGAAACCATTAAGGATTAGTTTTACTAGATTAAGGAGAAGACCACTTAATTAGAGCCCGATATACGGGAGAAGTTAATAAACTAATAGCTATTAAAGCTCAATTAAGCCGCTAGTAAAGCGTGGCAATAGGACGTTAAGGAGTTTATTAAGGAAATCGGTAGGAATATACGAGTGAGCAATATAGAATACCAGAATATCTGTATACAAACTGGATCTTATATATTAAAAGAACTTTATTTTTGACCATGCGCTGTGGATGTTAGGGAGATGGACGTGCAAAGCACGTTCTCCAATAATTAGTATGGGCGTCCCATAGTAAACATCGGAGATGGAGCTTTCCGACACCACCGACGATGGCCCGCGCAGGCACTATTATGTAAGTAATACCGCTTAATCGAATTTTCGCAGCACTTTCGAGTCACTCTTTTCCTTACAAGCGCCCACACCTTCAACAATCTCTATCATGGCTCCATCAACCCCTCCAATCGGCGGGATTGCTCAACTCGCTGTGGGTAAGCACCGAAAGTCCCTCAATCTTAGCAGAGCAGCTTCTACATACGATCCCATGAATGTACAAGATCCAATAAAGCCGGCAATCCGCCAGCGCATCGCATCCCTTGAGAAGACCCATCAGGATTTTTTAGAAGAGGACAAGAAAAGAAAACGAGACATTTCGGACTCTTCAGTTGAGTCTATTTGCGACCGTTACGTCAAACAGAAGCAGAGTAAAATAAGCCCCGATGCACTCGACAAGTTGTACATGGAGAAGATCCAGAGCCGTATTAGTGCCCGAATACGCCTCACTGAGTCCCACCTGGGATACCGAAACCTCGAGCTGCAACATCTACTAGACGCCCGGAAGAGCGGTGCGTTAAAGTACCCTGAATTCGCCCAGAGTCGAGACCTTCTCGAGGGGCAAATCCGGCATATGCGCTTAGAACTAATAGGACTAAAGCGTCAAGAGGGCGTTCTTAGGGGCAAACTCTGGGATTCTCGTCATTTCATTCAAGAGCAAAACGATGTGGATGTGGCCGTGGATCAACTAATGGATAACATCATCCGCACATATAGTATTACTCCAGCAGCTCCGACTAGCTATCCGGAATACCACAAACCGCAGAACAAGCGCGACGGTCATCAGTCCCAGTTTAGACAAGCGCTGATCAAATTTTACAACGCTCCAGATCCTGATAATGCAACAGTCAGCGTACCGGATGACTATTGTTACTGGTGTCCTATCTCCCACCAATACTTTAGGAGCCAGTCTATAACAGCGGCACATATCGTGCCATTTGCTATCGGAGAAACCAATTGCAATTACCTCTTTCCTGACGACGATATGAGTCCAACAGGTCACCTTATGCATCCGGGAAATGGTCTCCTAATGCATTCTTCTCTCGAACAGGCTATGGACAAAGCACGCATCGCCATAGTTCCTGCCGATGAAATGAACCCGAGCGCACGCGATCTTAAGGTTGTGGTCTTTGATCGGACTATTATTAAATCTAGGGATAGTGGCTTGGGCATTCCATGGGCTAAGCTTGATGGACTCCGATTAGAGTTTAAGAATGACAACCGGCCTAGACTCCGGTACCTCTACCTCACCTTCCTAATGAGCCTGTTTCGCCGCCGAAGATTTGAATGCACCGGTTGGAGGAGTGACTTGGCACGATATGCAAGTGGGAAAATGTGGGCTTCTCCTGGGAATTGGGTTCGGGGGTCGAGTATTAGAGTAATCGCACGTCGTGTTGCCTATGAAACTCATCTCGAAGCCTTCGTGGGTACTCACGACTTGCCGTTGCAACCAAGGACGATAGATGAACGAGATGATGAAGTTATGGCGGATGAGGTCATGGAATCGTATGAAGCCAAAGTTTTAGGAAGCTTGAAAGAGCAGGAAGTGAATGACGAGGAGGATTGATGGATATGGCGTGGCGCGTTGAATTGACGTTATGTATAAAGCCGAGTGGCGAGTAGAGTACCTTGGTCTCTTGTGCAATACCATAGCGGAGGAGCCAATACGTTAATAAGGAAAGCCTTAATGCATGCGTTTCGATAAATGTGAGGACTTTTGTTTAACATTATAGCCTGCTTTTAACCTCCAAGATCCTCTTGTTTAGTGTGGCCTACTTGCGGATAAGATTGACAAATTGAAACACCTATTAGATTTTTCTTGCGCAAATGATTTATCCAAGTACTATAATATTAACGAATTAACAAAGGCCTTTATTATAACAAATAGACCCGTTCTCTAAAGCTAACTACGCTTTACGTCTAACACTCTATAATCTCAATATATACTTTAAAATATAATACTCTTAAAAAGTATGAAAATCTTATATACAACACTATAGACCTTAATATTACCTAATTCTATATACTCTTAAGAACTAATAAACGAAGGACTTAAGCCGTAAATTGTTATATAAGCTTATAGGAAATACTACAATGGCTTAGTAAATAGGCTAGGTATATAGGAAACAATAACTAATAAGAATGACTCCAATTATATTCTAAATTTTGCTATAAAAAGAAAGCTATTTACTATAAGGACTATAGGTCCTTTTTTATATTTTTATATCTATTATATAATACTATATATAATACTATATATAGGCCATAGGCTATAGCGCTATAGTTTTATATATATAAATCCTTTTTAAATACCTTAATATTTATTAGTAGCTATATACTAGTAGTTTATAAACCTTTAAGCTAGTATTAGGTAAAACCTAAGTAGATAGTTATATAGCTATAAGGTATAGACGACCCGTATATAACTTGCCTATAAGGTACGTACACTATATATATATAAGGAAAATTCTTCCTTACTTTATATCTTAGACATCTCCTTTTCCTTTAAGGATTTCTCTATTTATATAATATACCCTATTATTCTATTAATTGGACTTACTATTTAAATCCTAACCTAATATTTAAATCCTTATTAATCTCCTTAAAAGGGTAACCGGTTTAATTTTTCTATAATGCCTATACTTAATAGTAATACGCTAGCAATTTAACTGTAAAACGCCTTAGGATTTAGCGTAGATAAAACCGCTAAAAGTATACTAGTATAATTTAAGCTATAGACTAAACCTTAAAACGATTAAATATCTATAAACGTTATAAACTAGTTTAACTTATATACCTAGGACTAATAGAACATCGGCAAAATATAGTACCCTACTAATAGCCTCAATGGTTAGTGGTTGACGTAATTAGCGCGCAGTTAAGGGCATTTAGCAACTCGACCAACTAGCCTATATCGTGTTTTTTTAACACGTAGCCTACGCGTAGCCTACGCGTAATCTACGTATAACCTGCGCACAACCTATACGCAACCTACAACTATAATTATATTTAGAGCCACCTACCTCTTTTATACTAATAGTATATTTTAGGTAATAAATAAAGGCTACTTTAAAGCTATTTATAAGGCTAGTAAGGCAAATTATATATACTTCCTTATATAATCCATTATATTATTTTAGATAATTTAATATAATATCCCAACTATTTTATAATATATTTTAAAAGCATAAAACCTTTCCTACTCTCTTTATAATAATAATAATATACTATAAGTATATAGCTTTACTAGTATAGTATATACATATAGCCAAAAAGCAGCTATTAAGAGTAGTAGATATAGGCTAAAAGAAAGGTAAATTAAAAGCTAGTATATATAATAAAGAAGCTGTAAATATCCTATAGGAGAGTATAGAAAGTCCTACACCTAATCTTTTACTAAAAACTCTACTAGCTCCTCTATACTAGAGTCTAGAGCATATATTATAAACTTTATATACTACTCCTTATTTTTAATTAAATTAAGTATTACTTTCCTATTACTATACTAGCTATAGCTATCCTCCATAAGGCTATAGTACTGCTTAAATTATATAAATAACTTATTAGATTTAAACCTTTCTAGCCTAGGCTTACTAGTTCCTATATTTAGGATAAAGTAATATACTAGGGCGGAGGATATATATTCTACTAAATTTAATAAACTTAGCTAGTTCTAAAAGTTAAATTAGTAAATATTATAGTAGTAGTAGGGCCCTAGATTTTCTAGCTTACTCTAGAGCTCTCCCTTTATAACGGACTTAGCGAACTAGTCTAGCCTACTCTAGGGCTCTCTATTTAAGATAGACTTAGTAAACTAGTCTAGCCTACTTTAGAGCTCTCCCTTTAATATAGGCTTAGTAGATTAGATAGTATAGCCCAGCTTACTAATAAATAGCCTAAGTTAATAATCGCGTTAGTTTTGTTATCGCGTTAGTTTTGTTATCGCGTTAGTTTTGTTATCGCGTTAGTTTTGTTATCGCTAAGGCTTATAAGAAACCTTTCTCTTATATTATTGCTTAGATCTACTATAAGGTTATTAAGGTTATCTTTATACGGGTCCTTAATAATTTCTATAGTTAATTAATTTAGTATTAGGCCTATAGTATATTTAATAACTATAGGCTAAAGCCGCAGCCAGATTCTAAATTGCTATTTTTTAGATATCTAGTTCTAGCCGCCTAAGAGGTTAGCATAGGCTTCTATAATAGGTTAGAGAATAATAATATGTAGTAAAATATTAGATATATACTAACCGCTAATAATAGTACTATAAAAGTTATCTATTCCCTTAGACCTAGTTTTATACTCCCTAATTATATAATATATTGCTATTAAAATAAAAGTAATAGTATTACTAATAAACTTTTAAAATATATTATAAGAGTAGGGTAATTAGGTAAGGCCATTTCTTCTTTTACTATAAAATATACTAGGTATACTAGTAACTATCGCGTTAGAATAGAGGTGGTTATTTCTTAGCTATTAACTTTTATTAGTATTTTACTAAATAATATAGGCAAAATACCTTTATATAATCTAGCGCAATAAAATTATAATTAGTTAGTAGTTATATAATTAGTTTAGACGCGTTATTAAACCCTAGCCTATATACCTCCCTTATAACTATATAAGCCTTTATAATTATATAGTTCCTAAAGTTCCCTATTACGTTAAATAGCTATATATATTATTAATATTATTAATATTATTAATAGATAATTTAATATCATATTTCTAGTATATAAATATTTTATATAACGGAACCTTATAGCAAAAACTACAATGGGTCCTGTTATTGGGCTAGGTGTATAAGAAATGCAAATAATAGTAGTCGACAATGTAATAATAACTAGTGGAGTAGTTGCCTAATAAATTAACTTTAATTGTATTCTAAGAATTACTATAAGGAAGGAACTATCTAGGTAGGGACTAAGGGTCCTTAAATACACAACCGTACTCCTATAAAATCCTTCTTATACATAATATATATCTTATATATAAGGTATATAAGTTCCTCTCATTCCTCTCGTTTAATATATAGCATATTATATAACCTTAGCTACTATTCCTTATTATATAGTTCTACTAGTTCTATCCTAGACTGTACTTAAATTAACTAACTAGCTTCTTCTAACTCTTCTTTAAGTAGTTATAATATTATACTTAAAGCGTCCATAATACTATCTCCCTCCTCTTTATCTTTGTCCTTAAAGATTTAAAATATCTCTAAGTTGTTTACTAGAGGTATAATATCTATTTAATTAATTTAGTTAATATTGTTGCTTATTATACCTAAAGCAATTTCTTCTTTATACGCCCAACGTCGTGCTTATACTATTGCTGCAATATTATCTCTTAGTAAGATTATACCGTCTCTATATTCTTGTTATTTAAAAGAGGGGTTAGTTTATATTGCGTTAGCGAACCCATTTTCGCAATAACCGTCCTCTTACTTAGAGTGCACTAAAGCGAATATTTATTTATCCTATAATGTTTGCTTTACTTCTAATACTAAATATACGTAACCTATTACTCTTAATAGTCGTCTAGTTCCCTAATTAATTTGTCTTAGGGTCTTATGTTTAATCTACTACTATATAGCTAAATAGTAAACTGTCTTAAGCCCTTACTAAGTTAGAATGTTCTTATAATGCGGAATAGAAGGCCCTAAACGCTTATATTACAGCGTCTGCTTAACTATTTCGTCTTAAGAAGGTTTGTAAGAAGGTCTGTTTTAAGAAGTAGAAACTTATAAAATAAGGTTTATAGGAACTTAGTAATAAAAGAATGGATTCTCTTTTAATAGAGAAGGAAATAAATCCAAGTAGCTCGGCAACTGCTCTTCTTAGGTCCCCCTTAGGTGACTTATTCTTTAACGATCCTTTTTTATTAATACTACCTAACCTAATCTCTTCTAATACTCTTATACCTTTTTTATAGCATTCTTTAGATTCTCTAGTAGCTCTTAGGTAGTCTTAGTGTAGCCTATCCACTTAACCTTATACTATATTTTATCGTTAATATTTTTATAACTAATAATCTTTAAAACTTACTATTTGTCTTCTTCCTATCCTCTATATATGTCTACTTTATAGACCGGTGGCTTAATATTTCTATATACTAGCTCTAGCATTATAATATACTATATAGGGTAGATCTTTATTTTAGCTAGTAGGTTTAACTTAAATATAACCGGTAAAATCCTTTATATAATTTTAAAAGGTCCTAGTCTAATATAGTTTAACTTCTTACTTAGTCGTTAACTCTTAAAATTTTTGTATAGTAGCCATACTTTATCTCCCTCTTTAAGATCTAGTCCCTTAGATCTCTTAGTATTATAGTACCTTTTTATTCTCTCTTATACTTTCTTTACTAATTCTATAAGGTNTATATANAGATTTATTAATATCTTTATTCTNTNTTTAGCTATNCTACTCNTTTTCTTNNCTTACNNTAGTAATAANAATATTCTTAGCTTATATCTATAATTTGCCTTAAATAGTAATATACCTATTCCTTCTTAAGGTATTATATTATATATAAACTATATAATTAGTAATAGCGATACCTAATTATTCTATATATAATTAATATAATACCTTAGATACTACTCTAGTATTTAATTTAGTCTTTCTATTTAACCGTCTGTCTGTAAATAATATGCGGTAAAAGTTACTGCTTAAACTTTTTGCTTTACTAAGAATACTTTCTAAAATACTACTATAAATCTTAGATCTCTGTCTAATATAATCTTACTTAGTACTCTATATTTTATAAATACTTCTTTAATATAGATTCTAGCAATATCTTTTACTAAGATTTCTTCTATATATACTATAAAGTATCCCTACTTTATAAGCTTATCTACTATTACTAAAATTACGTTATAATCTTATCCGGTAATAGGATCTTTTAACTTTAGTAACTTTATAATAAAGTCCTATAATATAACCTCCCATAGTCTTTCTAGTGTTTTAATAGGTTGTAGCCCTCTATATAGCTTATGCCTTATTAGTTTATTCCTTTAGCAATCTAAACACTCTTTTATTACTTTTCTTACGATATTCCAGATTCTATTAATAATGTATTCTTCCTAAAGTCTTAACACTAAGCCTATAGCTCCATTATATCCTTAGGTTAATCCCTTATAAAATTCTTCTATAAATTGCTCCGCTATACTTCTTAGGATATACTTTACTTCTCAGTTTTCGTATATATTTGTTTATGGATCTTCTAGCTATACTTTTAGAATTCTTTATACCTAAAAGCTCTCTAGTATCTTATAGACTTTTTTTAGTTCTTCCTAAGTTGCTATATTTTTTGGATAATTATACCTAATTAATCCGTCTGTGTCTTTTTACAGTAAAGCCCCTAATAGCTTTTTATTATCTTATAGTTTAGCCTTTTATCTTAGAGCGTCTGCTTACGTATTATCTATACCCTTAGTATATTAAATCTCGAAATAGTATTCTATAAGCATCTCTACCCATTTAACCTATCTTTAGTTAAGTTCCTTTGTTATTAGGAATCCTATTAGGTTTTTATAATCTATCTTAACTATAAATAGTTTCTTTATACCTTGTAAGAATGCTCTCTATTTCTTTAATACTATAACTATACCTAATAACTCTTTATTATAGATATTATAGTTTAACTCTAGTAGTGTTATCTTCCAACTATAATATACCACTAGGTGCTATCTATTTTAATATCTCTATATAAAGCACGCCCCTAGTATATAGTTTAATATATTTGTTTTTATAACCGTCTCTAGTCCTAGTTAATAGATCTTAAAAACTGGCTTCTAGGTAAATAACTCTTTAACTTTCTTAAATAGCTCTTACTATTCCTTTCCCTATACCTATAGTTCTTCTTTCTTTATTAATCGCGTAAATAGTTTAATATCCTTTAACTATTGCGCTATAAACCTTCTATAGTAATTACAAAACCCTAGAAATAATCTTAACTATATAACGTTCTCTAGTTCTTACTAATTTACTATAGCCTTAATTTTCTTTAGATCTATACTAAGTTGGCCTAGTTTAATAATAAATTCTATAAAATTAGTCTTCCTAGTAAAGAACTCGCATTTCTTAATTACTACTAGCATCTATTCTTCTTATAGTCTCTTTAAGACCTATTTAACGTGTTCCCCGTGTTCTTCCTTAGTTATTAAGTAGATAATAATGTTATTAAGGTATACTATAACGAATTTATCTAAGTATTCTCCTAACACATTATTAATACGCTTTTAGAATATTACTAGTGCGTTTATAAGCCCAAATTATATAACTAATGGCTTATATAGTTCTTCCTTTAACCTAAAAGCTGCCTTTTATTTATTACCTTCCTTAATCCTAATCTAATGGTATGCCTATCTTAGATCTATCTTTATAAAGATTTACGCGTTGCCTATCCTATCTTAAATTTTACTAATTAAGGGTAAAGAATACCTATCCTTCCTAGTAATGCTATTTAACTATCTATAGTTAATATATAGCCTTAGTTTACTATTCTTCTTTGGTATAAATAGTACTAGGTAACCTGCTAATAACTATAATAGTCTAATATATCCCTTTTGTAAATTTTCTTAGACAAACTCTTTTAATGCTCTACCTTCTTCTTTGGTAAGCTTATAGATTGGAAAGAACCTTAGACTTATTCCCAGTTTTAATTCTATCTTATAGTCCTATACTATATAATCTGCTAGCTTTTTACTATACTTATAGTATCTCTTTAGTACGTAACTTAAGCCTTACTTAGTCTCTTTATATATCACTCCGACTTAGTACTATACTAACTTAGTTTACTATTACCTCTTACGTTATTAAGTATCTCTAATATTAACCTAGCCTATAATCCAATTAATTTTTAGATTATATTCCTATAACTAAGGCATGTCTAATACTGCCTTATCCCTTCCTAATAGTAGGATATTAAAAGATATCTTAATTTATCTCCCTTTAATAGTTATCTAAATAGGTCCTGTTTTAAGACTAATAATCCCTCCTCTATAGGCTATTAGATTTCCTAAAATTATAACTAATAAGTAAGGTTGCTCCTTCTATCTATAAGGTAATTCTATTCACTTAACTGCTATTAATAAGATATAGTTTCGCGTTACTTTACTATCTATTAGCACTTTAAACTACTAATCTTACTATTTAACTTATAAATTTAGGTATCGTCTTTAAATTCCTTTAAGGGTCTAAGGCTTTACTACTAGCTCCCTTTAATCCTATAGGCCTTAACTTTTCCTAACTATTAGCTACTTAATCCTTATATACTTAGCTTAATTTTTAGCTAATACCTAGTTTACTTCTTATCTTTAATATACTATAGATACGTATTCTCTAAGCATTTCTACTACTATCCGTCTAAGCATTCTTCTATAAGAAATCTTTTTAGTTAAAGTATTAAGTCTTCTAACTCTTAAACTTCTGTTAAATGCCATCTATATATATACTTAGTATTCCTATACTATCGCTTATCTAGCGCCTAATATATCCTTATAGGGTATTTCTGATTCTTTTCCTTTAGATTCTTATACATTTTATATATATCGTCTACGTATGCAATCCATAATAGTATATAGTATACTAGGTACTTTAGGTTAACTCTTAATTTATCTTTATTCTTAAGTTTAAACCTCTACTATGCTAATCTAAACGTTGCGACTTTATTTGTAGGTACTAAAATATGCCTTTTACTTCTCTAGTCCTCTAATTATTTCTTTAGATCCTTTAACGTTATAATTAAGGCTCCTTTAATATAAGTTATAGCCTTCTTTATAATTAGGTAGTCCTAGATAACTTTTTCATCCAACTATATATAGAAATCTTCCCACTTATCGTTATGTCTTTATCTATACTACTTTTAGTATAGCTATTAGAGTATATATAGCTTGTCTATAAGAAAGTATCTTCTTATTACTATATTATAATAGCCCTTTATATATCGTTCTTTAAACCTAATAGTAATCCCTAAATCCTTTTCATTTTCCAGTTTAGTAAGCTACTTAGCTCTTAGTATGCCTGCCCTAGGCCTATTAGTAATTCTTTATACTAGTACTTTATCCCTTATACATCCTAATATGCTAAATCTCTTATTTAGTTTCTGTTCTTACTATACGATAATTCTTTGCCTAAATTCTTCTATAGTTTCCTTTAGTTTACGTCTTACTAATAGATCCTTAAAGTCTTCTTGCTTCTTAATCTTAGTATTAACTTTTTAATCTTTAGGCCAAACACTGCGTTCCCCTAGTAAGTCTTCTAGGTCTATATATCTGTCTCCTAACCTAACTACTATTTATACTGCGGATTCTCTAATCCCTTACCTTTTACTTATAGGTGTCTTTATTCGTACTCCGAATTCTTAATCCCTTAGATTCTTTAATCCTAAGCTTACTTCTAACTTAAGCTTAGCTCTAGCCTTAGTCTAACTAGGCTTACTTAGTGTTCTTATCTCGTTTTAAAAGTCTTAAATCTTACTTATCTCTTCTTAAGAATCTTATACCGGTAGAAAACTTCGTCCTAAGCTTATTCGTATATTGCTAAACTGAGCTATTACTCTACTCTATCGGTTATTGTCCATTATAGGTTCTTAAGCTTGCCTTATCTCGTCTTGAGAATCTTAATTATCTTATATCTTATCTTAAGCTTATGGCCTTTTACCTTTATTAAGTGCTAAAGTGATTTACTATCCTACTTCTCTTATATTTTATAAAGCGATAGATATTATATCTAGTGGGGTCTTAATCCCTACTAATGTTCCCTATTCTATAGTGGAATTATCCTCTACCTCTAGTATAACATCTCCAATAGCTATATATTCCTAGTAAACCGCCTTTATTACCTTATTATCACGAAATATTTTACCTTTATTAAATTCATTATCCTTAATATCCAATCTATAAACTAGTTCGTTAGTTCCTTTATATTCTACTAAGTATAGCTTTTATAGCTAATAGCTTGCGCCGTACTTAGCGTCTTTATAAATTTAGTATGCGTTATTATAACAAAACGCAAAACTTTTAATTAAATATTCTTTTGTTTTTTATAGCATATTATTATCCCTCTATACGTATATATTATCTACTATTAGTCTAGTTTCCTTTATTATATAGTACTTCTAACCATCTTTATAATCCCTTATAAAGTAACCTTATTTCCTGCAATTTATATAAGCTCCCTCTCTAAACTATTTTTTTTACTATAGAGTCCGCCTAAATATCTTCTACTATTAAGATCCCTAATTTAGCCTCTGCTCCTTAGACCTTTAATTACTTAATCCTTATCCTTTAGGTTTTTATAATTTCTTATTCCATCTTTTAGGTTCTTTAGTACTACTTAGGTCTATTAGCTCTGCGCTATACTATCCCCTCCGCGGGCAATACCTTCCGCACAGACCAGAACATTGCACGTGATGCCCCATTAGAATGTATGCAATACACCCCTTTTTAATTAATTCTAACTACTAGTAGTATACGAATCTAGGTGCTCTTGCCAGCAAGGCCCATCTCTGCATAAGGCTATATTACATTGATTATATACATAGTTCGTACGTGGCGCCCTAGGTGGTTTACTAGCAATATTAGTAGAAATCTCACCTAGAGCTGGCCTGTCAAATCTACGTTTAGATGCGTATCGAGCTCCAGCCTAGCATGCCATACATGCACTCTGTTTTGTACCTTTAACTAGCTAGCCAGAATGGCTACCAGAGGGTTTAAGCACCGTAGCTAGTACTGTACGTTTTCCTGGTACACTACTATGTATAAATATATGCAAATGGGCTCGATTTCTAGCCATTAATTTAATGGCTAGTTCCCTCCGGAATATATTATGCAATCCCATCCTTTTCTGCCTATTATAATATCCACATACATCCCATATTTTAGCCATATTATATAGCGCTGTATCAAAAAGGTAGCCGAATAGGGGTTTCCATGTATAATACGTACGACGAGTAATTAGACACTCAGCACGCCCCTAATCCGCCAAATCAACACCATTCATACTATGGTTATAGCCATTAATAAAAACTGGGATATCTAGAGGCTTTTAAAAAGCCTTACCCTATATACGCTTCGTAATCGCATTACTATTCTTTAGATGTTTTCAAATACGTTCAATGGTATCTTTACCGTTATATACGGTAGACATAAACAGTACGACATTACTGTCCTTCCATGCAAACTGGAGTACGCTAGGTTTAGTATGCGATATCTCTATATATAGCGTGCCCCATAGAACCTTTATATTGTGTTAAATTTTAATATCCATAATAGATTGGTTGAGTCCACAATTAGATTCGGAGGTACGTTTTTCACTAGATATTCCAGAAATTTAAGATTTAGCCTTAATTTAAGTAACTTCTTCCTGCTCTTCTCTCTTTATTTTAGTTATTCGTATAATACTAGCAGCACCAATTCCAAGTCTTTAAAGTTCTGTAAGGAGACGTGCACTTATAAATAGATTGTCCATCCAAACCACTTAGTTAACTCCTAAACGTTAACCTTAGAGCATTAATTCCAGTACTACTACCTAGGTAGCCGTAAAACCTTATTATTACCATTTCGGATTAAGGCCTTATAGTCTATTAATCTTGCGTATTCCACGCGCATGCCAGATAAAATTAAAAACATAGCCATCTAAAGCCTTTACCCAAATCTTATATCTAGTAGGGATTGGTTTACTAGGAATTGTAACAATCTCAGAAGCCCTCCCCTAGAATCCCTAAATATATTCATTGACAGCAATATAAGTACCTGGAATTATATATGTCTATAACGCAGTTCTAATAATATCGTCTAGTGGCTCCATTTTTTTAAAAGGTCATAAATTTAGTTGTCCAGGTCGATTTACATAGAAAAATCTATATATTTGCTCCCATCGTTTTAAAGCCATTAACTGTTAAATTAAGTCAAATACTACTCCATTTTGTGGCTGTGTATTCTAGTATTTATCGATTATTTAAAGTCTTTAACATCCTATAAATACTGCAATACCTAGATAGGCTAGTATTTTATTTAAATTCACAGGACGCCAAGCTCTTGCATACTTTTGCTAAGGATATTTTGTACGTTTAATATCGGCATTTTTATTAGTTGCGTTAACAAGCATTTAAATAATAGATTCTTTAAAAAATAGCTTAAATAAAGCTTCTAGGTCGCTTAAATTAACAGTAGTAGGAATATATAGCGTGTTTTGTTTACTTTTATAAACAAATGGTTCAAAGTAAGGAATAGGGGGGACAGACAGTGCAGGTCCTTTAATAGGTTTTAATTCTAAATATATAACAAGATCGTAGTCATTACATTTCCTAGGCATGTTTCCTAGTAAATTAATAAGGTAGTAGATGGACAGGAATAGTAGCCATTATAGCTCGTTGCATGCATTGCATACATCTTAATGGGCATCACGTGCAATGTTCTGGTCCGTGCGGAAGGTATTGCCCGCGGAGGGGATAGTTTTTAACTTAGCTTTGGTCGTTGTATACTCTACGCCTTATATAATTATAGAACTCTATCCTAACCTCTCTTAGCCTGTTCCGTTTAGTAAATCCAATTATTAATCTTAATTGCTTAATCTATTAACTCTTATAGGGTTTCCGCATCTTTTATTAGGATAATTACGTTCTAGACTTTAGCCTTAAGTCCCTATTTATACTATACTATAAGCGCCCTATTATTTCACTCTACTTATATTACTAACGTCTAGAATTACGTTATATACTTAATCGCTAAGATTCGTTGTATAATATTCTAGATTTTTTTTTCTACTATAGTTGCTGCCTCCGGGTCTCTAAATATTTATATAAGTCGCTCTATAAACCCTTCCTAGCTTAAGAACATAAATCGTATATCTTAATTAGTGGTCGTTATTTCATTTGCCTATATCTCCGTAAGGTAGGCTTAAACCACTTAAGTGCTCTTCCTAATAGAAACAGTCCTGCATAGGCTATTCGATCCATAGGTATTAGTAGTTTTGCCCCTTCCTATATAACCTTAAAGTGCATTTACATAAAAAATCCCTTAAGTTTAGACTTTTCGCCTAAGTACCTTTTAATTAAGGGTAATTTAATATTCGCTGCTCTAATCCTATTAAGCCTATTTTCTAATATTATATTATTTTCTATTAGCTAGTTAACTATCTCTTATAACTATCCAACTGTTATAGGTTGCTATAAGTTAGTATCTACTATACTAGTGTCGTTACCTAACCTTAAAGTAGTTGGCACCGTCAATAGCGTTATAGTGGCTGCTTTTAGTAGCATATTGTCCGACCTTCTATATTTAATACCATAACTAGGTAATAATTATATAACGGAACCTTGTAGTAAGAACTATAATAGGTCCTGTTATTAGGCTAGGTGTATAGGAAATGTAAATAATAGTAGTTGACAATGTAATAATAACTAGTGGAGTAGTTGCCTAATAAATTAACTCTAATTATATTCTAAGAATTACTATAAGGAAGGAACTATCTAGGTAGGGACTAAGGGTCCTTAAATACACAACTGTACTCCTATAAAATCCTTCTTATACGTAATATACGTCTTATATATAAGGTACCTAAGTTCCTCTTATTCCTCTCGTTTAATACGTAGCATATTATGTGACCTCGGCTACTATTCCTCNTCATATAGTTCTACCGGTTCCATCCTAAACCGTGCTTAAATTAACTAACTAGCTTCTTCCAACTCTTCTTTAAGTAGTCGTAACATCGTACTTAAAGCGTCCGTAACATTTTATAAGCGGATACCGGGTTAGGAATATAATTAGCTTTTTTTATACTACTTTTAGCTGCTTTAAAATAGCTTCTAACTATACCTTTTTTATTATACCTTTAATAAGGCCTAAAAAGCGGTTAAACTATAGGTTAATAAGATACCCATTATAAGTTCTAGAGTTAGTTACTAGCCTTACTAGTAAAATAGACCTATAAAGCGTAAATATAGGCTTATGTTTCTTAAGTGAGTTTTCTTTTATATATCGCCGTTATAATATTTAAAGGTACTCTTCTCTTACCTATGGCGCAGTAGTTAAGTTAAAATTGTCTTTATAGTCTAACTCGTCCTTACTTTCCCTAGTACTATTTAGGTCCCCTTTAGATTAAATACTAAGTTTATATACTCTATATTAAAGGAAGGTTACTTATTTTATAGACAAAGCTATATTAGGGTTTAGGCGAATATAGCTTACTAGGGAGAATATAAAGCTAAATATTAGTTATTTACACGATAAGGTATAGATTAGGCGCGTAAAAGAGTATTTTAAACTAGTATGCAATTATTTACGTAGTAAGGTATAGATTAGGCATATAGAAGAGTATTTTAAACTAATACGTAATTACTAAGAGCCAGAGGTATATTATAAAGATACTACTTTTTATAGCAGTAAGTAGTTAGATAGGAAAGAGAGTATTCTATTCACTAGGGTTTATTAAGTGCCAAATAGTAAAGGAGACTATTAAGTATTATAGTTAGACTCCGGTTATATATAAAGGTATAACCTACTTTAACTAAAAGATTAGGACTTCGCGTCTTTAACTAAGCTAGTTTTACTACCAGATTATTAATAGATTTAGTAGATTTATTAATATTTAGTCGCTATTATTTTATAAAAAAAGTAGGTATAGACTCACAGTCACTATCCTTATTATTAGAGATTACCCTTTTTAGCCAGAGGCGGCCATGTATATTCTATATATTATTAGCTAGCTTAATATATTATATATAATGTTAATAGGGTCTATTATATACCTACTTCTCTTTATATTTAGATATAACTAGACCAGAGTCGCTATTCTTATTATTAGATATTACCCTTTTTAGCCAGAGGCAGCTATATATATTCTATATATTATTAGCTTATTACGGACGCTTTAAGTACGATGTTACGACTACTTGGAGAAGAGACGGAAGAAGCTAGTTGGTTAATTCAGGCACGGTCCACAATGGAATCAGTAGAACTATGTGACGAGGAATAGTAACCGAGGTCACATGATGTGCTACGTATTAAACGAGAGGAGCGAAAGGAACTCACGTACCTTACGTATAAGACGTATATTACGTACAAGAAGGATTTTATAGGAGTACGGTTGTGTATTTAAGGACCCTCAGTCCCTACCTAGATAGTTCCTTCCTTGTAGTGATTCTTAGAATACAATTAGAGTTAATCTATTAGGCAACCACTCCACCAGTTGTTATTACGTTGTTGACTTTTATACTTGCATTTCCTACACACCTAGCCCAATAACGAGCCCATCGTAGTTCTTGCTATAAGGTTTCGTTATATAGCTAGCTTAATATATTATATATAACGCTAATAGGGTCTATTATATGCCTACTCTTCTCTATACCTAAATGTAACTAAACTAGAGTTATAATATTACTCGTTTTAGCTAGGTTCCATATACTTATTCTGGCTAGGTTTAATATACTTATTCTTTATTAGCGTGTTCTTCCTTCTATTAACTAAGATATAGGCAACTTTTAGTAATAGGCTAGATAGAGATATAAGGTTAATTATACCAGTTATCCTTATTTCCTTATTCTATATTAACTTAAAATAGGGTTCTTGCTACTGGTTTAAGTATTTAATAATATATTTTTATATTTACCTACTATAGTAACATTCCTATATTTGCCTAGTTAGTAAAAGGTATAGCTTATAGCTAGAATAGGTTATCTTATAGCTGTTTTTATAATATTTAGGGCGTATATAGATTAATAACTTAAAAGAATGTATACTAGTATAGTATATATTAGACTAATAGCAGTATTAGTAAGAGTATTATTACTATAGTGTTTATAAATAACTTAAATAGGGTGTATTTATTGTAATTAGCTACTAGTTCTAACTAGTTACAGTTAAGCCGCAACAATAACCTATTAACTTACGTTAAGTTAGTAGTTAAAGATTATTTAATACTATTTACTATTATATGCGAAACTGTTTTATTTTATTAGTATATCTCTTAGTAGATATAGTATAGGTATATAAAAGGTTAAACATTAATCCCAATAACAAAAGTATTAGGCTAGTAAGGCTTATATCTAAATTTAATAGGAAGGTACCTTATTAAACCGCTTTATCTACCTAAGGTGCTGGCTTTTAGATCCTATACCTTATTCCAGTCTACCTATACTAGGTTTAACACCTATCTCACGCTTAAAGTAAAGCTTATTTACCTTATCTATATATCTTACTAGTATAAATAATGCTAGGGTAGGTATAGGCGGCATATAGGACAGTAATAACACTTCTATATAGTTATATCGCTATATTCTACACCCTTATATAACACCTAGTATGGCCCACAAAGCCCTACTGCACGCGTCCACGTCGCCGCGGGTGGAAACATCATCAGGAAATCGTTTTCTTTTGATGGCCAAGTGCAGAGGCGATGGTAGGGAGCCGTCGCAGCGCGTGCAGCACGCTGTCGTCGCGGTTCTGTGGTGTTGAGCTCGCGACGCGTACTATCGTACAAAGCATCGCCCTTAACAACACCAGGAGCCTTACTGCCTCCGCTTAAGGCTTCTGCTCTACCACCTAGGGAGGCCTATCAAGGGATACTAGGATACGAAAACCACCTAATATACGACTACCTGGCTTATAGCTAGGCCCGAAACTGGCCTTATTATTAGCTAGTTAACGTGGACGCGCCCTAGTCATACAACAGGACACCCTTAGGCTTGCACCAGCTCTGAGATCGTAAGACGAGGGCGTAGGGAAACCCTTTTTTATAAGAACTTGTTAAGGTTAACGCGTCGTAGATACCTCGTATAAAACTTATTAAGGCCCCTAAAGCCACCGCGAAGAACTTGTTAAGGCCCTACCTAGAGAACTCGTTAAGGCCCCTCTACGAGAGCCTATCCGGTACATCCAGGAGACTTAGAAGAGGGTCTTAATAGGCGTGGTGCGCGCGACCTGGATGAGACAGTGACGCGACAGCGACGCGACGGCGACGCGACGGCGACCAGATGGCTCGACGAGGTGGAAACGAGTCTGAAGCTCGGAGAGTGTAGCCGAAAGCTCCGGGAGTGTTCAAATACGCCACGTCGCAAAATCTTACACTTGATGAACTTTAGCCCTGTGCGCGCACACCTAATGAGCTTTTAATACAAAATTCTTCAAAATTATCGCGATTAATATATTAAAGCTACACATCATCATATAATATTGCAACCATACTCTATCTTTGGCGTATTTAAGATCGTGCAAATCTTAGCATTAAAAATGGCTAATAATACGTAAGTATCCCGAAGTGCGTAAAGATATATCTAGGATAGATTAATAATGTATCTAGGATATAATCTAGGTACCCTTACGCACCTACCTATCTTAGGTAGTTCTTCTATACTACTGCTAATAGAAGAAACTTAGCCCTTAATTAAAGACTTAGAATAATTACGGGAGGACTTCTTCTATAAAGGGTAATGGGTGTAGGAGGAACGCATATATATAAATATTAAAGATAGTAATTAGGATATATCCGGCTTATATTAGGAGTACCACGAAGATATTTAATCCTAAATGCCTATACTATAACAATCTGCCAATGCCTCTTCTTTAACGATAGTAGTAAGTAGAATTATATAACGCGAGCTATATATAATATATAAACTAATTATCTCTATAATATAGCCAGGCTTAATATTAATTACACAAACTAGATCGCTTATAGTAGAAAGACTTATATTTAGTTAAGAGATACTAAAATATCCTGTGTCCTCTAAGCACAGAATTAAATATATTATAGATTTATCTAGCCTATAGCTAAATAATAAGAATATTATAAAGATGTACAAAAATATAAGATACTATATCCTAGATAGATCCTATATATAACTTAGCTCTAATATAGATAGATATAATACTTATATATATTAAAGAACAAAATAAGTATAATATACCCTCTTCTTGGCCTCTAATGTTACAGACGCTTTAAGTACAATGTTACGACTACTTGGAGAAGAGACGGAAGAAGCTAGTTGGTTAATTTAGGCACGGTCCATGATGGAACCGGTAGAACTATATAACGAGGAATGGTAACCAAGGTTATATAATATGCTACATATTAAACGAGAGGAATAAGAGGAACTTATATACCTTACATATAAGACGTATATTACGTATAAGAAGGATTTTATAGGAGTACGGTTGTGTATTTAAGGACCCTCAGTCCCTACCTAGATAGTTCCTTCCTTATAGTAATTCTTAGAATATAATTAGAGTTAATCTATGGGCAACCACTCCACCAGTTAATATTACGTTGTTGACTTTTATACTTGCATTTCCTATATACCTAGCCCAATAACAAGCCCATCATAGTTCTTGCTACAAGGTTCCGTTACATAATTACTACCTAGTTATAGTATTAATATAAGAAGTTAAACAACATGCCACCAAAAGCAGCTACCACGATGCCATTAATGGCAGCAACTACTTTAGGGACAGGAGGTAATACTAGTATGGCAGATACTAACTTATAGCAACCTATAACGGTCGGGCAACTATAGGAGATAGTTAACTAGCTAATAGCTAACAATATAGTGTTAGAAGAAAGACTTAACGGAATAAAAGCAGCAAAGATTAAGCTACTATTAATTAAGAGATTTATAGAAGAGAGGTTAAAACTTAAAGAATTCCTTACGTAGATGCACTTTAAGGTCTTATAGGAGGGAGTAAAGTTACCTACACCCATGGATTGGATAGCCTACGTAGGACTATTCTTATTAGGAAAAGCACTTAAGTAGTTTAAACCTTACCTTATAGAGATATAGGCAAACGAAATAACGACTACTAACCAAAATATATAATTTATGTTCTTAAGTTAGAAAGGATTTGTAAAGCAACTTACGCAGATATTCGGAGACCCGGAAGAAATAATTATAGCGGAAAGAAAACTCCAGAACCTTATACAACGAACTTTAGTAATTAAGTATATAATATAGTTCTAGACACTAGCAATATAAGTAGAGTAGAATAATAGGGCGCTTATAGCATAGTATAAATAAGGACTTAAGGCTAAAGTCTAGGATGCGATTATCCTAATAGAAGATGCGGATACCCTAAGGGAACTAATAGATTAGGCGATTAAGATTAACAATTAGATCTACTAAAGGGAACAGGCTAAGAAAGGCTAAGATAGAGTTCTATAGTTATATAAGGCGCAGAGTACGTAACAACAAAAGCTAAGTTAGAAACTATAGTATGGCGCAGAGCTAATAGACCTAAGTAGTACCAAAGAAGCCCATAAGGGAGGGAGCAAACTATAGAAACCTAGAGGATAAGGATTAAGTAATTAAAGGTCCAAAGAGCAGAGGCTAAATCAGGGATCTTAATAGCAGAAGATATTTAGGCAGACTCTATAATAAAAGAAATGGTTTAAAGAAGGAGCTTTTATAAATTATGGAAAATAGGGTTATTACGTCAGAGACTATAGAAGTGGGTAGAGTTACTACGTAGTAAAGGGCATAAGACTAGTAGACAATATATACGTATAGAGGGACGATAATATACTATAAGGAACAAAAGAATGTTTAATTAAAAGTTTTGCGTTTTATTATAATAACATATACCAAATTTATAAGGACGCTAAGTATGGCGTAAGCTATTAGCTATAAGAGCTAGCACCTATAGGATACAGAGGAACTAATAAACTAGTTCGCAGATTAGATATTAAGGACAATAAATTTAACCTAGGCAAAATATTCCGTAACGATAAGGCAATAAAGGCCGCTTACTAGGAGCGAGCAGACCTTAGAGATATTATACTAGAAGTAGAGGATAATTCCACTATAAAATAGGGAATATTAGTAGGGATCGAAACCCTACTAGATATAATATCTATTGCTTTATAAGACGTAAGAGAAATAGGACAGCAAACTACTTCGGCACTTAATAAAGGCAAAAGGCCAAAGGCTTAAGATTCTTAAGACAAGATAAGAGACGACTAAGATTCTTAGGAAGAGATAAGGCATACCTAAGGACCTATAACAGACGAAAACCAATAGAGCAGGGCAGCAGCTTAGTTTAAAAATATACAAATAAGCTCGGGACAGAGTTTCCCACAGGTATAAGACTTTTAAGACGAGATAAGTAAGATTTAAGACTCTTAAGACAAGATAAGAACACTACAGACGCCTAGTTAAACTAAGGCAGGAGCCAAGCTTAAGTTAGAAGCAAACTTAAGATTAAAGAATCTAAAGGACTAAGATTTCGGAGTATAAATAAGGACACCTATAGGCAAGAGATAAGGAGCTTCTTTATAGATTAGAGAATCTATAATACAAACAGTAGTTAGACTAGGAGACAGACACATAAACCTAGAAGACTTATTAAGGGAACGCAGTATTTAGCCTAAAGATTAAAAGTTTAATACTAGGATTAAGAAGCAAGATAACTTTAAGGATTAAAGCATAAGGCGCAAACCAAAAGAAACCATAGAAGAGTTTAGGCAAAGAATTATTATATAGCAAGAACAGAAACTAGACAAAAGATCTAGCATATTAGGACGTATAAAGGACAGAGCACTAATATAAAGAATTACCAATAGGCCAAGAGCAGGCACACTAAGAGCTAAGTGGCTTACTAAACTAGAAAATAAAGAGGATTTAGGGATTCTAACTAGGTTTAAGGAATGATATATAAAAGGCTATTACAATATAGCGATAAGAAGATACTTCCTTACGGACAAGCCGTATACACTCCAGCAGCTATACCAAAAGTAGTATAGGCAGAGGCATAATAATAAGTGGGAAGATTTCTATATATAGTTGGATAAAAAAGTTATCTAGGACCACCTAATTACGGAAAAAGCCATAACGTATATTAAAGGAGCCTTAATTATAACGGCAAAGGATCTAAAGGAACGTTTAGAGGACTAGAAAAGTAAGAGACACATCTTAGTACCTATAAATAAAGTTATAATATTTAGATTAGCATAATAAAAGTTTAAACTTAGGGATAAAGATAAGCTAAGAGTTAACCTAAAGCACCTAGCATACTATACGTTATTATAGATTGCGTGTATAGACGATATATATAATATATATAAGAATCCAAAGGAAAAGAATTAGAAATACCCTATAAGGATATACTAGATAACGGATAAGTAATAGTACAGGAATACTAAATATATATATAGATGGTATCCAGCAGAGGTCCAAAAGGAAGGAAGTTTAGTACTTTAACCAGGAAGATTTCTTACGGAAGAATACTTAGACGGATAATAGTAGTAAGAATACCTAAAGAATACGTGTTTATAGCATATTAAAGATAAAAAGCGAACTAGGCATTAGCTAAAGAACGAGCTAAGTATACTAGGATTAAGCAGCTAATAGTTAGGAAAAGTAGAGGCCTATAAAACTAGAGGGAGCTAGTAATAGAGCCTTAGACCCTTAAAGAAATTTAAAGATAACACCTAAATTTATAAATTAATTAGCAAGATTAGTAGTTTAAAGCGCTAATAGATAGTAGAGCAACACGAAACCACATCTTACTAGCAGCAGTTAAGAGAATAGGACTACCTTACAGACAAAAGAAGTAACCTTACCTATTAGTTACAATTTTAGGAGATCCAATAACCTATAAAGGAGGAATTATTAATCTTAAAACAGAACCTATTTAGATAACTATTAAAGGGAGACAAATTAAGATATCTTTTAATATCCTACCATTAGGACGGGACGAGGTAGTATTAGGTATGCCTTAGTTACAGGAATATAATTTAAGGATTAATTAGATTATAGGTCAGGTTAATATTAGAGATACTTAACGCCGCAAAATACAACAATAAGCCAAGTTAGTATAGTACTAAGTAGGAGCAACCTATAAAGAAACAGAAAAAGGACTAAGTTATATACCAAAAAGATACTATAAGTATAGTAAAAAACTATAGTTACCGGAAAGCAAAAAGCTATTAAAATATATAGTATAGGACTATAAGATAGAGCTAAAACTAGAAATAAGTCTAAGGTTCTTTCCAATCTACAAGCTTACTAAAGAAAAAGGTAAAGCGTTAAAAGAGTTTATCCAGAAAAATCTATAAAAGGGATACATTAGACCATTGCAGTTATCAGCAAGTTATCCAGTACTATTTATACTAAAGAAAAATAGCAAACTAAAGCTATACATTAACTATAGACGGTTAAACAGCATTACTAAGAAGGATAGGTATCCTTTACCCTTAATTAGCAAAATCTAAAACAGAATAGGTAATGCGCAAATCTTTATAAAGATAGATCTAAAACAGGCGTACCATTAGATTAGGATTAAGGAAGGCGATAAATAGAAGGCAGCCTTTAGGTTAAAGAAAGGACTATATAAACTATTAGTTATGCAATTTAGGCTTATAAACGCACCAGTAACGTTTTAGAAGCGTATTAATAATATATTAGGAGAATACTTAAATAAATTTATTATAGTATATCTTAATAATATTATTATCTACTTAATAACGGAGAAAGAATACGGAGAATATATTAAATAGGTCTTAAAGAGACTATAAGAAGAACAAATGCTAGTAGTAATTAAGAAATACAAGTTCTTTACCAGGAAGACCAATTTCATTAGATTTATTATTAAACTAGGCCAACTTAGCATAAATCCAAAGAAGATTAAGGCTATAGTAAATTAGCAGAAACTAGAGAACGTTATATAGTTAAAATTATTCCTAGGGTTTTGCAATTACTACAAAAGGTTTATAGCGTAGTAGTTAAAGGACATTAAGCCATTTACGTGGTTAATAAAGAAAGGAGAACTATAGGTATAAGGAAAGGAGCAAAGAGAACTCTTTAAAAGAGTTAAAAAGTTGTTTACTTAGGAGCCAGTCCTTAAGATCTATTAACTAGGACTAGAGACGGTTATAGAAACAAATATATTAGACTATATACTAGGGGTATACTTTATACAAAGGCATTAAAACGGATAGCACCTAGTAGCATACTACAATTAGAAGATAACACTATTAGAGTTAAACTATAACATCTACAACAAGAAGTTATTAGGTATAGTTACAGTATTAAAAAAATAGAGAGCATTCTTATAAGGCATAAAGAAACTATTTATAGTTAAGACGGATTATAANAACCTAANNGGATTCCTAANNATAAAGGAACTTAACTAAANATAGGTTANATNGGCAGANATACTTANAGAATACNATTTTAAGATTTAGTATACTAAAGGTACAGACAATACGCGGGCAGATACTCTAAGCTGTAAAGCTAAACTATAAAATAAGGAAAAGCTATCGGGGGCTTTATTATAAAAAGATATAGACGGATTAATTAGGTACAATTATCCAAAAATTATAGCAACTTAAGAAAATAATAAACTAGAGAAAGTCTATAAGACACCGGAAAGCCTTTAGGCATAAAGAATTCTAAAAGTATAGCTAGAAGATCTATAGACGGATATATACAAAAATTAAGAAGTAAAGTACATCCTAAGAAGCATAGCAGAGTAGTTTATAGAGGACTTCTATAAGGGACTAACTTAAGGACATAATAGAGCTACGAGCTTAGTATTAAGACTCTAGAAGGAGTATATCATTAACAAAATCTAAAAAATAGCTAGAAAAGTTATAAAGGAATATCTAAATTGCTAAAAAAACAAACCAACGAGGCATAAGCTATATAAAGGGCTACAACCTATTAAAATACTAGAAAGACTATAGGAGATTATATTATAGGACTTTATTATTAAGTTACCAAAGTTAAAAGATCCTATTACCGGACAAGATTATAACGCGATCTTAGTAATAGTGGATAAGCTTATAAAGTAGGGATACTTTATAGCATATACAGAAGAAATCTTAGTAGAAGATATCGCTAAAATCTACGTTAAAGAAGTGTTTATAAGATATAAAGCACTAAGCAAGATTATATCGGATAGAGATCTAAGATTTATAGCAGTATTTTAGGAAGTGTTCTTAGCGAAGTAAAAAGTTTAAGTAGCAACTTCCACCGCATATTATCTACAGATAGACAGTTAAATAGAAAAACTAAATTAGACACTAGAACAGTATCTAAGGCATTATATTAATTATGCATAAAATAATTAGGTATTGTTATTACCAGTTATATAGTTTACATATAATATAACACCTTAAAAAGGGATAGATATATTACTATTTAAGGCAAATTACGGATATAAGCTAAGGACATTATTATTACTATAATAAGTAAAGAAAATAAGTAGTACAGTTAAAGAAAGAATAAAGACGTTAATAAATCTTTATATAGACCTTATAGAATTAGCAAAGAAAGTATAAAAGAGAATAAAAAAGTACTATAATATAAAGAGATCTAAGGGACCAGATCTTAAGGAGGGAGATAAAGTATGGCTACTACACAAAAATTTCAAGAGTTAACAACTAAGTAAGAAATTAGACTATATTAGACTAGGACCTTTTAAAATTATATAAAAGATTTTATTAGTCACGTTTAAGTTAGACCTACTAGCTAAAATAAAAATCTACCCTATACAGCACATTATAATACTAGAGCCAGTATATAGAAATATTAAGCCACTAGTTTATAAAGCAGACATATATAGAGGATAAGAAGAAGATAAATAGCAAATTTTAAAGATTGTTAGTTATAAGGACATTAACGACAAAATATAGTACAAGGTTAAGTAGATAGGCTATACTAAGACTACCTAGAAGCCACTAGAGAATTTAAAGAATGCTATAAAAAAGGTATAGGAGTATTGAAAGAAATTAGGTTAGGCAGTATTAATAAAAAAGGATCGCTAAAGAATGAGTTACCTAAGGGGGACCTAAGAAGAGTAGTTGCCGAACTACTCGGATCTATTTCCTTCTCTATTAGAGGAGAATCCATTCTTTTATTACCTAGTTCCTGTAAACCTTATTCCATAAGTTTCTACTCCTTAAAATAAACCTTTTTATAAACCTTCTTAAGACAAAGCAGACGAACAGACGCCGCGATTTAAGCATTTAGGGCCTTCTATTCCGCGTTATAGGAACGTTCTAACTTAGCTAGGGCTTATAACAGTTTACTATCTAGCTACGCAGCAGCAGATTAAATATAAGACCCTAAAATAAATCAATTAGGGAACTAGACGACTATTAAGAGTAATAAATCGCGCATATTTAGCATTAGAAGTAGAGTAAACGTTACAGGATAAATAAATATTCGCTTTAGTGCACTCTAAGTAAGAGAACGGTTGTCGCGAAGATAGGTTTACTAATATAATATAAACTAACCCCTCTTTCAAATAATAAGAACACAGAGACGGTATAATCTTACTAAAAGATAATATTACAGCAATAATGCGAGCACAACATTGGGTGTATAAAGAAGAAATTACTTTAGGTATAATGAGTAATAATATTAACCAAATTAATTAAACGGACATTATACCTCTAGTAAACAACTTAGAGATATTTTAAATCTTTAAGAACAAAGATAAAGAGGAGGGAGATAGTATTATAGACGCTTTAAGTATAATATTATAACTACTTAGAGAAGAGATAGAAGAAGCTAGTTAGTTAATTTAGGCACGGTCTATAATAGAACCGGTAGAACTATATAACAAGGAATAGTAACCAAGGTCATATAATATGCTATATATTAAACAAGAGGAACGAGAGGAACTTATATACCTTATGTATAAGACGTATATTACGTATAAGAAGGATTTTATAGGAGTACGGTTGTGTATTTAAGGACCCTTAGTCCCTACCTAGATAGTTCCTTCCTTGTAGTGATTCTTAGAATATAATTAAAGTTAATCTATAGGCAACCACTCCACCAGTTAATATTACGTTGTTGACTTTTATATTTGCATTTCCTACACACCTAGCTTAATAACGAGCCCATCGTAGTTCTTGCTATAAGGTTCCGTTATATCTAAAAGTGTTTTAGAAGATAAATACCCTATTTAGGCGTGTTTTATTACGAATATTTAGACCCTTAACTATAAAACTTTTATTATAAGTAAATTACAGTGGAGAACTAGGAAAGAATACGTAAATTGTAAGAAAAAGTATAATATATCTATAATATTATGCTACTATATCTAAGTTATAATATAGACGTCGCGAACTCTTATATATTTCCTTGGCGATTTAATAGAATTAAATTAAGATAATATTAAACAAAGAGATACAAATACGTAAGATATTAATTTATATTATCTATTCTTATTAACGTATATATAGGCTTTATAATAGTATTTATTATATATTTTAGTACTAGATTGCCTATATAGAGCAAAGTGCTAGTTATAAGCCATATCTTTATATTATAAAGTATACAGTTAGTATCTAATAGATTCTAAATATATTACTACTATAATTAAGCTATAACTAGTCACTTATAGATAGACCCGTGGTAAGTATATACTATACTAAGGAAAGTCGAATATAAAACCATAAAAAACACTACTAAAAGTCTCTTTCTTTAGTTTTAAGATACTTATTAAAATATTTAAGAGATTTACTTAACTAAGGCTATTAGGGTTGCCTAGAAACCTATACAGCGGTAAAGCACAGGAAGAAAAGATTAGATAATTACGGTAAGTTATTATAATATATCTAGGTTGTAACCACGCCTAAAGGCCTAGAAAATAGGTACTAGCCTTATATAAAGTGGAGTTTAATTATATATAGCTAGATAATATTAAGGATTGCCCTTATATTATTTTAACTTCTTATAGCAAACATACGTATCCTCTAGCGCCTCCGTTAAAGGTTCCAATATAGCTTATTAAAGAACTTTAACAACAAATCTAGCGACAGTTAGGGCCAGGGCTTGCTCTAAGTATATTATATCTCAGCTATATTAATACTCTATCTTTACTCTATTAGGCTCTTTTATATATAGCCCTTTAATAAAAGAGTTTTGCGAAAAATATAATGTCACTAGCCTTCTAAGCCTTTATTAAAGCCTAGCAAATCTTAATAAGATTTAATATATAATTAAAAAGCAATAGCTTTTATTATTTCTATAAGGTTAAGATATACAAGGGGTAATATTTAAAAAGCATCTGTATTATAAAACTGGTCCTAGATATATATAAGATATATTCCACAAAAATAGTAAGCTAATAATTATATGCTTTTAAAAAGGCCAGGCAGAAATACTATTAATATTAAAAACATTTAAAATTAATATGTTGTTTAAACGAGTTGGTATAGCTAGGCTAGATAAGGTTGTAATTACTATAAATATCCCTGGAATTAATAAAGGTATTATATAACCCAGTTATATCACGGTTATATCTTTATTCTAATAAGGCTATAGTTATTATACTAATAAGAGTTTTTATAAACCAAACTATGGGCCAATTAGCAGAGATGTATTAATAACTTTTCTATACTATATTCCGCTTATATAAGAATTGCGGCTATCCAACTTATTAGAGTTATATCCATAAACGTAGATTTTATGCAGCTTTTATGGATATAGATAGGGCGTAGGTAAAAGGTATTTTATAATACGTATATGTTAAAGATATTACTAAAATATATTAGGGCTTAGCCTTTATCTAGCAGATATTAACCCCTCGCAGACCTAGCAGGGCTATATAAAGTCCGCAATTATATATTACTAAATCCACATTCTTCGCGGTATTTATTAGGTTATTAGAGCCGGAAATATAGGCCAAGATAGTATTAGGTAATATATAGCTTCGATTATAGAGGCTATAAGCCACAAGCAATACTACGAAATTTTAGACGCGATTAAAGGTATAGAGATATTATATCCCTAATTAATCTATACTATATCCACATTCTAACATTTACGGTTATAGAAAAGTACAGCAATAACTATAAAATCGTAAACTAGTATTAATATAAGCGATATATATATATTGCATTTGGAATAAATCTATATTATAGTAAAATGGACAGCAATATATTCTCTATAATTATAAAGAATATAAACGCCGTTAAATGCTCCTATTTTTAAGCGAATAATCTTAGGCGTCGATTAAGCCTTTTAGCTGCTATTTTAATATTAGTATATCTTGTATATCCGTAATATAGTATTATAATAACGATTATAGTAGACAAAGAATTGATGTTTTTGATTTTAAAGCGTAGAAGGCGTATTATTAGTATGGAATTATATATATATCGCGAACTATATCTATTGCCGAAAGAATAGCTTTAGCAGAGAAGCGTAAATATATGGATTTATTATGGCTCTAATGTGGATATATCGCTAATATAATCTGCTATAGTTCTACAAGTTTTAAAAGAGCTAGAAAAATTAAGAAAACAGGCCTATACTAGCAAAGAAAAAGCTAATGCTATATCTATAAGTATTAAAGAGGATAAAGATTTTAATTTTAATAATGTTATATTAGATATATTATCTTCTAGAACTAGTATACGCCCATAGTCGCAATTACAAAGTTCGCGAGGCGCATAATTAAAATCTCACTCATAATTTCTTACCTCTATTCACTCCAGTATATTATATTTTAGATCTTACCAAATTCTATAAAGCTAATATTTTTTAGTTTCCTCTATTACAACATTAAATAATAGTTAGGTTTCGCTCTCTCCTAGGCCTATTTTACCATTAGGTAGGATTATTTAGATATATCCTTAATATATCTAGCTTATAAGCTAACTATATCTAGGATATAAGAGTAGCTTATAGTCCTTACTTTATATAACGGTTACTTAATAAGCTTAATTCTCACAATAGTTAACGCTATAGTAATCCTAATTAAATATTCGTAAGCAAGAAGCCTAGGTTCTACGTATAGAAGCTAAAGTAAAAGCAATTAAACTATAAAATCGGAAGATAGAATTAGAGCTTAGAAAATTAAAATAAGAACTTAGTTAATATAAATTTTTATATTTACAAGCATAAAGGGCAAAGGTTATATTAAGGTAATTACCTAGATAGAGTAACATTATAATATCCAAGAGAAAGCCTAACCTAAATTCTCTGCGCTATGCCTATACTCCGCGTAATATTCTATAGCCCGCGCATAATACTTTATAGTGTCCATAATATAACTAGGATATAATTAGTATATATCTAAGATGCATAAACACCTTAACCTATTTAACCCACACGGCGTAGTCCTCCTCAGCATTAAATGACTCCCTATTATTAAAGTCATCTATAACCTCCGGCAGCGCTATATTAGGTAAAACAAAGTTCTATTTATAATTAGATTATAGATATATTAGTAATATAATTAAAAACTATAAGTATACCTTGTTAAACTAGATATATATACCCCAGTTAGATAAGTATACTATTTACGTTAGATCTAAGATATAACAGAAATATAACTAGTAAACTTACTCTTGCTACTAGTCCTATATAAAGAATATTTCTAATTCTTAGGCTTGCTAATAACCTTAAATATCGCGACGCGATTAGGCTATATTAAAGTTAGATTAAAGTTAGATTATAGTTATATAGTAATTATAACTGCCTAAACTTACCTTGCCCTTAGAGGTTAATAGAATTCTAAAATAGAATATAATACGCATCTGCTTAACTGGCTCCTCTATATAGTCCGGTTAGATCTATAATATAATAAGATTATAAGTAATAACATACCTAGATCTGCTAAAGTTGCTTTGCGTTTTCTACGACCTTTAGCTATTAAGGGTATATTTTTAGCTAGGGGGGCTAAAATATATTAGCAATATATCCTAAATAGAAGAATATTAGTATAGACCATTATAATATATTCTAGCCTTTCTTACTACTTTACTAATAAGGCATATAACCTGCAGTTCCTCCTTTATATAAATAGCTCTATAAAGTATCTTCTAAGCCGTTAAGATAAGTTAGATCTAGGATATAATATAGATATATAGATAAACATACTATCCAAATTATCTAATTCTAGTTCTTTTCAACCTTTATACTTTACACTCCTAATTATATAGCCTCCACCTTTCTATATTTTAAGGTTAGAAGGAGGTTATAATATAGACACATTTAGGATCTTACTGGAAAATGCGACTTAATATGCTTAATTAATCCTCCACGACTATTTACAATTTTTTTTCTTAAGCGCAAACAGTATGCTCGGTATTTAGATCCTATTATAGTTAGATCTAAAATATAACAAGGACATATAGTACTTATAACTTACAGTCTTTCTAATAGCATAATCCTATCTATAGAAAATCTCCTCTAGCAGAATATAGATAAGGAAATGTTTACCCCGGGGCTATATTTAGGTTATATTTTAGATATAAGCTAGATATATACTAGATATTACCTTAATATAAAAAAACGGAATCTACCTAGGGCGCTTATTAAGTCTAAGGTACTATGCCTTAGTATATTAAGCGGAGGCACCAGAAATGCGCCTCTTTATAATATTTAGCTAAAGAGCAGCATTATAAGTGCCAGAACCCTCGTCCTTACTACTATCTAAGTCTGGATTAGAATATGGCCTAGAAGCTACTGCCCTATTCGCTAAAGTGCTATGCATAGCCATTATAGTAGTGTCTAGATCTTGCATAGAGCCGCTAGGGCTACTAAGGACTTCGTTAATAATCTATTAAGGTTAGATTATAAATATAACGTAGTTTTATCTAAAATATAACTTATATCTTCTGCGACCTCCATCCTAGTAAAAGCATTTACCTTCCTATTTTGCAGAAAATTCTCGGTTTATATCCTAATTAGATCCTTCTTATAACCACTAGAAGTCACTTTACCTTATTACAAAATTACGTGTTTAGACTATTGAGTGGTGTCTATTCTATATTAGATTATAGATATAACCTAAATATATACCTGCGCTGCTTATATAGGAGTTATCACAGTCATTCTCTGGAGGCTAAAAGGGATTCGGCAGCAACTAATATAGTTAGGTTAGATTACGATAATAATAGGGATAGAATATTAATAAATACCTTTCCTACTTTAGATTGCTAGTTCTCTAGGCTCTATAGCCATATTAGATCCTTAATATAACCTCCCAAAACTTACCTTATCCATATTATTACCAAGCTCTTTTAAAATCGTGTTAGATAGTAGGAAGTATTTAATTAAAGCTTAAAAACGGCTATAATAACATTATAATCGAAATATAATTGCGTTATCAACTCTAAACGTAATGCGATAAGAGTTTAATTATATACTAAGTGAAGCTGTATTAGAGTTAAAATATTAACACTAGCCGAGGTTTTAATGCCTTAGTGGGCACTAACGGAGCTTTTAGCAACACTGGCCGAGCTATATACTTGGTAGAAACACGGGCAAAGCTCTAGGCAGCGGAAATATAGGCTAGCTTTAACGGCCCTATAGCGACCAGGCGACTTATAAGAGGGTCTTAATAGGCGTAGTATACGCAACCTACGCATTTATATATGGGGGAGGCTCTAAGGAAACATAGGCTAGTTATATAAGGACTTAATAGTTAGAGATATAGGCTAGCCTATAAAAAGGGGAGATATAAGCTTAGTTAGTAGAATAGGGTAAGGTAGGTTGCCTAGCAGGGACCTAGTCTATAACCCGTTCTATAAAATATAGTCAGCCTATTATAAGGAGACTTTTATAGGTAATGCGAAACGGGAACCTCCCGCGGGGCGTAATACGTAATAGCTACTGCTAGTTTTAGGGACCTTACCCCTTAGCTAGGCTCTAACCCTTAGTGCACCTAGTAAATAGGTAGGATTACGTCCTAGCCAGAGAGACTACTATATAGCTTAAGAGAATGGATGCGCGTATTAGTGTATTAATAGATAGGACTACTTACTAGGGTAGTACGGCTACTCGCTAGGGCAGTACGGCTACTTACTAGGGCAGTATGCTAGTGAGGTACGCTTAAGGAGCAAATAGGAGTTACTTAGGCGGGAGAGGATTTAGCTAGGCCTTAACCGTAGAAGGTATACCTAGCTATATTATAGGATGCAGCCATAACACCCTTATAGGACTACGCCAGTAGGCGCGTAAAACGGGAGTTACGACCCCTACAAATAGCAGCTTATACCCGCGCTGGCGGAAATAATAAAGAGAAGCGTAAAACTAGAGGCTATAAAAGGCTCCTAAGCCGTGCAAAAGCGTACTAACTTTAGGAGAAAACTTTTATATAGACCGTAGGGGGGCGGACTAGTACTCGGGCTAATCCCGTTATAAGATATCTAAAAGAACTAGTAAGAATCCCCGTGTTAGGTAGTAGTAGCTAACTACTTATAGACTAGGACTAAAGTTATAACGGAACCTTATAGCGGATACTACGGTAGGCTTGTTAATAGGCTAGGTGTATAGGTAATATAAATTAAAGTTAACAACGTAATAATAACTAGTAAAGTAGTTGCCTAATAGATTAACTCTAATTATATTCTAAGAATTACTATAAGGAAGGAACTATTTAGGTAGGGACTAAGGGTCCTTAAATATATAACTATACTCCTATAAAATCCTTCTTATATATAATATACGTATTATATATATTATACGTACGTTCCCTTTATATACTATATATACTATATATAACGTTATATAACCTTAGTTACTATTCCTCATTATATAGCTCTATCGGCTCTATCCTAAACCGTGCTTATATTAACTAACTAGCTTCTTCTAACTCTTTTCTAAGTAGTTGTAATATTATACTTAAAGCGTCTATAACACTATCTCCCTTTTCTTTATTTTTGTCCTTAAAGATTCCTAATATCTCTAAGTTGTTTACTAGAGGTATAATATCCGTCGAATTAATTTGGTTAATATTATTACTTATTATACCTAAAGCAATTCTCTTCTTCGCAAGCGCAACGTCGTGCTTATACTATTACTGCGATATTATCTCTTAGTAAGATTATACTATCTTTATATTCTTATTATTTAAAAGAGGGGTTAGTTTATATTATATTAGCAAACCTATCTTTATAATAACCGTCCTCTTACTTAAAGTGCACTAAAGCGAATATTTATTTGTTTTATAACGTTTACTCCGTCTCTAATATTAAATATACGCGACTTATTATCCTTAATAGTCGTTTAGTTCCCTAGTTAACTTATCCTAGGGTCTTATATTTAATCTGCTGCTATATAGCTAAATAGTAAACTAACTTAAGCTCTTACTAAGTTAGAATATTCTTATAATGTGGAGTAGAAGGCCCTTAAAGCCCATATCGCGGCGTCCGCTCGGTTACTCCGTCTTAAAAAGGTTTATAAGAAGGTCCGTTTTAAGGAGTAGAAACTTAGCAATAAAAAAACGGATTCTTTTTTAATAGAGAAGGAAATAAATCTAAGTAATTCGGTAACTGCTCTTCTTAGGTCCCCCTTAGGCAACTTATTTTTTAATAATCCTTCTTTATTAATATTACCTAACCTAATTTCTTCTAATACTCCTATACCTTTCTTATAGCATTCTTTAAATTCTATAGTAGCTTCTAGGTAGTCTTAGTATAGCCTATCCACTTAACCTTATACTATATTTTATTATTAACGTCCTTATAACTAACGATCTTTAAAACTTACTATTTATTTTCTTCTTATCCTCTATATATGTCTGCTTTATAAACTAGTAGCTTAATATTCCTATATACTAGCTCTAGTATTATAATATACTATATAGGGTAGATCTTTATTTTAGCTAGTAGGTTTAACTTAAATATAACTAGTAAAATCCTTTATATAATTTTAAAAGGTCTTAGTTTAACATAGTCTAACTTTTTACTTAGTCGTTAACTCTTAAAATTTCTATATAGTAGCTATACTTTATCTCCCTCCTTAAGATCTAGTCCCTTAGATCTCTTAATATTATAGTACTTTTTTATTCTCTCTTATACTTTCTTTACTAATTCTATAAGGTCTATATAAAGATTTATTAACGTCTTTATTCTTTCTTTAGCTATACTACTTATTTTCTTTACTTATTATAGTAATAACAATATTCTTAGCTTATATCTATAATTTGCCTTAAATAGTAATATGCCTATTCCTTCTTAAGGTATTATATTATATATAAACTATATAACTAGTAATAGCAATACCTAATTATTCTATATATAATTAATATAATACCTTAGATACTATTTTAGCGTCTAATTTAGTCTTTCCGTTTAACCGTCTGTCTATAAATAATATATAGTAAAAGTTACTACTCTAACTCCTTACTCCGCTAAGAATACCTCCTAGAATGCTGCTATAAATCTTAAATCTCTATCTAATATAATTTTACTTAGTACTCTATATCTTATAAATACTTCTTTAATATAGATTCTAGTGACATCTTCTACTAATATTTCTTCTATGCATGCTATAAAGTATCCCCACTTTATAAGCTTGTCTACTATTACTAAGATTATATTATAATCTTATCCAGTAATAGGATCTCTTAACTTTAATATCTTAACGATAAAGTCCTATAATATAACCCCCTATAGTCTTTCTAGTATTTTAATAGGTTATAGCCTTCCGTATAGCTTATACCTTATTAATTTATTTCTTTAACAATTTAGATATTCCTTTATAACCCTTTACGCTAAGCCCCAAATTTTATTAATAATATACTCCTCTTAGAGTCTTAACACTAAGCCCGTGGCTCTATTATATCCTTAAGTTATTCCCTTATAGAAGTCTTTTATAAAATGCTCCGCTATACTTCTTAGGATATACTTTACTTCTCTATATTTATATAGTATCTCTTTTTCTAAATATTCTAGCTATTTTTTTAACTATATTTTAAAGATCTTTTATGCCTAAAAGCTCTCTAATATCTTATAGATTCTTTCTAGTTTATTATCCTCTTAAGTTATTACGATTTTCGGATAATTATACCTAATTAATCTGTCCATGTTTTTTCGCAGTAAAGCCCCTAATGGCTTTTTGTTATTTTATAGTTTAGCCTTTTAACTTAGAGCGTCTGCTTATATATTGTCTGTGCCTTTAGTATACTAAATCTTAAAATGGTATTTTATAAGCATCTCTACCTATCTAACCTATCTTTAATTAAGTTCCTTTATTGTTAGGAACCCTATTAGGTTTTTATAGTCCGTCTTAACTATAAATAGTCTTTTAATACCTTACAAGAATGCTCTCTATTTCTTTAGTGCTATAACTATACCTAATAACTTCTTATTATAGATGTTATAGTTTAACTCCAGTGGTGTTATCTTTTAACTATAATATACTACTAGGTGATATCTATTTTAATATTTCTATATAAAGTATACCCCTAGTATAAAGTCTAATATATCTGTTTCTATAACCGTTTCTAGTTCTAGTTAATAGATCTTAAGAACTAGCTCCTAGGTAAACAACTTTTTAACTTTTTTAAATAATTCCTATTATTCCTTTCCCTATACCTATAGTTTTTCTTTCTTTATTAACCGCGTAAATAGTTTAATATCCTTTAACTATTACGCTATAAACCTTCTATAGTAGTTATAAACCCCTAAAAACGATTTTAATTATATAACGTTCTTTAGTTTTTACCAATTTACTATAGCCTTAATCTTTTTTAGATCTATGCTAAGTTGGCCTAGTTTAATAATAAATTTAACAAAATCGGTCTTCCTTATAAAGAACATATATTTTTTAATTACTACTAGCATCTATTCTTTTTATAGTCTCTTTAAGACCTATTTAACGTATTCCCTATATTCTTCCTTAGTTATTAAGTAGATAATAATATCGTTAAGGTATACCATAATAAATTTATCTAAGTGCTTTCCTAATATATTGTTAATACGCTTTTGGAATATTACTAGTACGTTTATAAGCCCAAATTATATAACTAATAGTTTATATAGTCCTTCCTTTAACCTAAAGGCTGCCTTTTATTTATCGCCTTCCTTAATCCTAATCTAATAGTACGCCTATCTTAGATCTATCTTTATAAAGATTTATACATTGCCTATTCTATCTTAGATTTTACTAATTAAGGGTAAAGGATACCTATCCTTTTTAGTAATGCTGTTTAACTACCTATAGTTAATACACAGCCTTAGCTTGCTATTCTTCTTTAGTATAAATAGTACTAGATAACCTACGAATAACTATAATAGTCTAATATATCCCTTTTATAAGTTTTCTTAGACAAACTCTTTAAGTGCTTTAGACTCTTCTTTAGTAAGCTTATAGGTTAGAAAGAACCTTAGACTTATTCCTAGTTCTAACTCTATCTTATAGTCCTATACTATATAATCTACTAGCTTTTTACTTTCTAGGCTCTATAACTTTTTGCTATATTTATAGTATCTCTTTAGTATATAACTTAAGCCTCGCTTAATCTCCTTATATATTACTCTAACGTAGTACTATATTAACTTAGTTTACTATTATACTTTATAGCGTTAAGTATCTTTAATATTAACTTAACCTATAATCTAATTAATCTTTAGATTATATTTTTATAATTAAGGCATCCTTAATACTACCTTATCCCGTCCTAATGGTAGGATATTAAAGAATATCTTAATTTGTTTTCCTTTAATGGTTATTTAAATAGGTCCTATTTTAAGGTTAATAATCCCTCCTTTATAGGCTATTAGATCTCCTAAAATTATAACTAATAGGTAANGTTACTCCTTTTATCTATAAGGTAATCCTATTCTCTTAACTGCTACTAGTAAAATATAGTTTCGCGTTACTTTACTATCTATTACTGCTTTAAACTGCTAATCTTACTATTTAACTTATAAATTTAAGTGTTGTCTTTAAATTCCTTTAAGGGTTTAAGGCTCTACTACTAGCTCCCTTTAGTTTTATAGGCCTTTACTTTTCCTAACTATTAGCTACTTAATTCTTATATACTTGGCTCGCTCTTTAGCTAATGCCTAGTTCGCTTTTTATCTTCTATATACTATAAATACATATTCTCTAGGCATTTCTACTACTATTGTCCGTTTAAGAATTCTTCCGTAAGGAATCTTTCTAGTTAAAGTATTAAGTCTTCTAACTCCTAAACTTTTATTAGATACTAGCCGTATATATACTTAGTATTTTTATACTAGCGCCTAATATATCCTTATAGGGTATTTCCAATTCTTTTCCTTTGGATTTTTATATATCTTATATATATTATCCATATATATAATCCATAATAGCGTATAGTATGCTAGGTGCTTTAGGTTAACTCTTAACTTATTTTTATCTTTAAGTTTAAACCTTTATTATGTTAATCTAAACGTTATAACTTTATTCGTAAGTACTAAGATACGCCTTTCGCTTCTTTAGTCCTTTAATTATTCCTCTAGATCCTTTAATATTATAATTAAGGCTCCTTTAATATAAGTTATAGCCTTCTTTATAATCGGGTGGTTTTAGATAACTTTTTTATCTAACTATATATAGAAATTTTCCCACTTATCGTTGTGTCGCTGCCTATACTACTTTTAGTATAGCTATTAAAGTGTATATAGCTTGTCCGTAAGGAAGTATCTTCTTATTACTATATCGTAACAGCCTTTTATATATTGTTTTTTAAATCTAATAAGGATCTCTAGATCCTCTTCATTTTCCAGTTTAATAAGCTACTTAGCTCTTAGTATACCTACCCTAGGCCTATTAGTAATTCTTTATACTAGTACTCTGTCCCTTATATAACCTAATATACTAGATCTCTTATCTAGTTTCAGTTCTTACTATACGATAATTCTCTATCTAAATTCTTATATAGTTTCTTTTGGTTTACATCTTATAGATAGATCCTTAAAAATTTCTTACTTTTTAATCTTGGTATTAATATTTTAATCCTATTACTAAGGTTTACTTATAATTTCTTTAATAGTCCTTATTTTATTGCTAAAATCTTAGTCCTATAAGATTCTTAGTCCTAAGCTTACTCCTATCTTAAGCTTTACTCTAGCCTTAGTTTAACTAGGCTTACTTAGTATTCTTATCTTATTTTAAGAGTTTTAAATCTTACTTATCTCGTCTTAAGAGTCTTATACCTATGGGAAACTTTATCCCAAGCTTATTTATATATTACTAAACTAAGCTATTACTCTACTCTATCGGTTATCGTCTATTATAGGTCCTTAAGCTTACCTTATTTTATCTTAAGAATCTTAGTTATCTCGCATCTTATCTTAAGAATCTTAAGCTTTTAGCCTTTTACCTTTATTAAATACCGAAGTAGTTCGCTACCCTACTTCTCTTGCATTTCGCGAAGCAATAAATATCGTGTCTAGTAGGGTCTTAATCCCTACTAATATTCTCTATTCTGTAGTAAAATTATCTTTTACCTCTTATATAACATTTCTAAGGTTTATATATTCCTAGTAAACCGCCTTTATCGCCTTATTATTATAAAATGTTTCGCCTATGTCGAATTTATTGTCCTTAATATCCGATCTGCGAACTAGTTTGTTAGTTCCTTTATATTCTGCTAAGTATAGCTCCTATAGCTAATAGCTTGCGCTATACTTAGCGTCCTTATAAATTTAGTATATGTTATTATAACAAAACGTAAAACTTTTAATTAAACATTCTTTTGTTCCTCGCAGTATATTATTATCCCTCTATACGTATATATTGTCTACTAGTCTTATCCCCTTTACTATATAGTAATTCTAACTACTTCTATAGTCTCTAGCGTAATAACCTTATTTCCTATAATTTATATAAGCTCCCTTTTTAAACTATTTTTTTACTATAAAGTCCGCCTAAACGTCTTCTACTGCTAAGATCCCTAATTCGGCCTCTACTCCTTAGGTCTTTAATTACTTAATCCTTACCCTCTAGGATTCTATAATTTCCTATTTTATCTTTTAAATTCTTTAGTACTACTTAGGTCTATTAGCTCTGCGCTATATTATAGTTTTTAACTTAGCTTTAGTTATTACGTACTTTACGCCTTATATAACTATAGAACTCTATCCTAGCCTCTTTTAGCCTGCTCCCTTTAGTAGATCTAATTACTAATCTTAATTGCCTAATTTATTAGTTCCCTTAGGGTTTCCGCATCTTCTATTAGGATAATTACGTCCTAGACTTTAGCCTTAAGTCCTTACTTATACTATGCCATAAGCGCCTTATTATTCTACTTAACTTATATCGCTAATGTCTGGAACTGCGTTATATACTTAATTGCTAAGGTTTATTACATAATATCTTAGAGTTTTCTTTCCGCTATAGTTACCGCCTTTAGGTCTCCAAATATTTATATAAATCGCTCTGTAAACCCTTTCTAGCTTATAAATATAAACCGTACTTCTTAATTAGTAGTTGTTATTCTATTCGCCTATATTTCCGTAAGGTAAGGCTTAAACTACTTAAGTACTCTTCCTAATAGGAATAGTCCTATATACGCTATTTAATCTATAGGTATTAATAGCTTTGCTTCTTTTTACGTAACCTTAAAGTGCATTTATATAAGGAATCCTTTAAGTTTTAACCTCTCTCCCGAATATCTTTTAATTAATAATAACTTAATCTTTACTGCTCTTATCCTATTAATCCTATTTTCTAACGTTATATTATTTTTTATTAGCTAGTTAACTATCTCTTATAATTGTCTAACTGTTATAGGTTGCTATAAGTTAGTGTTTGCTATACTAGTGTCGTTACCTAACCTTAAAGTAGTTGCCGCCGTCAATAGCGTTATAGTAGCTGCTTTTGGTGACATATTATTTAACTTTCTATATTTAATACCGTAACTAGGTAGTGATTATATAATAGAACCTTGTAGCAGATACTACGGTAGGCTTGTTAATGGGCTAGGTATATAGGTAATGTAAATTAAAGTTAACAATGTAATAATAACTGGTAGAGTGGTTGCCTAATAGATTAACTCTAATTGTATTCTGAGAATTACTACAAAAAAGGAACTATCTAGGTAGGGATTAAGGGTCCTTAAATACATAACCGTACTTCTATAAAATCCTTCTTATATATAATATATGTGTTATACGTGTTATACGTATATTCCCTTTATACACTACGTATACTACGTACAACGTTATATAACCTTAGTTACTATTCCTTNTTATATAGCTCTATCGGCTCCATCTTAGACCGTACTTATATTAACTAACTAGCTTCTTCTAACTCTTCTCTAAGTAGTCGTAATATTGTACTTAAAGCGTCCGTAACAAAAGTACTAGAAAACTGAGGTAGAGGCCTAGATAAGTAGGTATGTTAAACTCTACTATATTACTAGCTAATATATAACTACCTGCCTATTTAGCTAGTAAGGGGATTTCTATTAACTTTTACTGGGTTTCTAGCCACCTAGAAATCTATAGGAACGAAATAATAAATAAGCTAGCTAAAAAGGGCCTCTTTAGAAGAAAACTATATATTTTTTTATACCTCCCTAGCCTATATAGGGAGAGCAGCAAAAGAAAAGATACTAGAACAGTGGAAAAATAACTAGCAGCAGAATAAGAATAAAGGAAAACACTATACTAGGATCTGTAAAGGAAGCCATTCCTTTTCTCTTAAAGCCCCTAAGGATAAATATCCTAAAAGGCTACAATTAGCTTTCTTCTAGCTAAAGCTAGGAAAAGGCTATTTTAAATCCTTCTCTAAGGTAATAGGGAGGGAGGACGAAGATAGTAGATACTTTAGGGAATATAGAGTACTATAAACTCCTAGGCATTTATTACTAGACTGCAACCTATATAGAGAAGAAAGAAGAGAAATGCAAAAGAAACTAGGCTCTTCTCTCTCTCTAAAGAAGCTATTTTGTATATAAAAAGGAAGAGAGGCGCTTTTTCTATTTCTAAGTAGGACAGAAATAGCTACTAGAAAGTGGCTAATAATAGCAGGATCTATAGAGGGAGGTAACTCCTATTAAGCTCCTAGTAAAGAGATATTAGTAAGCAAAAGGATAGAAATAAACTATAAAAGGATAGGGATAGGCGTTAGGATTTCTCATTTCTTATAGGTTTCTACCGTTTTCTCATTCCCTAGTAGTTGCTTATAACTTAGTATCTTACTAAGAAACTATAAACCCCTAGTTTAGGGGCTTATAAACTACTAGGATATAGTTACTAGTATATATTAAGCTGCCCTAAGAGATTCATATATATAGGACTATAGCGCTATAGCCTAGAGGCTGTATGCGCAGTATTGTACGTAGTATAATATAACGGATAAAATAAAATAAAAAAACACCTAGTATTTCTACTATAAATACCTAATATTATTTTTCCATGTTACTAACCCTACTAGCCTATAATAAGCCTAACCTATCCCCTATATATATATCGCAATAGTAATTAAATTTAGTAAAATAGTAGGGAAAGCGCAAGTATAGATATAAGGATTAGGTGTTAGATACTAGGAGCGAGCTAAAGACGGTGTTAATATATACCACCCTAATAAGTTTACTAAAAAAAATAGGTATAAACCTTAGACTTTATTATCTAATCCCCTTAAGTGTTTTAAAAATACTAAATAAGTTATAAAAATATCCTCGGATATATTATTCTAAAACTCCCTTACCGAATAGCACGCTAAAGGGCTCTAATATTAAGCTATTTACCTTTATATATAGTAATCTATTAAACTAGTAAGTATTCTAAATAACGTAGTAGCTTTAAGGAGTATAATCTATACTATGGTTATAGTTACCTTTGCCATTTCTATTATAGGTTAAGACATAAAGTAAGGGCTCTTTTTTAACTAGAAGAGGTTGTTTAGGATAGCTATAGGTTAAGTATCGCCTTAGTATTAACTCGTTTACCTATTCTACCTATTTTAATACACATAGAGTACGAGTTATTAAGTAAAGGTAAGGGTGCGGAAATAAAGGGTAAGTAATTATATTATTCTTAGCTAGTAGCGCAGACTATAAATACAAGTTAGTAACGCTAAATTAACTTTAAGCAGTAACATACCTATTTTTCTTTATTCTATTATAAATAAAAACCTATCCATTTCTTATAGAAATATATCCTTAACTATACTGCGCTATTTCTCTTTATTTATAAACTAAATTTATCCTCTAGCTATCTTATTACTAATATAATAGTAAAGCGTTTTACTCTTAGGGTTAAAGTTAATATCCTAGCCTAGCATGTCTATAAATATATTAAAGCTTAAATTATTAACGTATATATTTAGGACATTATTTTTACTAGTCGGTAGCTTTTAGGTTAGAATAATTATTAGCTTTTCGTTAGCTGCCCGCTAGATTAGTATTATTATTATTCTATATAACCTTAGTATTCCTTTCTACCTTATTATCTTTTATATACTAGCTAGTAGATAATACGCAATAGCAGAGTATAGGAGTACTAGGTTACTTATTATAATTTACTTAGTAAAAGCCGTTTTATTTATTTAACGTATTACGTTATAGCTGTAGCGCTAAGCAAGTTATTTAATATATTTAGTATATAGGTTTTTAGGTAAACCTAAAAACATAAATAAGAATTTGTTAGAGAATTTGTTTAATATTTACTATATTTATACCTTACTTATAAGGGAGCGTAGTAGCTATTTAAGAAGCCCACACGTTAACATTTTTTATTTAATATTATAGTAGATCGTATTATATTATTTATTTATAACCCTAAGATCTCGCTTAAGAGTGTCTTTAGTATTATAGCTTAGGTCTATTATTAATGCTATAATTTTAAAAGCGTTAATGGAGGTGTAGTAAAAAAAAAGATGTTTTAATTACGCGCTAAGACCGATATATAGGATTATATAGATAGGCCGTGTTAAGACACTAAACCTCCTTAATTAAATGTATTAGTGGCTAGGTATTTTATAGTTTACGGCTACCTTTATAAGAGACTACGCTCTTTACTTCCGTATAAAGACTCTATGCTTAGCACCGCCTGGTTTCCTAAAACTACTAGAACTACTAATCCGCCCGTAAACCAATATCTCTATTAACCACGTTATTAACCTACCTAAGTGCCTTTATAATGGCAAAATATATAAATATATCTTTATCGTTATTAACCGCCTAATAAAGATAAAACACTTTATTTTTGTCACTAGCCTAAATACTAAGGAGCTTATTAAAGTATTTATTTACACTATTTATAAGTTACACGGCACTCTAAATACCATTATTTTTTAATAAAGGCTCTTTATTTATTTTTAACTTCTAGCGTCGCCTAAACTAGCGCCTAAAGGTAACCTTAAGCCCTAGCTCTATATAGTACCCTAAAATAGATAGTTAAACTAAGATTATTAATATAGCAATAAATAAGTACCTATACGCCATTATAAGCTTCACCTAAGATAACTAGGTAGATTAGCTCCCCCTTACCAAGTTTATTATAAATAACTAGATTAATAAGACTACGGGAATCTTACTATTCTTTATTAACTATCGCTATAACCTACATCTAGGTATTAAACCAGTAGGCCCCTAGCTATTAGCCCTATCTATATACGCAAAGAAGAAGTATTTATAAACTAATACTATTGCTAACCGCTTTAAGCGCATCTTAACCTAACTTAAAGCCCTAGCTTATATCTCCTAGCGACGCTATAAAAATAACGCTAATATAAAACAAGATAAAGGTATAATATTTAAAAAGGATAATATAGTTATAGTTAGCCTTAAAAATATAAAGACTAACCGGCCTAAGAGAAAGTAGGATAATAACTAGGACGGACCCTAGCCCGTTCTAACTACCTATAAAAGAGCAATTATAGTTAACCTCTTAGACTACATCCGTGTTAATAAGTCTTTTTATACTTTAAAAGTCCGCCTTTAGTTCCCTAAAGAGATCTCCGGTTAAGTATATATTAACAAAGAGGAACGTTATAATATTATAGGCAGGATAGCCAAAAGGGATAATAACGGCAATATTATGGACAAGTGGGAATATAAAAAGATTTTTAATATATATAATAAACAAATGGATAAGTACGGCTTAATATATTATATTAAGTGGAAGTATTATAATAAGGAAACCTAGGAACCTAAGAAATCCCTAAAAAGGTATAAGCGCGTACTACTAAAGTTTTATAAACAATACCCTAAAAAGCTAGGACCCCTAGACTGGGTATAAGATAAGAAATAATTACGCGAAAACCGTGGCCGACTATAAAGATAATTTATAGTAGTTAAGATCTTATAGAACTTTAACCGCCGGTTAAAGTTATCTAATTAGTTAGTTTTTTTTTGCTAAAAAGCGCTATATAGCGGCGGTGTGGAGTTCTGCCGACTTTATTTATTAAACTAACTAATTGGGATTTTCTATGCCCGGTATAGAAAATCGCTATTAGCTTAGTTAAGAGTGGTAAGTAAAAGTAATATCTTTGCAGTAAAAATAAGTTACTTATTTAGTTTAGGGACTAAACCTTTAGGGGAGGGGAGTACTATTACGGCACTAACCTAACGTATACTGTTTTATACTATCTTGTACTATCTTATACTATTTCCTACTATTAGCTAGCCTACTACTAGCGCCTTAGCGGCTGACCCTACTATTTATATACAATACCCCCTTTTACCTTCTTTTCCTCTTTATACCACAACGTAGTTATTTAGTCTACTTTATTACAGCACCATAACACTTAGCTATACCCCGCTCTGTAAATAATCTATTACTAAGTTATAGGCCACTAAGTAGTACCTTATTAATAACTTAGTAAAGAGGTTTATTAAGCCTAGCTAGGCCCCTTTTACCTCCCCTATTCTCTTTATAAAAAAAAGCTAAATAGAGGACTTTATTTCTGTATTAACTACTATAAGCTTAATAATATAACCCGCAAAGACTGTTATCCGTTACCCCTACTTAATAAGACACTAGCCTAAATAAATAGAGCTAAGGTATTTATAAAGCTTAATATCCGTTAGGCTTTCTACTAAATTAGAATAAACCCTAAATCTATAGATTTTACTATATTTCGGACTTAATATAAATTGTATAAGTATAAAGTACTTCCTTTTAAACTAATTAACGGACTAGCTACGTACCAACGATATATAAATAATATACTCTTTAACTACCTTAATAACTTCTGCACGGCCTACCTAGATAATATTATAATTTACTCTAAGAATAAGTTAGAATATAAGGAGCACGTCTATAAGGTCCTATAATAACTCTATAAGGCTAGCCTCTAAGCTAATATTAAGAAGTTAGAATTTAGTATAAAGTGTATAAAGTACTTAGGGTTTATTATTAGTATGGACGGAATTAAGGCTAACCTAGAAAAGATAGCCGTAATTAATTAATAGGAACTACTACGGACCGTAAAAGGGATATAGTTATTTTTAGGCTTTTATAACTTCTACTAACGCTTTATTAAAAACTACAGTAGAATTACTTAGCCCCTTAGCCGCCTTACTATAAAGGACCGGCCTTTTTACTTTAACACCATATATAAGTAGGCTTTTAATAAGCTTAAGAAATAACTAGTCTCTGCTCCCTTACTTATCTACTTTAACCTAAAACGGCCCTTAATACTAGAAACGGATACCTTAGATAGTATTATTGCTAGTATTTATTCCCAAAAGTAAACGGACGGAGAATAGCACCCTATTGCTTACTACTTAAGACTATAATAGATGCTAAGCTAAACTACGTAATCCATGATAAAGAAATGTTGGCTATTATTTCTAGCTTTTAGCACTAGTAAGTATAGCTAAAAGGGACCCCTAAGCCTATCTAGTATAACGGAACCTTATAGCAGGAACTACGGTAGGCTCGTTATTAGGCTAGGTATATAGAAAATGCAAGTATAGGAGTTGACAACGTAATAATAACTAGTGGAGTGGTTGCCTAATAGATTAACTCTAATTATATTCTAAGAATTACTATAAGGAAGGAACTATCTAGGTAGGAACTAAGGGTCCTTAAATATATAACTGTACTCCTATAAAATCCTTCTTATATATAAGGTACGTAAGTCCCTCTTATTTCTCTTATTTAATACGTAGCATATTATATAACCTTAGTTACTATTCCTTATTATATAGCTCTATTAGCTCTATCCTAAACTATACTTATATTAACTAACTAGCTTCCTCTAACTTCTCTCTAAGTAGTTATAGTATTATACTTAAAGCGTCCATAACACTATCTCCCTCCTCTTTATCTTTATCCTTAAAGATTCCTAATATCTTTAAGTTGTTTACTAGAGGTATAATATCCGTTTAATTAATTTAGTTAATATTATTACTTATTATACCTAAAGCAATTTCTTCTTTACACGCCTAACGTCGTGCTCGCACTATCGCTGCGATATTATCTCTTAGTAAAATTATACCATTTTTATATTCTCGCTGTTTAAAAGGGGGGTTAGTTTATATTACGTTAGTAAACCTATCTTCGCGATAACTGTCCTCTTATTTAGAGTGTACTAAAGCAAATATTTGTTTGTCCTGTAATATTTACTCTACCTCTAATGCTAAATATACGCGACTTATTACTCCTAATAGTCGTCTAGTTCCCTAATTAATTTGTCTTAGGGTCTTATATTTAATCTACTACTACGCGGCTAGATAGTAAACTATCTTAAGTCCTTACTAAGTTAAAACGTTCTTAGAATGCAGAATAGAAGGCCCTAGATACTCATATTACAGCATCTACTTATTTACTCTATCTTAAGAAGGTTTATAAGAAGGTCCGCTTTAAGGAGTAAAAACTTATAAAATAGGGTCTATAGGAACTTAGTAATAAAAGAACGGATTCTCTTCTAATAGAGAAGGAAACAGATCTAAGTAGTTTAGCAACTACTCTTCTTAGGTCCCCCTTAGGTAACTTATTTTTTAGCAATCCTTTTTTATTAATACTACCTAACCTAATCTCTTTTAATACTCCTATACCTTTCTTATAGCGTTCTTTAAATTCTCTAGTAGTTCCTAGGTAATCTTATTATAGCCTATTTACTTAACCTTATACTATATTTTATCGTCAACGTCCTTATAACTAATGATNTTTAAAACTTACTATTTATCTTCTTCCTATCCTCTATATATATCTACTTCGTAGACTAATAGCTTAATATTTCTATATGCTAGCTCTAGTATTATAATATACTATATAGGGTAGATCTTTATCTTAGCTAGTAGGTTTAACTTAAATATAACCGGTGAAATCCTTTACTTAATTTTAAAAGGTCCTAGTCTAACATAGTCTAATTTCTTACTTAGTTATTAACTCTTAAAATTTCTATATAGTAGCTATACTTTATCTCCCTTCTTAAGATCTAGTCCCTTAGATCTCTTAGCATTATAATACNTTTTTATTCTCTCTTATACTTTCTTTACTAATTCCATAAGGTCTACATAAAAATTCATTAACGTCTTCATTCTTTCTTTAGCTATGCTACTTATTTTCTTTACTTATTATAGTAATAACGATATTCTTAGCTTATATCCATAATTTGCCTTAAATAGTAATATGCCTATGCCTTCCTATAGTATTATATTGTATATAAACTATATAACTAGTAATAGCAATACCTAATTATTCTATATATAATTAATATAATGCCTTAAATACTGCTCTAGTATCTAATTTAATCTTTCCGTTTAACTATCTGTCTGCGGATAATATATAGTAAAAGTTACTACTCTAACTCCTTATTCTGCTAAGAATACCTTCTAAAATACTACTATAAATCTCGGATCCCTATCTAATATAATCTTATTTAGTACTCCGTGTCTTATAAATACTTCTTTAATATAGATTTTAGTAATATCTTCCGCTAAGATTTCTTCTGTGCATACTATAAAGTATCCTTACTTTATAAGCTTATCTACTATTACTAAGATTACGTTATAATCTTATCCGGTAATAGAATCTCTTAACTTTAGTAACTTAATAATAAAGTCTTATAATATAACCTCCTATAGTCTTTCTAGTATTTTAATAGGTTGTAGCCCTCCATATAGCTTATACCTTATTAGTTTATTTCTCTAGCAATCTAAACACTCCTTTATAACTTTTTGCACTAAGCCCTAAATTCCATTAATAATATACTCCTCCTAGAGTCTTAACACTAAGCCCATAGCTCTATTATGTCCTTAAGTTAATCCTTTATAGAATTCTTCCATAAATTGCTCTACTATGCTTTTTAGGATATACTTAGCTTCTCAATTCTTATATATATCCGTTTATAGATCTTCTAGCTATACCTCTAAAATTCTTTATACCTAAAAGCTTTTTAGTAACTCGTAAAGCTTATCTAGTTCTTCTTAAGTTGCTATAATCTTTAGATAGTTATATCTAATTAATCCGTCTATATCTTTTTACAGTAAAGCCCCTAATGGCTTCTTATTATTTTATAGTTTAGCCTTTTAACTTAAAGCGTCTACTTACGTGTTATCTATACCCTTAGTATACTAAATCTTAAAATAGTATTCTATAAGCATCTCTACCTATCTAACCTATCTTTAGTTAAGTTCCTTTATTGTTAGGAATCCTATTAGGTTCTTATAATCCGTCTTAACTATAAATAGTTTTTCTATACCTTATAAGAATGCTCTTTATTTCTTTAGTACTGTAACTATATCTAATAACTCCTTATTATAGATGTTATAGTTTAACTCTAGTAATATTATTTTCCGACTATAGTATACCACTAGGTGCTATTTATCTTAATATTTTTATATAAAGTATACCCCTAGTATATAGTCTAATGTATCCGTTTCTACAACTGTCTCTAAACCTAGTTAATAGATTTTAAAAACTAGCTCCTAGGTAAACAACTTTTTAACTTTCTTAAATAATTCTTATTACTCCTCTCCCTATACCTATAGTTCTTTTTTCTTTATTAATCGCGTAAACAGCTTAATATTCTTTAACTATTATGCTATAAACCTTCTACAGTAATTGCAAAACCCTAGAAATAATCTTAACTATATAACGTTCTCTAGTTCTTACCAATTCACTATAGCCTTAATCTTCTTTAAATCTATGCTAAGTTGGCCTAGTTTAATAATAAATCTAATAAAATCGGTCTTCCTAGTAAAGAACTTGCATTTTTTAATTACTACTAGTATCTATTCTTCTTATAGTCTCCTTAAGACCCATTTAACGTATTCTCCGTGTTCTTCCTTAGTTATTAAGTAGATAATAATGTCGTTAAGGTATACTATAATAAATTCATCTAAGTATTCTCCTAATATATTGTTAATACGCTTCTAAAATATTACTAATGTGTTTATAAGCCTAAATTGTATAACTAATAGTTTATATAGTCCTTTCTTTAACCTAAAGGCTGCCTTTTATTTATTGCCTTCCTTAATCCTAATCTAATAGTACGCCTATCTTAGATCTATCTTTATAAAGATTTACGCATTACTTATCCTATTTTAGATTTTACTAATTAAGGGTAAAAGATACCTATCCTTTCTAGTGATACTATTTAACTGTCTATAGTTAATATACAGCCTTAGTTTACTATTCTTTTTTAATATAAATAGTACTAGATAACCCGCTAATAATTGCGATGGTCTAATATATCCCTTTTATAGGTTTTCCTAGACAAACTCTTTTAATACTCTCCCTTCTTTTTTAGTAAGCTTATAAATTGGAAAGAACCTTAAACTTATTTCTAGTTCTAATTCTATCTTATAGTCCTATACTGCATATTCTAATAGCTTTTTACTCTCTAGTAACTATAGTTTCTTACTATACTTATAGTATCTCTTTAGTATATAACTTAGTCCTTTCTCTATTTCTTTATAGGTTGCTCCCGCTTAGTACTATACTAACTTAGCCCATTATTATATCTTACGGCGTTAAGTATCTTTAATATTAACCTAACCTGTAATCTAATTAATCTTTAGATTATATTCTTATAACTAAGGTATTTCTAGTACTGCTTTATTATTTCCTAATAGTAATATATCGAAAGATATTTTAATTTATCTTCCTTTAATAATTAACTAAATAGGTCCTGTTTTAAGATTAATAATCCCTCCTTTATAGGCTATTAGATCTCCTAAAATTGTAACTAATAGGTAAGGTTACTCCTTCTATCTATAAGGTAATCCTATTCTCTTAACTACTATTAATAAGATATGGTTTCGCGTTGCTCTACTATCTATTAGCGCTTTAAACTACTAATCTTACTATTTTACTTATAAATTTAGGTGTTATCTTTAAATTCCTTTAAGGGTCTAAGGCTCTACTACTAGCTCCCTTTAGTTCTATAGGCCTCTACTTTTCTTAACTATTAGCTGCTTAATTCTATTACACTTAGCTTACTCTTTAGCTAATACCTAGTTCGTTTTTTATCTTTAATATACTATAAACACGTATTCTCTAGGCATTTCTACTACTATTATCTATCTAAGCATTCTTCTATAAGGAATCTTTCTAGTTAAAGTATTAAGTCTCCTAACTCTTAAACTTCTACTAAATGCCAGCTATATATATACTTAGCATTTCTATATTATTACTTATCTATTATCCAATATATCCTTATAGGGTATTTTTAATTCTTTTCCTTTGGATTCTTATATATGTTATATATATCGTCCACGCATACAATCCATAATAGTGTATAGTATGCTAGGTGCTTTAGGTTAACTCTTAGTTCGTCTTTATCCTTAAGTTTAAACCTCTATCGTATTAATCTAAACATTACGACTTTATTCGTAGGTACTAAGATACGCCTTTTACTTCTCTAGTCCTCTAATTATTCCTCTAGATCTTTTAACATTATAATTAAGGCCCCCTTAATATAAGTTATAGCCTTTTCTATAATTAGGTAGTCCTAGATAACTTTCTTATCTAACTACATATAGAAATCTTCCTACTTATCATTATGCCTTTGCCTATACCACTTTTAATATAGCTGCTAAAGTATATATGGCTTATCCGTAAGGAAGTATCTTCTTATTACTACGTTATAATAGCCCTTTATATATTGTTCTTTAAATCTAGTAGGGATCCCTAAATCCTCTTCATTTTCTAATTTAGTAAGCTACTTAGCTCTTAATGTGCCTGCCCTAGGCCTATTAGTAATTCTTTATACTAGTGCTCTGTCCCTTATACGTTCTAATATACTAGATCTCTTATCTAGTTTCTATTCTTACTATACGATAATTCTTTGTCTAAACTCTTCTATAGTTTCTTTTAGTTTACGTCTCGCAGATAGATCCTTAAAGTTCTCTTACTTCTTAATCTTGGTATTAACTTTTTAATCTTTAGGCCGAATACTGCGTTCTCCTAGTAAGTCCTTTAGGTCTATATATCTGTCTCCTAGTCTAATTACTATTTATACTATAGATTCTCTAATCTATAAAGAAGCTTCTTACCTCTTATCTATAGGTGTCCTAATTTATACTCTGAATTTTTAGTCCCTTAGATTCTTTAATCCTAAGCTTGCTTCTAACTTAAGCTTTACTTTAGCCTTAGTCCAATTAGGCTTACTTAGTATTCTTATCTTATCTTAAGAGTCTTATACCTATAGGAAACTCTATCCTAAGCTTATTTATATATTACTAAACTAAGCTACTACTCTGCTCTATTAGTTATCGTCCATTATAGGTCCTTAAGCTTACCTTATTTCGTCTTAAGAATCTTAGTCGTCTCTTATCTCGTCTTAAGAATCTTAAGCCTTTAGCCTTTTACCTTTATTAAGTGCTAAAGTAATTTACTGCCCTACTTCTCTTACGTCTTATAAAGCGATAGACATCGTGTCTAGTAGGGTCTCGATCCCTACTAATGTTCCCTATTCTATAGTAGAATTATCCTCTACCTTTTATATAATATCTCTAAGGTCTACTCACTCCTAGTAAGCGGCCCTTATTACCTTATCGTTATGAAATATTTCGCCTATATTAAAGTTATTATCCTTAATATCCAATCTACGAACTGGTTTATTAGTTCCTCTATATCCTATAGGTACTAGCTCTTATAGCTAATAGCTTACGCCGTACTTAGCGTCTTTATAAATTCAGCATGCGTTGTTATAATAAAACGCAAAATTTTTAATTAAATATTCCTTTATTCCTTATAGCACGTTATTATCCCTCTATACGTATACATCGTCTGCTAATCTTGTTCCCTTTACTATATAGTAACTCTAACTACTTCTATAGTCTCTAATATAATAACCTTATTTTCCGCAATTTATATAAGTTCCCTCTTTAAACCATTTCTCTTATTATAGAGTCCGCCTAAATATCTTTTACTGCTAAAATCCCTAGTTCGGCCTCTGCTCCTTAGACCTTTAATTACTTAATCCTTATCCTCTAGGTTTTTACGGTTTCTTACTCTATCTTTTATAGGCTTCTTTAGTACTACTTAGGTTTATTAGCTCTGCGCTATACCATAGTTTTTAACTTAGCTTTAGTTATTATGTACTCTGCGCCTTATATAACTATAAAACTCTATCCTAGCCTCTCTTAGCCTATTCCCTTTAGTAGATCCAATTGTTAATCTTAATCACTTAATTTATTAGTTCCTATAGGGTGTCCGCATCTTCTATTAGGATAATCACGTCCTAGACTTTAGCCTTAAGTCCTTACTTATACTATACTATAAGCGCCCTATTATTTTACTCTACTTATATTACTAACGTCTAGAACTATATTATATACTTAATTACTAAGGTTCGTTACGTAATATCTTAAAGTTTTCTTTCCGCTATAGTTATTGCCTCTAGGTCTTTAAACATTTACGTAAGTCGTTTTATAAATCTGTTTTAGCTTAAGAACATAAACCGTACTTCTTAGTTTATAGTCGTCATTCCATTTACTTAGATTTCCGTAAGGTAAGGCTTAAACTACTTAAGTGCTCTTCCTGTTAAGAACAATCCTACGTACGCTATTTAATCCATAGGTGTTACCAGCTTTGCTCCTTCTTGCGCTACCTTAAAGTACATTTGCGTAAGGAATCCTTTAAGCTTTAATCTTTCTCCTAAGTATCTTTTAATTAATAGTAACTTAACCTTTACTGCGCCTATCCCGTTAATCCTATTTTCCAACGTTATATTATTTTCTGTTAGCTAGTTAACTATCTTTTATAGCTGTCCAACCGTTATAGGTTGCTATAAGTTAGTGTTTACCATACTAGTGTTATTACCTAACCTTAAAGTAGTTGCCGCCGTTAATGGCGTTATAGTGGCTGCTTTTAGTGGCATGTTATCCGACTTTCTGTATTTAATACTATAACTATAGTAGTAATTATATAACGGAACCTTATAGCAAAAACTACGGTAGGCTTATTATTAGGCTAGGTATATAGAAAATGCAAGTATAGGAGTTAATAACGTAATAATAACTGGTAGAGTGGTTGCCTAATAGATTAACTCTAATTATATTCTGAGAATTACTATAAGGAAGGAACTATCTAGGTAGGGACTAAGGGTCCTTAAATACACAACCGTACCTCTATAAAATCCTTCTTATATATAATATACGTCTTATACGTAAGGTATATAAGTCCCTTTTATTCCTCTCATTTAATACGTAGCATATTATATAACCTTGGTTACTATTTCTCGTTACATAGCTCTATCGGCTCCATCCTAGACTGTGCTTGCATTAACCAACTAGCTTCCTCCGACTCCTCTCTAAGTAGTCATAGCATTGTACTTAAAGCGTCCGTAATATCTAGGTAGTTTTGGATTATAAGGCCTTAAAATACTTTATAATAACCAAGGCCCTTACGGCCTAGTAAGCGCGCTAGGCAGACGTTCTATCCTAGTTTAACTTCCTAATTATATATAGGCTAGGCGCTACTAACTCTATAAACGCTTTTATAAGACGTAAATAGGACCTAAATAACTAAATATTTATAAAGATCTTATTATAGACCTAGGCACTACTATAATTAGAGCACCTTAACCTTTAGATATAGGAAGAACTAAGTACTAAATCTTTAAGCGCCGAGATATATCCCATTAACCCTATAGAATTTAACCTTATTAATAAACTACTGTAAGTAAACTATATGGACCCTTCTCTATAGGAATACCGTAAAAAGGTAAAGGATATTACTAGCCTATGGTCCCTTAAAAATGGACTACTTAAGTACTAGGAATAGCTAGTAGTAGCAAAGAAACGCAACTTATAACGTAGTCGGTAAGCAAGTGGCCACCGCAAGCATGTGGCCACCCCCATCAAATTCGCGCAACACGCGACGCGTTATACAATTACAACCTCAATGGCCACCCCACAACAGCAAGACGCCCTTTTTCGAGAAGGCAGACTTAGTCTAGCTATTAATGCTTACAAGTAAGGCCAGTTTTAAGCCCTCCAACCTGCCACAACAACATACGATGTGCCCCGAACGACAGCCAGGCGCCGCATTGCCGGTATTACACCAAAACGCGGTTCTATTGCATCAAATCGCCGCTTAACACCTGCACAAGAAGAGAGCCTTAAGCAGTGGATTCTATTAATGGATTAACGGGGTATGCCACCAAGAATCGCGATCGTACGGCAGATGGCTGGTATTCTAGCTACCCTACGCGCTGGGTCTGCCACCGTACAACCTATCGGCGAGAAATGGGTATACAATTTTGTTAAACGCCATAACGACCTAAAATCTAAATTTAATTGCAAGTATGATTACTAGCGTGCTAAATGCGAGGATCCTATGCTTATTCGGGGCTGGTTTAAACGCGTTTAAGACATAAAGATACTATATGGGATTCTTAATAAAGATACCTGGAATTTTGATGAGACTAGCTTCCAGATGGGCGTTATTGCAACTGCAAAAGTTATTACTGGAACCGACCGTGCTGGCCGGCCTAGAACGGTATAGCCAGGCAATTAAGAATGGGTTATAATCATTGAATATATTAATGTGTTGGGGGGTATAATTCCGCCACTAGTTATCTTTAAAGCAGTAATGCACTAAGCTACTTAGTACGAGGACAATATTATTCCATATAACTGGTTAATTGGTGTTAGCGAGAACGGCTGGACGATAAATAAGATTGGCCTAACCTGGCTAAATCTATTCCATAAGTATATAAAGGATCACACCTTTGGCACGCATCGGCTGCTTGTACTAGATGGCTACAATAGCCACATTAACCCCAAATTTAATCGGTTCTGCTTGGATTATAAGATTGTCGTTATCTGCATGCCGGCGCATTTATCGCATCTACTGCAGCCACTAGATGTGGGCTGTTTCTCAGCACTGAAGCAGGCCTACAGACGTAGTGTCGAACAGATTATAAGCCGCGGTGTTAACCATATCGATAAATGCGAATTCCTGCCACTATATAGGCAGGCTAGGCAAATAGCGCTGCATCAAAATAATATACAGGCAGGATTTGCAGCTACTGGCCTTGTTCCATACAGCCCTGATCGCGTGCTATCGCAGCTGCATGCCGAATATCAGATACTACCCCGTTCACCATCGAATGTATCTTAGGCAGCTGAAACACCTTATAATATTGCTGAGCTACAGAAGCAGACAGCCTTACTAAAGCGCTATCTTAAGCAGCGTATATATAGCCTACCAAGTCTAACAGAACAAGCCCTTGGCCAGCTTGTTAAGGGGTGCGAAATGGCGATATTAAGTGCTGTGCTACTTGCAAGCGAAAATAAGAAGCTATATATGGAAAACCAGCGCCAGAAAAGGAAGAGGGCAAAGAAGCGCACGTATATAGCTAAAGGGGGTGTTTTATTAGGGGCAGAAGGGACCTCTCGTGCACAAGCTGCACGGGAGAAGGCAGCAGCGGTAGCAGCAGAGGCAGCAGCTGAGCGACCGCAACGAGCACTACGTAAGTGCAGCATGTGCGAATCAATAGAACACACAGCACGTACGTGCCCTAGACGGCAGGCAACTAGCTAGTAGATAGCTACACTAAATACAATTATTTGTGGTTGAGTAATTCGCATTATTTGGCATTGGTTGCTTGGTGGGGTGGCCACATGCTTGCGGTGGCCACTTGCTTACCGACTACGTTAAACTTAGCTTATTACTAAAGCATATACCTAGGCCTTTACGGCCTACCCTAAAAAAATAAAACCCGTAAGATTATTAGTGACCGTTACTACTAGCCTAGAATTGTTATAAATATTAACTATTATATACAAAACTATAGCAACTGCTATAGGTTTATAATTCCACGAGATAAGACCCTAGGACTATTAAAACCTCTCCTAATACCTGACCGCCCCTAGTAGTATATCTCTATAGACTTTTATAAGCTACCTATAGACTGCGACAGATATAATATAGTTATAATTTTAGTTAACTGCTTTAGCAAGCGCTTGTTCTTAATTCCCTATTATAAGAATATTAATGCTAAAGAGGCGGCCTAACTATATATCTACTATGTTTACCATATTTACGGACTACTAGATACTATTATATTTAATTATAGCCCGTGATTTATATTAGCCTTCTAAAATAAGTTTACCCGGATCCTAGGTATTAGGCTAAAGCTCTTTATAGTATACTACCCCTAGATAGACAGCTAGGCGGAGATTATAAATTAATATTTAGATTAAAGACTCCGGCCTTTTTTTAACTACTTTTAAAATAACTAGGGTAAATTACTACCCCTAGTAGACTACGCCCAGGCGACCCTACCCTATAACTCTACGGGATTTGCACCTATCTAACTAGAAATAGGGTATTTACCCTAAATAAGCTTTAACTAGGATAGACTAAAAGGACCACAGACTATATACAAGAAACTGTCTTATAAGGAAGCCCAGCAGTACGCTAAGTGCTTAGAGGAAGTCTAGATAGTAGCCTATATAAATTTAAAAAAGGCCTAAAAATTAATAAAATAGCAGGTAAATAAGTATAGACGCGAACCTGACTTTACTATAGGCGATATAGTTTAGGTTATAATAAAGAACTAGAAGACGGAATAGCCTAGCTATAAGCTAGACTATTAGATAGCGGGACCGTATAAGGTCCTTAAAAAGATAGGTAACTTATATAAAGTAAAGCTCCTGGATTTAATTAAGGTTTACTCTATTTTCTTACCGGATAAGCTACAGAAAGCTATAAACAACCTATTGCCTAGACAAAAGAACGAACCTCCCCTACCGATTTAAGTTAATAGCGATAATAAATAGGAAATTAAAGAAATACTAGCCTATAAACTAGTAAGGAAAACGCTAAAGTACTGCGTTAGTTAAAAAGGCTATGACCTAGACCCTATCTAGTACCCTATATAGAACTTTATTAGCAGTCCCCATAAACTTTAAAAAATTCTATAGCCGTTACCCTAATAAACTAAGACCCCTAAAGTACCTAGATAAGTAAATAGAGTACTAATATAGCGAAGATAATAGGCTACCGGAAGAATATAAAGATAAGAGCGCCCTATAGGAGTAATATAAACATATAAAGCCTAAGGGCAGGCTTTACTAAAGGGGGGGGTAATGTTATAGCACTGGCAGAAAATGGCAGAACTAGGTTGGCAGAACTTGGTTAGCAGAACTTAGCAGAACTTAGTTAGCAGAACTTAGTAAAACTTCGCACTAGTAAGTTACCATAGATTGCTGTATATTGCGGTCACATGACGTAAAGATATTATAAAATATCGAGCGGCGCTGCTCTTCTTCTCCTTTCCTTTCCCTAGCTTTAGATTCTCGTTTATAGATAATCTAATTATATAGGCTTGCGTGTCCCTCTTACTGTGCTTATATCTCGATTAACTGAGTCGCTAACAACTAATAATAATGATAAAAAGGTAAAGATCCTTATAGAAAGGTCCTTTCCCTAACTGGCTTTAGTAGACCTTAGCGACATTATAGGTAAAACATTAGTGACTTGTCTATAGGTTAATAGCGATATAATAACAAAGGAAATGGCCAGAACTATTAGCCGCCTTTTAAATAATATAGCACTAGGACTAAATAGGATTCTAAATAAGGTCTTAAAGACCTATAGACTACTTATAGCATCTTAGCTTATAGATATAGCTAGAGTATACTTTAATATAGGCTACTACCCGTAACTCGGAAGATCTATAATAACGGTTATTTTATAAAAAGAAGGCAAAGCAGATTACTTAACCCTAGGAAGCTACCGCTATATTGCCTTAAAAAATACCCTTAGCAAGATTTTAAAAAGGGTAATAGCAGACTATATAGTAGACACGGCTAAGGAATATACCCTACTACTATAAAGCTAAATAGGGGCAAAAAAGAACCGCTTAATATTATTAGCACTTATGCTACTTACTGCCACTATTAAATCTATATAGGCGATGCGAAGGGACTCTATAATATTAATACTTAGCCTAGATATTAGTGGTGCCTATAATAATATACCCCATAAGCGCCTCCTATATATCCTTAGGATAAAGGGCTTTCTAAAATAGATTATATAATTTATTTAAGGGTTTATAGACTAGAAAGAAATATTACTAGTCTTTAGCGGGTACTAGAGCCCCCCTATTATAGTTACAATAAAAATACTACAAGGATTACCCCTCTTGCCTATACTCTTCCTTTTCTTTATAAGCAACCTACTTAACTTCTTTAAGGAAGGGGCAACCTAGGGGATAGGCTTTATTAATAATATAAACCTAATTACATATAGGCCAACAGCCGCAGAGAACTGCAGAACACTAGAGAAAGCCTATAATACCTATATAAAATAGGTAAGACAATATAGAGTTTAATTCTCTCTAGAGAAATACCAGCTAATCTATTTTATAAGAAAACGCAACCAATTTATAAACCTCTAGTATATAATTTTATATCTAAGGCTATAGGGGTTAACCAGTTTAAGGCCTAAGGGTATTAGGAGTATAAGTAAATAGTTAGCTTTAGTAAAGCGTATATGCATTATAAGCGGCCGGTAAGGGCTAAGCTTAGTACATTATAATGTTTAGAATTATCAATTCTATATAGGGTCTATGCTTTTAGAGGTTACGCCTACTATATATAGCGGTTGTTTGGCTAACTATAACGTACGGATTTAGTATTTAGGTAATAGAAGAATCTAAAAAAGCCTCCCTAAATTACTCCTTAAACTAATCTAAAAGGTTTAAACAGCCTACCTCTGGAGCATAATAGGCGGGTATAAGCGAACGGCCACAGTACTGCTTAAGAAGGAAGCTAATATCCCCCCCTATAATTATATATTGTAGCCGCTGCAATATAAAGGGTATAAAAGGAGCGTAACTCTAATATTACAAAGTATATTAAAACACGCCTAAATAAACTATAGAGAGACCCTAGGGTGCCCCGTAGGAGAGGAAACTAAACACCCTAAAGTAGGGAGGATATATTAGAGAAACAGGTAGAGAAAGTAAAAGAGAAATAGTACCGCGTTAGGGCCTAGGCCTATATAGAGGAGGAGGAAGGAAAACGCGTAAGAGGCTAGCAAAAATAATAGTAAGAGAGAGAAAGGAGCTAAAGTAGAGTATAAAAGAGTATTAGGAAACTATCTACCGTAATATAATACTAGTTAAACCAACACTAGAGAGGCGTATAGGAGTTAAAGGTATAAAGGCTAACCTAGGCAAGAGCAACCTAAGCTGTAGTATAGTTAATACTATAGGGGGTAAATACCTAGGGGCTTTAAAAAGGCCTAACAAAGGCAGAAAATATAATAGCAATACTCTTAAGAATAGAAATAATAGGACTAAAAGATTGGCTCTACTAGATAAGTGTCCTAGTAAGTAGTCTAAAATGCGAATATAGCTGGCTAAGATAGACACTAAAACATATAATACCATTATGCCCCTTACGTACTAACTAAGAAGTAATACTCTTAGTAGTGGGCATAGAGAACTATAATACACTACTCTTAATATAAAAAGGCCTTAAGGCGGTTACTTAGTAGCTTATTAGCCAAAATATACTAAACCAGTTCTGGGTTATAAAGGAAATAGTAATAGAAGGTAAAGGGGAAAGTAATAGGCGTCCCTAATGACTTTATAGTAGTAGAGTAAAGATTACAATACTAGCGCGTCCGTAGGCTTATTACGGCAGCGGTAGTTCCTAAGGAGGTTAAAAAGTAAGGTAGTAGAGCACTACTAGCAACTTGTAGGCGTTAAGTAAGCAAGTCCTAAAAGGCGGCGAGATAGATTAGGAGGTTTTCTTAAGTTAACTTTTCTCCCTATATATAAATTAGAAGTAGTCTATGTGGGCCTAATAAAGATTTAAATTAGACGTTAAGCAATGAATTATTATTATATTATAAGGACTTTACTAGTTTATAATTGCAGTAACTTTTTAGGGTTTATTTTAATTCTATTATAAGATATAATTAAGTATAAGTACGTAACTCTAAATGCGTAGAACTTATATTTCTTAATATCGCATTATAAGCCTCTATTTTATAGGCGTTTAAGGACTATTAAATATGCTTTTAATACTTAAAAGGTAAAGATAAGTAGATTAAAATATTATCTATATACGTAGTAATAAATATATTAAGGAATTTACAAAGCGTATTATTAACGTATTACTAAAACGTATTAAAACTACTCTTTATACTAAATAGTATTACTAAGTATTTAAAAAGTCTCTATTGTATATAACAGGCTATATACCTCTTATCTCCTTTATAGACGCGAAATTTTATTAAAGGTAATAACTATATTAAGCTTTATAAAATATTATATATTTACTAAATAGTTAAGCGTCTTTTAAAGTAGTGGAATTATATATTAATTTTAAATTATAATAATGTTTAGAGCTTAATAATTAATATAAAATATTAAGCTTCTTTCTAGCTTTTTAATAAATAGTATAGATAAGGTAAATAGAGATTAACTAGGGCGAATAAATCCTTTTATAAATGTTTATTAAGGTATTATTATATTATAAGCAGTTCTTATAATATTCTATACAGCGGACTCAACTTTAGTATTATACTAGGCTTAAGTTCTATTTTAAAATTGTATTTATCCTAGTATAAAAGCAGTTAGTCTATAATAAAACCTTATAGTAATTACTACAATAGACTTATTAATAGGCTAGGTATATAGGTAAATAAGAAGTTAATAATATAAGTGTAACTAGTAGTATAAGTTACCTAATAGACTAACTCTAATTATATATTAAGATTTACTATAAGGAAGAGAACTATCTAGGTAGGGACTGTGGTCCTTTAAATATATAATACTACGCCTAAGAAATATACTAAATACGTTAGTACATTAATATATTGGTATATTCCCGTGTTCTAAACTTATAATATATAAAAGGTATCTCCTTAATTAGTAAGTAGGTATATATTATTAACTACTATAAGGGTTATATAGGAATTAAATATTAGGTTTATTAGAACCTTATATAGCTTATTACTAACTAAAAGCTTTAGGGAGATAAGGATATATATATATAGCTGCCTGTACAGATATCCTCGACTAGTTTGGCTAATATTATCTTTCTATATATATAAATAGGTCGGATATAAGGTAGCTTTATAATCTTTCCTACTTACTATAACCTAATTATATTAAGTGGAATAATAATAATAATAACAACCGCATAAGGTAAAAGATATAGTAGTACTTATATTAGTATACTCTTGCTAAAAGTCGTCTTTACTATAAATATAAGATCTCGCCGCTTAAATATTAGCAATCTTAGCGCCTTAAGCTGCTCCGTATAACTAAGGTATAAATATATTCCCGCAATAGCTTTATTTAGCTTACTTATAAGCTAAAATAGCTCCCTCTATAGGTTATATAGCCATAGAGAACGCTAGGGATCTATTTTAATATAATCCCTAATATAGTCGGTGGGCAAGCTGCCTATATAGGCAAGTAGCCCACTTTAAAACCCTACCAAAAATTAAGAAATTTATACTTTAATATCCTAATAACCACTTAATAATAAATTTTAATAATTTAGATTTAGACTTTTATATATACTCTATAGCTTCTATTAAAGTTATATAGTAAATAATTTGGTAATTTTTAAGAAATAGTAATATAGTCTCGTTTTAGCCCCTATATTTTAATATCCTAAAAACTACCAAACTATTTACTATATAACTTTAATAGAAGCTATAAAGTATATATAAAAGTCTAAATCTAAATTATTAAAATTTATTATTAAGTGGTTGTTAAGATATTAAGGTATAAATTTTTTTATTTTTAGTAGGGTTTTAATATAGGCCACTTGCCTATATAGGCAGCTTGCCCACTAACTCTATATTATCCTATTATATACTACTAACTTATTAATCTACTTAACTAGCTTACGATTTGCGACCTTTACGCCTTATTCGCTTTAATAGAGATATTAATAAATAGCGTTTAAGGGTAGTAGAGGGAGATTAGAGAGTTGGATAGACCTTAATAGGGTTTAATTATTAGACTATAGATATAGCGGATAGAGAGTAGGTAGTTAAGGTTAACTTATTATTAGTATGGATATTACTAACTATATACTATAGTAAACCGCGTTACGGCTATTTTAAAATTAATATTAGAAACGAAAAGGCAGAGAGACTTCTTATATTAACTGTTTAATTCGCTAGAGCTTAATATATAATTGATAGATTTTTAAGCTAGCCGAACATATTACAATAATAAGTAAATATTTGTAATATTAGCTATATATATATAAATACAAGTTCTGCTGTAGAAGGGTACGATATCTCTTTAATAGGAAGTTATAGTGCTATTAGTCTGTCTATTTATCAGTTGGTTAGTCGGACAGTTAGTTTATTATAATTAGTTAATAGAACAGTTAGAATCAATTAGTAAAAAGATAGTTAATAAGAAAGAAAGAAAAGAGTGTATTTCTAGTAACTGGTAGGGTTGTAATATATAAGAAGTAAGGAGGCTGGGGGTTTTATGGGTGTGGGAAAATACTAAGACACTAGGCGTTGTCCAATCTATACCACTATACTACTAAATAGAAATCCTATATATTAGACTTCTTATTTCTATAGACGGTATATAAATAGACCTAAAGAAAGTTAAAGTAATTATAAACTAATAAGAAATTAAAAACGTTAAGAACGTAAAAGCTTTTATAAGATTTACCAATTTCTATTAACGGTTTATTAATAACTTCTCTACCCTAGTTTTACCTCTTATAGCTTTAACCTAAAAAATAAAGCCTTTATCTTCGGTAAGGACTATAAGAAAGGCTTTAATTATATAAAGATTATATCTAATACGGTACTTATACGCTAATAGATTAAATAAGCGTTATAAAAGCTAACTTATCTAACTACGTTACTTGAGGTATTCTACCTATATATATCTTTCCCGCAATAGAGCCTATATTACTCGTTACCCGATTTTTATATACCCTAAAGTTCCCTTAACTCGGGCTCTAATAGCTAATTACTTATATTATACTTAATATCTTTATAAATTTAATAGCATTATTATAATAGAAATTAAAGTATTTATATTAAATACTCTATTATCCCTTATAGTACATTAGCGTCCTCTTACGTATAACCGTATTTAACTATATTAGTACTCTAACCGCTCTAATAATCTTTAGTATAATATCTCTATTTACTGCAATTTATATAAGCTCCTTTTTTATACTACTTATTTTACTATAAAGTCCGCCTAAACTTCTTCTACTACTACTAAGATCCCTAGTTCGGTCTTTACTCCCTAGTCTTTTAATTACTTAATCCTTAATCTCTAGGTTTTAATAGTTCTCTATTTCTTTTTAACTATCGCGTTCCGCTAAGGTCTATTAACTCTACGCTATACTATAGCTTATATACCTATTAGTATTTCTTTTTAATATACGCTGGTCCTTATTATCCTCTTTAATATAGCTATCTATCTATCTTAATAGCTTACTCGATCAATTCTCTTATATTGCTTAAATTATCTATTAGTATTATTATATTTTAGATCTTTACCTTAAGTCCGCATTAATACTACGCTATTAGTACCCCTTAATTCTATTTAGTTTACGCTACTAGGGTCTAAACCTACGTTGTATATTCTATTACTAATCCCTTTTATATAAGTTAATAGATCTTTCCTTTTATCATTACTACCAATTCCGGATCTCCGTATACCTCTATAAGCCTACTAGCAAATCTACCCTAGCTTAAAAATATATACCTTGCTTCTAAATTAGTAGTTATTAACCTATTAGCTTATATCTCTATAGGATGGAGTTTAAACCACTCTAAGATCTAACCCGTTAGGAATAATCTCGCATACGCTACTTAATCTACTAGGTTTGCTAGCTTTGTTCTATTATATTAAATCTTTAATCCGCATTTACATTAGGAATCCCTTTAGCTTATACCTCTTACCAATAACCATTTTAATTAACGGCATTTTAATCTTTTATCTCTTTATATATATAAGTTTTAACAACTAATAATAATTAATTTATCTGCTTAAGCTATAAAGCCCTTTAGTTATACTACTGTAATTACTTATAAGCCGCTATTCTATATACTAGTATGTCTTCCTAACCTTAAGGTAGATACTACTATAAAATAGTATTATAACCGGTTACGTCTACGCTTTAAGTAGTATTTTATTAACTTACTATTATAACTATAAAATCGTATAGGAAATACTATAGTAGACCAATTAATAGACTAGGTATATAGTTAATAATAGTTAATAAGCTTAACGTGTAGAGTAAGTGCCTAATAGATTAACTCTAGTTATATTTTAAGATTTATTATAAAAAGAGAACTAGCTAAGTAGTAACTATATTTTTTTTAAAATTAAATACATATCCTAGCTCCTAAGAAGTCCCCTTTATACGTAAAGTATATAAGGTATATAATAGCCCTTATAGCCCTTATAGACCTTATTATATAACCTTGCTTACTACTTATTATATAGCTCTACTAGTTCTATCGTGGCCCGTACTACGTCCTATAGCCTATTTAGTTTACTAAGAAGTGCCCGTAATACTTCTATTATTAGGTCCCTAATAAACGGCCTACCTTTAAGGAATAACGGGCGGGTGTAGGCGAACGGCAATAGTATTACTTAAGAAACAAAGAAATATACCCCCTTATAGTTATATAAAAGGCTTTAGAGAAGCGTAACTATAATATTATAAAGTATATAAAAATATACCTAAGTAGGCCATAGAACGGCTCTAAGTGTAAGGGCGCGAAGAGACTTTAGGGAAGATTTAAAGAAACGATATAAATTCTATTTAAATCTGAGGGTATATAGCTCTCGCTAAGAATAAGACGTTGCGTAAAGAAGAGAAAGGAATAATAAGAGAATTATATAATTAAATAGTTAGGGGCTTAGTGGTCGATGCGTGCGTATATACGTACGCGGTTTAATAAACTTTAGTAGAATTTGGTTAAAGCGTTAGAATTTATCTATTAAGTGTTTTACTAAGACATTCCTACTATAACTAGGCTAGTCCCGTTATAGTACCCCCCCTTTTAGTTAAAGGTCCAAATAACCTAACCCTAGTTAAGATATATAACTTATCGCGTATTGTGTTTTTGTGTTAGGTAATAGTATAGGGTTTTATTAATTCTAATCGTTAAATAGGCTAATTAGGATTTTCTATCCCTGGGATAAAAAATCGCTATTAGTTTAGCTAAGGTGGTAAGCAGAACTAATATCTTTATAGTAGGTCTTAGCAAGGCGGATCTAACTAGTTAGATAACTTTAACCGGCGGTTAAAGTTCTTTAACATCTTATATATTACGTAATTGTATTATAAACATTATAATATATTTTAAGTTCTTTCTAATTTTAAGCTTTCTACTATTATGTTTTATATATTCGTGTTAGGTAGTAGTTATTTACCTTTATATTATATCTATCTAGCTAAAGTAGGCCGTAAAGAATAGTTCTTATAGAATTCTTTTACTAAGGAAGGTGTAACGGAATCCCCTAGGAGGTACATATCCGATAAGACAGTAGGAGGTTTTATTTATATCCTATCTATATTCCAGAAGACACAGTCAGACAGGTTAAAGGCAAAAGGTTTTACTAGCGTCTTAAAAGGAATATATAGGAAGCTAGTTCTCCTTTAGAGAAGAACTAGCAATTAGTCTCTAAATAGAAGTAGTTAGAAGCATTTATCCTTTAATACGTAAAAACTCATTCTACCTTCTACTTGCCTTTAACGTACCTTTGACTTACCTTCTACTTATTAATAACACTATTAATTAGATAATTATACGTTTCGGTTAGGCTGGCCTCTTATAATTCTAATCACTTACACTCTGTTAGGGACGTACGGCTATTAATTAACAATGACGAACTATACTCCTTTACCCTATAAAGCAACGCCCTTACTATAAGAGGCTTAGAGAGTCTCCCTAGAGGAGCGCATTCCCTCTACTTACAAAAGAGTGGACTAGGAAGCCATAGCTAGCCCATCTAACTTTACGGGACCCTTAAAAATAATTACCGCTAGGGAGTTATTGGAGTAGTCGCTACGCAAGACCCTATAAAAAATAAAGGAGTTAGAGATACGATTAAGATAAGTATATTAAGACTACTAAGAACAATTATAAGGACAATTAGGGGAAGTATAGACACCCTAGACACAAAGTGGACTTAAAGGGGTAATACTACACTACGCTATAATATTAGAAAAACCTAAATTCCATATAAAGGAACCTAATAAGTACTATAGTAATAGTCTCCAGAACTATAATCGTTTTATCCATTAATGCAAAACTAAGTTTCGGCTAAATCCGAAATGTTACTTTAATAAGTATAATTAGACACTAATTACTTCTACCTTCCTATATGGCACCGTTAAGAGTTTATAGACACGCTACGAGAAGAAACTTACTATACCCCTTAAATTTAGCGAACTTAAGACCTAGTTAGTTAATCAGGTCTAAGACCCTACTAATTAAGGGATAAATTATAACTAGTAATACTATAATACTAAACAGCAAGAAGGCTAGAGTGTAGTCTAGTTTATAAACTACTTAGAAGAGCTAGAAGGTAATATACCCTACTTAGACCTATAGGATGACGCTATATAACTTTACTAGCTACTTGCCAAGCTATAACCTAAGATTTAACAGGCTATTTAGGAGAAGGGCGAAATTCCTACCTCTTAAGAAAAGCTTATTTCTAAAGCTACTCGGATTAAAAATGCTAAAAGAGACTATTTAGGTAAGTAAAAGGAACGAGACGCTAATAATAAAGAGCATAGGACTAGACCTAGCTTTAATAATAGGGGTAGATTCTAACCTAACCGCTCTGCGGAAGGACAACGCGAGTAGGCCTCGTAGCCCTAGAGTAATGCTAGTTAACCCTAAAATAATAATAGGTAAAGACCTAATCCGCAAGAGGGGAACCAAGAGACATGTACCTGTTATAACTATAGCAAAAAGGGCTATATAAGCCGCTTCTACCGGTAGAAGAAGTAAAAGTCGGCTTAATTAGGAAAAGAGACAGCCTAGTAGATTTTTACTCCCTTATACTAGGCTAGTAAGAGAAGGAGGGAGTAAACTACCGTATAGTTATTCCTGTCTCTATTTAAGTTAATAATAAATAGGTAACGCGAGACTGCCTTATAGACAGTAGCGCGAGTATAGGGTTTATTTCTTAATTACTAGTAAAAGAATTAGATTTAGACCTTAGCGGCTTATAGGTGCGCACCGTTTAAAGTATTAGAGGCTACTAGATTTTATACTACGGGGAATAGATATTTCCCGTTGCCAGCTAGGACTATAACGGTCTATAGGATATATAGGAGATACGCTTCTACGCCGTAGAAATTAAGGGGTATAACCTTGTTTTAGGATACCTATAGCTTCGCCAAGTTAATCTAGATATTAATTGGCCTTTAGCCTTATATTAATACCGGAAGTCTTAATTACATATTATAGTTAAGGATTAAGAGACTTTCCTAAGCTATATATAAGAAGAAGGGTAGGTATATACTATATATACCACTCTTAACCCTAAGAATAAAGATATAGGGTATTCATTTTTAGATGTCCGGCTATGCGTAGTTAAAGAACTAGAGATTCCGCAGGAATATATAGACCTAAAAGAGGTTTCTAATAAAGAGGCTGCATAGACCTTACTTAACCCTATACTAGTTAAGTATAAGATAAATATAGGGGACAAGCAACCTCCCTTTAGACTACTATATAACTTATTAGAAAACAAACTAGCTGTATTACATTAGTATATAGTGGATAATCTTTAGAAAGGATAGATTTGGCCCTTTACAAGCCTAGTAGGGGTACCAATTATATTTATATTAAAGAAGAACGGAACCCTTTACCTCTATATTAACTACTAGGCGCTTAATAGGATTACTATAAAAAAATTACTACCCGCTACCCTTAATAGGGGAGCTTATTAATAGGCTATTCGGCGTAAAGATATTTATAAAACTAGATCTAAAAGATATATACTATTAAATCCGGATTAAAGCCGGCGATAAGTAGAAAACGGCGTTCTAAACACAGTACAGCCACTTTAAGTACCTAGTAATGCTATTTAGGCTTACTAACGCACCGGCGATATTTTAGGCCTATATTAATAAGGCATTATTAGGCCTATTAGACACGATATATATAGTCTATTTTAATAACATTATAGTCTACTCTAATAACTACGAAGCATATATGCACCATGTATAAATAGTATTTAAAAGACTATAGAAATATAAGCTCTATATAAACCTAAAAAAATGCTTATTCTATATCACTAGCATTAATTTTCTAGGCTTTATTATTAGCGTTAATGGAGTGTTAATAGAGAAAAGCCGGGTAGACGCTATTAGGGAATAGCCATACCTTACGACATTTAGAGAAGTATAGGTTTTCTTAGGCACGGCGAACTTCTACTAAAGGTTTATTATTTACTATTTATAAGTAATACTCTTAATTACTAATCTACTAAAAGGATCTAAGAATAGCAAGAAGTTAGGACCCTTTATATTTAGGGAAGCTGCTAAGTAGATAATAGACCGGTTAAAGGATTTATTTACGTCGGCGCCTATCCTAATATACTTCTACTAGGAGCTATATATATACCTTAAAATAAATATATCCGGCTTTACCCTAGGGGCAATTATATCTTAATTAAAAGACGGAGAATAGCACCCTATAGCGTTTTAGTTAAGGAAAATAACCCCTATAAAGTAGCGTTATATAACACATAACTAGGAGCTACTTACGATAATTGCAGTAATAAAGTACTAGCGACATTATTGTATAGAAAGCAGTTACCCTATTAAAGTCCTTATAAACTATAATAACCTAGAATACTTTATAACTATAAAGGTATTAAGTGGTTAACAAGCGAGATAGGCAGAGGTACTATTATAATACGACTTTAAAATTATATACCGCCTAGGAAAGACAAATCCTGCTAATAGGTTATTAAGACGTCCAGATTATAAAATAGGGAGGATCTAGGACAGTATAGGGGAAATAATCCCTATATTACAAAATTTGCTTAGGAAGAAAGAAGACTCTTTCCCTAGAACTATAGAATTTCGTAATAGGGTAGAGGTTCTAGTAATATAGCTGCGAAGCAATATAATTATAGAGCCGTAGGATATAGTTATAGACTAAGTTATAAACTAAGTAGACATTATAAAGTTAGCGTATCTTAGAATTAGCAAGAATTCTACAGGATATGCTAGAGGTATCGCGGCACCTTTAACTCGACGGCGTATTAGCTGCGAGTTTTTAAATCTAAGGGGGATAGGCAAGATACCTATCTATAGCGTGGTATACTATATAATAGTAGGAGAATTTACTAGCACTAATAGTTTAAAACGTCTTATGCCACGCCTTAAGTCTATAATAGTAGTAGGTAAAATAGAAGTAAGTAATCTGCACAAAACCTTTTCGGATCTTCTTCTTTAAGCTTAATAAAGGGACGCCTTTGCCTCTAGGGAGAGGTAAAAAGATATAGTAGAGACTAACTTGGCCGGAGTTACTAAGAAGCTATAGTAGCAAGACTAAAAGGGTCTGTTGCGCTTTAAGGGTGCTGTATATATCCTAAAGGACTAAGCGATTTAAGACGAAATTCTAAAGGTCTTCTATAATAACCCTCTTAGGGGTTACTACGGTGCTAATAAAACCCTTAAGGCCGTTTAAAGGAAATACTTTTAGGACAGAATATCTAAAGAGGTTAAGAATTATATATTAAGGTGAAATACGTGCCAAAGGATATAGATATTTAAGCATTGCCTATATAGCGAGTTATTAGTGCTTCCTATTCCGTAGGGACCTATATTAGAATTAATAATGGATTTTATTACAGGCTTACCCCCTACTAAGATAAGAACTGGAGAGGTTGCTAACGCTATTTTAGTAATCATTAACAGGTATATAAAGCTTTTAGAATACTTTGCTATTATAATAACGATTATAGTAGCAGAACTAGTAGACCTATTTTTAAAACAGTGGCTCTTATTTAGCACGCTAAGGGGAATTATATCTAACAGAGGTACTATATTTAACAGTGCATTTTAGTCTTTATTCTATCTCTTGTTAAAAATACAGCGAAGGATAAGTACTACCTTCTACTTATAAACAGACGGGCTAACAGAGCGTCTAAATGCGTTATTAGAACACTACCTCCGCTACTATATTAATTATTAACAGGATAATTAGATATTATGGTTAGCTCTAGCGCAGTACGTATATAATATAAGCATCTATAGTAGTACAAAAATGACCCCTTATAAAGCATTGTTTGAGGTAAAAGCAAATAACCCCTAGAACGTTAAGGACATCGTTCCTAAAAAAAAGGCACTAGCGGCGTCTAAAAGAATTAAGTAAATAAGAATTTGCAGAGAGGAACTTAAAAAGCACTTACTAGACGCCTAGGCTATATAAAAAAGGTACTATAATAAAAAACATATGCTGAAAGAATTTAAGATAGGAGATAAAGTCTTACTACTTATAAAAAAATATCTGAATAAAACGTATTAAGAAGAAGCTAGATCACTAGTAGCTTAGACCCTTTAAGATAGTTAGGAAAACTAAAGGAAACTAAGCCTATAAATTAGAATTACTAAAATCTTATCTAATATATCCTATATTTTATATTTCCTTACTAAAGCTATATTAGAGAAGAGATAGTGCGGAACTACCCCCACCTAGCGAAATTAATAGAAAACTGGAATAAAATATAGAAGATATTCTTAACTAAAGATAGCGCTAGAAGAAGCGCGAATTTTTAGTTTATTAGGAAGAATACTCCTAGGCGTATAACAGTTGGAAACCTAAGGAGCACCTTTAGCTAGGATATAACACCACAATTAAAACCTTCTTAAGAACTAAAGGTAAAGATTTAGAAATGGTTCTGGATATGCTATAGGTAAAGCAATAGGGAAGACCCTATGAATTAAAACTATAGGATTAAGTACAGGCATTAAGAACGGAAATGTTTTGCTATTATAATAGGGATCCTAGAATTCTATAAGAGGAAGCCTATAGGGATCTATAGGAGAACTACTAGGGATACTGTTTAAAGGAGACGCTGTTTAAGAAGGAGTAGTAGTACTATAAGAAGTGGCCTTGGGGATTTAGAAAGATCCCCTAGGGATAAAAGGAGAGTATCCAGCCTGGCACCGGAGATATATAGTAGAGTTAATAGTATAAAAAGGAGCAAAAGGACAGCCTATAAAGAATTAGAAATTTTAAGGAATTATAAGGCACCTATAGAAACACTACCCGTTTATTATATATGGGGATTATAGTAGTGTACTGCATTTATATAGATTGTTACCAAAGCTTAGAATAAAGGCATCCCTAAAGTATAAAGTTAATTCTTAATAATAGGGCATTCTAGAGGCACCTAAGAAGTACTATATAAAGCTATTCTATAAGAAGAAGGAAAGAGCTAGGTAATAACTTAAATACTAGCAGTAGCAATAGGAGCCTCTTCTTCTATCTTAACGTTATTATTAATGGTATTATTAGCTTCTCCATCCCTAAAAGCATTAGCACTTCTACTAATATTCTTCTTAGAATAATAGGTACTAAAAGGACTAGTATAGGCGGGAGACTAGTAAGGAGAACGTTTATTTTAACGTTTATTACTATCTTTAGTATCCTTAGGTTCTAAATTAGCGTCTAAGTAAGAATTAGAGAGACGTTAGCTAAAGGAGTTAGTATAATTCCTAAGTAAGTTACTAGAGAAACTTACCTAGCTAGAGTAGCCCGCGTAAGAATACGAATATTATTATTAATAAGGACGAGCTGTTTGTATATACGCTCCTAGATACTATATATCTAAGATTATTACGTCTCCATAGTAGTAGAAACCCTTATTAAATTAAAGAGTTTATAAGTAAGGGAAGACACCTTCTATCCCCGCTTATTACTATTAGAATACTAGCGGAAATCTTAGATAGCGCGTTAGAGCCTATAAGTCTCATACGTATAGACAGCGGGGATTTAGTATAATTAGCGAAATCTAGAATAGGACGGAATGGGAAATACTAGGATATAAGTCTTTCTCCTACTGCAATAATAGGAGCACTTAGATTTATTTTCGCTAAAGCAAGGCATTTTATAGACGTGGGAAGGATCCTGCGTAAGAGCATAAATATAGTAATGACAGCATTTTAGGGAAACTGCTATAGGAGTAATAGACGCTGTTTAGTGCGTTACCGGGAAAGGAACAACACTGCCGCCAGTCTGGAGACGCGTAGAAGGACTATAAGCTATTATAAGAGAATACTCTAAGAAGTTAGTATTATTATAAGAGATGAGGTGGGGATCCTATTGCTTATAAACGCGTTAAAAAAGATAATAAGGCAGTAATAGAAGTATGGCTAAAGATATAGAAGCTAAAAGGCGAGATATAATAAAAATAGCCTATTTAAGAACAAGATAAATAGTATTATTAATAGAAGAATAAGGGAGAGACAATAACTTATAAATAGAAAGAAATTAAAATAAAAGACGTTATTATTAAGGCCCATTTAGGTAAATGGGGTTGGTAGTTAGTTAACGCGTTACACTAGATAACCTCTAGATCCATTTATAACAAATTCCTAAAATTAGAGAGGTAAATCCCATCAAATTTTTATTACTATTATTAAACTCCTATTATAAAAGCACTATAAGGAGCTAGGGTAGGAAAAGAGTAGAGGAATAAAAGATAAAGTAAAGTTCCGCGCTAGTAAAGAGCTAGCAATAAGTCGCATTATAAAGTACCTTTCTACTAAGGGTTTCCCTAGTAGTTTTAGCCGGAACTTTATAAAAGCTTAGTAGAGGTAAAGTCTTAAAGAACTAAGACTTTAGGAGGGGAGGTAATTATAACGGAATCCCCCGGGAGGTACATATCCGATAAAATAGTAGGAGGTTTTATCTATATCCTATCTATATTTTAGAAGATATAGTTAAACAGGTTAAGGGCAAAAGGTTTTACTAGCGTCTTAAAAGGAATATATAGGAAGCTAGTTCCCCTCTAGAGAAGAACTAGCGATTAGTCTCTAAATAGAAGTAGTTAGAAGTATTTATCCTTTAATATATAAAAACTCATTCTACCTTTTACTTACCTTTGACGTACCTTTGACTTACCTTTTACTTACTGGTAATACTGTCGATTAGATAATTATACGTTTTAGTTAAGCTAGCTTCTTATAAAAGGCGCGTTGGCCTTAATCTAGTTATAGGTTTCCTAGGTTTATATTTTATATTCTTTTTACTTAATAAGAAGTTTAAATTATTTAGATTATATTTTCTATTATATATTATTAATTAAGTTAATAAAGTAAGAACCGTTACCATTATTAATAATTATAGAAGGTAGCGGCGGCACTTTATAAGTTAAATGTTTACCTTTTAAAGGTTATAGTAAGCTTACGTAAAACGTTAGGTATATTTTTATCTTAGTTAGTAGTTTAAGCTTATAGGCGTATAGGCTTAGTTTCTTCTTAATTTAGTATAGGCCTATAAACTTCTAATTAAGTTTCTTTAAGGGCCGTTAAGTCTTTAGGTTTTATATATTTAGGTAAACTATATTACCTTCCTTAAAGTCCTATACAGGAGCTCGTCCTTTATTTATATGCCATTTCTATACTATTTAAGCATACGTTAATTTACTTTGTAGTAGTTCCGTTAACTACTTTATTAGTAAAGTTATACGCGTTAATTAACTAAATCCGTTTAATTATAGGTCTTATTATATTAATTTTAGGTTATACTTTAAATCTAAGTTAAGGGTTTTGTCCGTAGGTTGCGTAGAAAAGCGTTACGTCTATTAATACGTTTATTGTATTATTCGCGGTAAACTTAGCTAAGGGCAGCCATTTTTTCTAGTTGTCTTATAGGTAGGAGTAGTATATTTATAGGTATTATTCTATAATCGTGTTTATAATTTTAGTTTAACTATCTATCTCCGGATAAAATATAGTTAAGAGTTATATTTAAATACTTAATTATTTATACAGAGCTTATTAGAAGTCTAAAATAAACTAGCTTCTATAATTAGATATTATTAAGTTAGAAAGTCTATATAGCTTAAAGATGTACTTAATAAAATATTCGGCTACTAATATTGCATTAATTAAGTCTATAGGGATTATATATCGCATTTTTATAAGACGGTTAATAACTACTATAATGTTTATAAACCTATTACTACTAGGCAAGTTAACTATAAAGTTAATTAAGATATCGCGCCATCTTTGTATTTGAATTAGTAGCAGTTAAAGTACTTCTTACTTTTTTATATAAGAGGTCTTTCCACGCACGTATATTCTGTATACTTAAACGTATTTTTATACGTAGTTATATATTATAGGCTAGTAGTATACTTATTAAACAATCTTATAAGTCTTTATATAGCTAGGATATCCTACTATTAGGGAGTTGTGTATAAATCTAAGTATCTTAAATCGTAAAGGTTTGGAATTTGGAACTACTATCTTCTATTAATAATACAATCGGTTATTTTAATTTTCGTATTTAGCAAGTGTAATATTCTTATATTATTATTTTCCTATTTAAATTGCTTTTATTATATCTATTATCTATATATTATTCTTATATTTGTATTCTATTAGCTTATTACTTCCTATTTCCTATTTATTAACTTCTAATTTATTTTTATTAAGCTCTACGTCTAAGAATATAGGGCGTAGTTTCTTAAAGCGTTTAAGGGGCAGCAGAATTTATAATTAATTTATAATCCGTTCGTTAGAGGCGTTTATAAATAAATCCTATAATTATTATATTAATAAGTTAGGCTTCTAATTAAGTTTGCTAGGTTAGTATATAACCTTAAAGTTAAATTATAAGAGATATTTGGCCTAACAAATTTAACGTTATATTAATTACTTTATAGTTATAAAGTACTATAGGTTTTTATAGTCCGTTAATANNCNTATTAAGAATAATAATTCTTTAAGTTTTAAANNCNATTATTTAAAGTATCTAATAATTATAAGCAGTTCCTTATTATATATCTTATAGTTTAATTTAGTAGGAGTAAGTTTCTAGAAGAGAAAGGCTACTAGGCGCAGCTTGCCGTTATTATTATATTATAATAACACTCCTCTTAGTATATAATTAGACAAGTTTTTTTAATAATATATTTATAGTCTAGATTAAAGTAAATAAAAATTAAAGCAGTTATAAAATAATATTTTAGGTTATTAAAAGCTTATTTATATTTAGTAGTCTATTTAAATCTTATATTCTTCCTTATTAAGTTTACTAATAGCTAAATAATTTTTAAGAAGTAATTAATAAATTAATAATAAAAATTTGCAAATCCTAAAAATTCTTAAATATCTTATATACTACTAGAACTTTCCTAGTTTATAATTATAGCGATTTTTTTAGGGTCTATTTTAATTCTATTACGGGATATAATTAGGCCTAAGTATATAACTTTAGATATATAGAACTTATATTTCTTAATATCGCATTATAAGCCTATGTCTTATAGGTATTTAAGGACTATTTAAACGTGCTTTTAATGCTTAGAAAGTAAAAATAAATAAATTAAGATATTATTAATATACGTGGTAATAAATATATTAAGGAATTCTTAAAGTGTATTATTAATATATTGCTAAAATATACTAAGACCGTTCTTTATACTAAACAGCATTACTAGGTATTTAAAAAGTCCCTATTATATACGGAAAGCTATATATTTCTTATCTCCTTTATAAATACGGATTTAATTAAAGGTAGCGACTATATTAAGCTTCGTAAAGTATTATACTTTTACTAAATAATTAAGCGTTTCTTAAAGTAAAGAAATTAGATATTAGTTTTAAATTATAATTATCTTTAGGGCTTAATAATTAATATAGAACCTTAAGCCTTCTTTAGGTTTCTTAATATATGGTATAAATAGGGTAAATAGTAATTACCTAGGGTGAATAAATTCTTTTCCTAGGTGCTTTTTAAGATATTATTATATTATAAGCAGCTCTTCTTGCGATATCCCATATAATAGGCCGAACTTTAGCGTTATACTAGGTTTAAGTTCTATTTTAAAATTATACTTATCTTAATATAGAGGTAATTAGTTAGTAAATTATTTCTTAAATATATTAATTAGATTGTAATATTCTTTAGGTATAAGAGGTTAGGGGTTAATATATTGCTTTAGTTCTAATACCTTCTTAATATCTTCTAGTATTATAGTAAAGATCTTATAGTCTTATATTATATAAAATTTAAGGGGTTTTAATATATTATCTTTGCATTCTTTACCGCGATTAGTAGTTATAACTTTATTATATTAGTTTAAGGTTTATAGTAAGGGTAATTTATATTATATTAAATTTAAATAGTTATATATATATTTATAGGGCAAGTAGTATTTTAAGTAATAACTTTAGTAGTAGGTTATACGGAATTTTAGTATTTTTTTAACCTAGCTAATTAAAGGGTTATGTTGTTTTTAGCTATCTATATCTAAGTATTACCTTATAATACTTTAAGGGTATTATAAATAGGGAAATATATTTAAAGTATTTACCTATCTACATCTTTATAAGAGCGTAGTGCGTTAGTTTACTATATATTAAAGGCTTACTATTAAATCCTCATAGGCCTTAAGGCTTATTAAGTTTTTTTAAATTTAAGCGTTAAGTTTTTGCGTAGTTTATATTAATAAAGCCTATACTAGTAGCTCCGCTATCTATAAGGATTTATACTTCCTTCCATTTTCTAAGTATTTAAATTTCGCTAAGTATATTAAGGGAGTTATATTATATATTAGCGCTAAAAGAGCCTTGACACTTATACTCTTCCACTTTTTATCTTAAGGCGTAACTTAGCCTTAAGATAATTTATAGAATAAGTGCGACTTAAGGACTAAGAGGAGCTACGGCGGACCTTTTTAAATAGGTAAGTTTAGCAATCCCTTTAAATATATCCCTTTTTTCCATATTTAAAATATTCTCTATTTACGGCTTATATTCTTTATTTATTAGTTCCTAAAAGTATATAGGATTAAGTAGCATTAAGGTCCATAGGGTTATATATAAGGCTTTTTAGTTTTAGAGATAGATTGTGTTATGCCTAAGCCCAACCCACTCGGCCATACAAACCACCAAAAAGGTAGCAGCAGTGTCTCGCGACTGGACGGGCTGCCGGTTGGAATGCCTTATAAGCTCTCCAGCCCATACCGCAGGTATGGGTAGCGCATCGCATGACAGATTGCGCTTTAGGGTATATACTAGTTTTATAAAGTTTTAAATATAAGATATAGTTAGCTTTAGGGAATAAGTCTATTTATTATATTAAAGGTCCTTATTAATTTATTAATATATTATAGTAAATTTAGGTAAGTTCTTTAGCAGTTTTTTACCTACTAACTATAATCTAATTTTATCTAAAATAGCTTAACGGAGAGTAGTAACTCTAGCGGCTTTATTCTAATTTAGTTTACTAATAAGGCCTAAAAATTCTAAAAAGAAGCTAGTAAAGTCTTAGTTCCGTTATTATAGGTTTTTAAGTTTAGTAATAGCTATATATTTACGGCTAGGGTTATTATATATTTATTTTAATAAAGAAATAAATTTTTTAAAATTAATAAAGGTGCTATTATAGAAGAATAAGTCCATAGTTTATATAGCATTTTTGCTTAAATAAAACATTCCATAGCTAATCTTGCTAGCTTTAATAGGGTATTAGTTATAGTTTATTAAAAGTTTAAGACAGAGCTTAGTTATAAAGGGACGTAGGTTATTTTAATTTCTATTAAATATTAGAGGGTTAAGGAGCTTTTTAGATTTTGCGGTAAGTACTAGATTCGTTATAGGTACGGATTAAGCTACTATTACTAGTTTAGGGTTTATATTTAATAGGCTAAGTTTATATACAGTTATTTTAATTTTAATTATAGGTATTGCTATTAGGGTCTCTAATATAAGTGCTTTAAGGTTATGGAGTTCTTTGTGGATTGCTCCCATTAATTACTAGTACAAAGCTTCTAATATCGCTCGCTATTAGGCTAAAGCATCTATAAAGGACTATTATATTAAGCTCGGACCCCCGGAACTTGGTCGCCTCCCAAACTCGGTCACTATACCAAAATTAACTTACTTATTTTCTCTACAACGAGTTAATTAATATAGACCAAAATTAGTAGAACTTATAAACGACTATTATAGATTCCAAATCTGGTGTTTATAAGCCTGCGCGAAAAGCCGTGCTTGCATATAGTGTCCCTTTGTCAATTTTAAGCGATTAATTAAATAGCAAGCTATTAACCCGATTTATATATATAATTAACTTCTATATAGGAGGTCTTGTTTATAAATTGAATACTTAAATAGGACCTATAAAGATTTACTCCCTTATATTTATAATTCTAAAAAAATAGTAGCTTAAATATTTAGTTAAAATAGTAATACTAAGCCCTTTAGTAAAATATAGGTAATTAGCCATTTTAACCAAAATNTTATTATTAAATATTAAACTATATAGTTAATAGAAAAGATATAGATTAATAGGGCATAATTAAAGCAAATTTAAAGGTTTTATAATCTTTATAAGAGGGGTAAAAGGGAAGGCTAATATAAAGGTAAAAAAACCTATAATATAGATGAATTTAAAGTAATATTATATATTTATATAAACCTAATTACTATAAGAGGTGCCTATATAAAGGAGGCTTTTATATAGTTACTAAATAACTATAAATATATGTCTATTACAGGGGTAATATTTACCCCTAGTTAATTAATTTTTATTATTACTAATATAGCTACACTAAGCTAAAATGCCTTATTAGATATATATAGCCTTAGGAAATAATTACCTAATTAATTTTATTATATTTAGGTTATTTATTAAACTTTTTTTAACTTAAAACCAAATTATTTAGTAATAAACCCTAATTATTTTTACTTAATAGCTATATAAGCTATTATATAATTAAGTTTTTATTAAAATATAAATTAATTAATATATGACTTGTTTTTTTACTACTTTATTTAATATAGTAACCTTTAAATATATAATATTTCTCCTTTATTAAATAAAAATATTAGGAGTAGATTATAAAGCTTATATTTCTTAATAATATAGCTTTAATTAAGAAGTACTACTTTATTAAGTATTACTATAAGACTTAAAGGGAAGGTCTTATGGCAAAGATAATTAAATTTAGATAGTATATCTTTAGTAGTTATCTATAAAATCTATATAATAGCTTATTTTTTTTAAGTTAAAAATAAAGCTTTAATAGAGGTTCTAAGCCTTAAATAGGCTAGTAATAATTAGGTTAACATTATAGTTACCATAAAGAAGCTTTATAATAGATATTAAATAGATTAAGGCCTTTATAATAGATATACACTTAATTAAAGATTTAGTTATTTTTATAAAAAGTAAATCAATAACTTCAGCGGCTTATTATAAAGGCTATATATATAGACCTTTAAATATATAGCCTATAATTATAACTTAAAGACCTTAAAAGCGTAAAAATCTATAGGTAAGTACCTGTAGATCTAAATATAGACTCTAAATATAGAGATGGAATTAAGGAAGCTATAGAGGAGGTAGAGGAGAAATAGGCTAAAATAAAGGCAAAGGAGCCAAAATCAAAGCCTTATAAGGTGTTAGCTAGAAAGAGCGAAGTCAATATATTAAATAGCATATAGGGGTAAATAGTTAATTTGATTTAGTTGGGTGTAGATAGCTTCCAAAGTGTTGCAACCGATTTTGGTGGGGTAACCGAGTTCGGGCGGTAACCGAGTTCCGGGGGTCCGAGCTTATGGTTAACTATTATAAAAATTAATTTACTGTTTAATAAGTTAGATTTAAAATTCTTATTATTATCAAGCTATAAGTATTTTTTAAAAAAAAAAATTTGACGTACTTCGGTGTTTTTTTGGTGTTTTTAGCCGTGCGTTGAGTGGGAACGTGCACGGCGGGGGGCAAAACTTTAAACTCCGATTGTTTTGTTTTGAAACGACTTCAATCGCGTCTCTGCAAGGAACTTCTACAAAAGCCCCAAACCTTCCCTTGATAATACAATCGAGTGCCGACCGCGAATACGCCAATTGCTGGTGATAAAATACGACGATATCATTGATGGATTTCAACGCTGCAACGCATGTCATGGATGGGCAACCAGAGCCCACAAATGCGGAATTAGTCGAACAGTTTCAAGAGGTTATCGAACTCCAGGAGAAGCTGAGCAGAGAATTTACCACACATTTCATCGCAACGTATAATGATACCATTATTATTATTATTGTGGTTAGCAGCGCTAATAGCAGCCTAGGACTCGGAACATCGATGCTCTCATTTACAACAGTCGATTAGGTGAAACCGATCGCATTCTCGAGATTGTAGACGACTTCACTGGTACACACTTTGGTAATTTCCCTGCAAGGCTGAAGGATATCCGAGCGTGGAATGGTAAGAATAGTGGCTATATCTTTCTAGATTTAGACGAGTGCTAATTGCTAGAAGGCGTCGAGATTCACGACTTTATGATCTTTCTACGATGCCCTAATCCATTACCAAGGACAGATACATGCGAGGGAGAGACAAAGGAGCAGGCAATAGAGCAGATCAAGAAGAAGCTTGGCTTACCCCCCGCCGAGCCTCCAAAAGTAGCTAAGACCCTGCCAGCCGACCATGTCAGTAATATCTCGTTCTGTCCTCTTCTTAAAGCTGATACCTTCCTATCAGATGGATAAGACCGTCTATAACATGGCTTCTGGTAATATAGTAGGTTCGCCCTTCAATCTATCTATTTGATTTATCTACTTACACACATTTAGAAGTCAAGCAAACGAGCTAAGACTAGACCGTCCGGGCCCACAGGTATATCCTCTAGCCGCATTGCCAAGTCTGCCTCAAAACAGAGAGGAAAGTGAACTTCTTCGAAGACATGGTGGAAACTCGTAATGCTAGTGCAGGTGTGGATGCTAGAGGCGGTGTGGCATGCGTTATAACGGAATAATTCTTGGGGCGTCTTGTTTGTTGAACAAGGAGTGGTGAAGCCGTGAGGGGTGGTTATCTTTGTGTGTAGGAAATACAATTAGGTTGTTAAACTGCGCCTAGCTTAGATGTAATGATCTCGAGTCTGAACACGATAGCTCTTTAAATGCTAAGGTCGATGAGTCTAATGCTGAAGTCTTATCAACGCCGAGGTCGACTCACGACATTTGGGGCCGTCATTATAGCCAGTCGATAATATTCTATATTTCGGAGATTTCGATTGGCCCCGGCACTTTTAAACGAGATCTTCTCTATGAAACTACTTTGTCGGAAGCCCGATACTAAAATCTTTATAGCATTATATATTTTTTGGCTTAAGGGTTAGCGTTCTATATATAGCCTATATACTTAACCTTACTGAAGGCCTCTAGGATCGGAGAGACTATATACTATAGGTAAGTGCCTCCGGCACGTGACTGATGACTATTTAAGGTGTCCCAAGGGCATTTTAAGGTAATAGCAATAATATCCCTTATATTCCCTCCCCTGTTTTTTATAGTCGGCCCCTAACTACTATTACCTTATAGTAGAGGAAGATTATTTAAAGCTTGTCTTAGAAGGGGTTTAGAGAGCTATTAGCCTACTGCTATATATATTTTTAACTATCTAACCCCTATTTTAAACTCCTAAAAAAAGCTTAGTAAAGAAAAACATAACTAAAGAAAATTACTACAATATATATTAGACGCCTACTAGAAATATACCGGTAACTATCTAGGTTAACTTAAGGATTTTTATATAACTGTATATTTAAGGCTTTACGCTACTCTATAATTAATTAAATAATTTAATAGTTCTAGAATAGTTCTATAGAACCTTTAGTACAGGATTTAGAGTATAGGGCCTTAGATTACCGCCGCTCCTAACCACTAATATTATCTATAATCTTTTTATAATCTTCTATAATACTAATATATTACTTCTATATTTACCCTTAAGCTATTAAATATAGCTAAAGTATTAATTAGTTAGTTAAAGAGATTTATCTCCTAAGATTTAGTATATATACTTCTAAATCTAATAGTCTTATACTATATAGTTCGCGTAGCTCTACTACCTAATAAATAGAAAAAATACTTTATAATAGCACCTACAGCTATTATACGATTATTAAAACGTCTATAACGTTATTCTTTAATACTATAATATTATTTATATATAATTTAACCCATTTACGTCTTTAACTAACACCTTAGTTACCTTCCCCTAGCGGTGTAGTAAGTTTTTATTAGGAATTTATAGCCTAATAGCTTGTCATCGTATTTTTTCCTTTTAAATCACTACTATAATAGAGTTATATTAGTAAGGTTATAGCTATATACTAAAAGGGTATTAGGAGGTAAATTATAAAGATGCCTTACTTATTAAACTTAATTCTTTTCCTTACTATTAATCTTTATCTAGCTTTATATTTTTCCTTAATATTTTATTATACCTCTTAGGTCTTCTACTAATTACTTTTTTAAGCTAATATCTATTACGGGACACCCCCGTGACGCCTTATACACATCTACCTATTTTTACGGACTTAGCAACCAGAGATTGACTACGAGATAGCAATCTGACGGCAATCTGCCGCATTCTGCTATATTCCGCCAAGTTCTACTAAATCCCGCCAAGTTCTGCCAGGACTACTACCTAAATCCTATTCTACTCTATATACGTTTTAACTAAGTAACTAAGCTAATAATATATACTCTTTTTTCCCGTTTTTCTACCTTATTTCCTTACGTAACGTTTTAACTTTATTACGCGGTTTGTGTGTATAGCTTAATAGTATCTACTTCGCTATATATTATCGCCGCTTATACTTATTCCGTGATAATTTCTTAACGTATTTTAGCTCTACCCTTATAATTAAAACCTTAGCCTCTATTAACTCGTAACTAGTACTAGTTCTATTTAAATAACTTTATCTATACCTTCTTAAAAGACTAGAAGTCTAATAAAAAGATTATAAAAGCTTATAATAGGATTTACTATATATAATCTAATACCTTTGGTCCTTATAATTAGTATATATGTACTAAGAGTAGTAATTATATTAAGATAAGTTTTTCTATCCTTAGATAGTATTCTATTACTAACTTTAAGCTCTCTAATAGCCTAGGCCTAAGTAGCGGCATATCTATTATAGAACATCCCTATAATACCTTATATATATCTACCTATTTCTATTATATAACTCCCGTTCTATACGCTATATTATATACGTAGCTAGCGTTATAGGATTCCCTTTATTGTTTATTGGTTTATTTATATCGTTTAGTAAATAGTTTATCCGCCTCTATGTCCCTATATAGATTTAGCCGCAGCTATATTCCTTTTAAGCTTTTTAATAAGCCGCTTAAGTCTCCACAACAGCTATATATAGCTATTAATTCTTTAAATCTAATATCTGTTTATCTAGCGTTCGTACATAATACTTTGTTATTATAACAATTTCTACTAACTTAGTAGTAGAGGCCGATTATAAGACCATAATCTACTGCAATCTACCGCAATCTGCTGTTCTTTAATATATTCTATTATACTCTATATATATTAACTAAGCAACTAAGTTAATAATATATACCCTTTCTTCCTACTTCCTTACTTTCTTCCCTTATATAACGTCTTAACTTTATTATATAGTTTATATATATAGCTTAATAATATCCTTTTTTTCTTCAATCCATTGTATTATACTACGTATAATACTGCGCATGCAGCCTCTAGGCTATGGCGCTATAGTTTTATATATATAAATCCTCTCTAGGTAGCTTAATATATACTAATAGCTATATCTTAATAGTTTATAAACCCTTAGGGTTTATAGCTCTCTAGTGAAGTACTAAATTGCTATAACTATTAGGTAGTAAAAGGAAATAGTAAAAAAGACTTAATAAAAGAAGAAGAACCTAAGCGCCTATCCCTATCCTATTTTGGTTTAATTCTGTCCTTTTACTTACTAATATCTATTTACTAAAAGCCTAGTAGGAGTTACCTCATTCTAAAGATCCTACTGCTATTAGCCACTTTCTAGTAGCTATTCCTATACTCTATAAAAATAAAAAAAGCGCCTCTCTTCCTTTCTTTATATAAAATAACTTTTTTAAAGAGAGCGACGATCCTAGTTTCCTTTGCATCTCTTTTCTATCCTTTATATATAGGTTGCAGTCTAGTAGTAGGTGCTTAGGGGTTTGTAAAGCCTTATATTCCCTAAAGCATCTGCCTTTTTTTATCTTTCCCTATTGTTTTAAAGAAGGATTTAAAGTAGCCTTTTCCTAGCTTTAGCTGAAAGAAAGCTAACTATAGCTTTTTAGGATATTTATTCTTAGGAGCTTTAAGAGAAAAGGAATAGCTTCCTTTATAGATCCTAGTGTAGTATTTTCCTTTATTTTTGTTCTGCTGCCAATTAGTTTTTTACTATTCTAATATTGTTTCTCTTGCTGCTCTCCCTATATAAGCTAAAGAAGTATAAGAAGATTGTATTTTTCTTCTAGAGAGGCCCTTTTTAGCTAGTTTATCTACTATTTCATTTCCGTAAAATTCCTAAATGGCTAGGAACCCAATAGAAGTTAATAGAGATATTCCTACTAACTAGATAGGAACAACTTTGTGTAATTTTAAAGACTAGTTTTTGCCCTCCTGTAAGAGAATTAAGCTATAATCTTTTAATAGCTGCTTGGCTATCTATATTAATAATATCTACTTTATTACCGCTTATACTTACTCCGCAATACTATACTACGTTAAACTATACTCTATACCGCTCCGCCTAGTATATAAATAAAATAACCTATACGCCACGCTTACCAAACAAATAAAGAGCCTGTAAAAGGCTTTTATAGACGCCCTTACTTAATAAGAGACCTAATATTACGGGATAATCAAGTCCCTAAGAAAAGAGGTTAAAGAGATCCGTTAAAACCTACTATCTCTATTAGTATTAACCTATAAGTACTAAGTAGAAGAAACGTGTCTAGAACTAGCTCCTTAACCCTAAATTTACTAATTTAGGCTTATATAAAAAAGCTAGCCTAATATCTTTCCAATCTTTCTGCCTATTCTAGTAAAAGAAAGAAGCTACGCTTCTTTTTTAACTGGCTTTAAAATAAGCTAAACGGTAATATTAATCGTTACTCCACCCTTAATAGTTAGCTATAATATACTATAAGTCGCTTAAAAAGAGACGCCGTGGAAATTATATACCTGTTTTAACCAAACACTATAAAAGAGCTAGTCGCTATACTAGAAGTATCCTATAGTAACCCTAACTAAATTACTACGGTATAAAGGAAACTAAATAAGATAATATAAGGCTCTAAGAACCTCCTATTACATCTTACTAAGTTATACCACTACGCTAAAGAGACTAGATAGAATAATACACCTTAATTAATCGTCTATATTGGCAAAACATCATCTCCCATCAATGGCCTCAATGGTTAGTAGTTGACGCAATTGGCGCGTAGTTAAGGGCATTTAGCAACTCGACCAACTAGCCAATATCGTGTTTTTTTACGCGCAGCCTACGCGCGGCCTGCGCGCAATTTACGCAATTAGTAATTTAGTTTATTTACCTTTTTACTTATAAAATATTAAAAGTCTTTTAAGTCTTGTCTCGTTCTCAGACCTTTTTACTAAGGCTTACCTTGCTAAGCCACTAGCCGCTTTTAGCAAGACCTTTATAAAAAGGTCTAGTATATAGTTTGGATTTTTATTAGTCCCGCGTAGAGTATTTAGGCCTATATACACCTACTTTAAACTAAATTATCTTAACTTTTATAGCTCTCTAAGCTATTCCTAATGGCTAGAATTACTAAATTATACCTAGCGAAGAAGGCTATATTGACCAATTTGCCTAATTCTAATTTATTGTCTAATTGTCGCGTCTAACACCCCTAAGTTATAGCAGCCGCACCTCCCTTATAACTACCGCCGCCCTCTTTTTACTATAGCTAGAGTATCTAAACTAACGAGCTAGCTTTAAATAATAATTAAGGACTATAAGTCTTTTATTTAGAACTTAAAGGAGTTAATTTAATATTAGAATAGCTATATAAGCACTACTAAAGCTTTATAACTTTTATTAAGTATTATATAACTACTTCCAACCCTTTTAATTACGATATACTAGAGTAATGTATAAATAGGCTATAGAAGGCAATATTTAAAGAGCTAAAAGTTAAGGAACAGCTTATAGTGAATAGTAATTGCTAGCTAGAAAGGCTTTATTAAGAACCTCTATATAAGTAGATAGAGTAAGAGTTAGAGGATCTTATACGCCTAAAAGAAAAGAACGGAGTTATTATTCCTAGTAAGCTTAGATGTTTTAACGCTAAAGAACCAGTTAAAAAGCTTAGGCTTAATATAATTACTGCTAATATATAGCGCCTTACTCTAACGCTATAGAGTTTCCTTAGAGCTTTAGTTTAGTAAAGGCCATAACGTAGTCGGTGGGCTAGTGGCCCACGTAGGCTAGTGGCCCACTTTAAAACTTACTAAATTTATACCTTAATATCTTAACAACCACTTAATAATAAATTCCAATAATTTAGATTTGGACTTTTATATACACTCTACAGCTTCTATTAAAGTTGCATAGTAATTAAGTTAGTAGTTTTTAAGATATTAAATTTCGGGGGCTAAAATAAGGCTAAATTACTATATCTTAAAAACTACGGAACTATTTACTATATAACTTTAATAAAAGCCATAAAGTATATATAAAAGTCTAAATCTAAATTATTAAAATATATTATTAAGTGGTTATTAAGATATTAAAGTATAAATTTTCTAATTTTTGGTTAGGTTTTGAGGTGGGCCACTAGCCCGCGGACTACGTTATACCAATTCTCGCGATATTACGCCTTACTATAATAAGATCTTTATAGTGTGCGTAATCCTAGCAAATATATAAGCCCCTTAAGCCGGCTTCTGGTTCTATACTACTTTAGGGATTTATTTATATATTTTATAGGTATTAAGTAAAGGTATATTACACTTCTTTATAAGTTAGGAGTTATAATATTATATACTAGCTTTACTAAAATATAAAAGGAGCTAGAGAAAGTTAGTAGAGTATATACTTCTATACTTAAGGGTTTAGATAAGATATCTCCGTTACTATAGGCAGAGGATATAGTTAAGGTATCTTAGCTATAGATCGCGCACTTAAGACGTCTTAGTTACTGCTAGTATAATAAATAGTAACTTTCTTATAGTATATAATTAAGGTAACTGCTTTAAAGAACTAGAACCAGCTAATAATTATATATAATAACTTTAACTAAAATAAAAAGGGTTTAATATAAGACTATATTAAACACTAATAAATACTTCTCTGCTACTACTTCTAAACTTATACTTAATCCCAAGTTTCTATATAACGGTCTTTATATTTCTATACTTAAAACTATAGAATAGCTTACTTATAGCGCGATCTTTAATTATCCTAGTAATTAAGTAGACAGATATATAGAACAATACTAGTTATATTAGATTGCTAAGGCTATTACATATATAATACTAAAAGTTGAAGAGCTTAATATTGCCGCAGACTTCTAGCCTAATATACCTATTATTAATCGTCTCCTTCTATAAAAGCTATACTACTTTATATTAGGTCTAATTCTAGACAATAAGGGCGCTTCAGAGGGCATGTATAGTGCTATTAGGAATTTATTTAGTGGTAATAACGGCGAATATAGGTTTTAAGAGGGCTAGCTAGGATAAGCTGCCTAAAACTCTTAAGAGTGTAATAAAGCCTTATAGAAAATACTACGGTAGATTTATTAATAGGCTAGGTATATAGGTAATATAATAAAGCCTTATAGTAGAAACTACGGTAGACTTATTAATGGGCTAGGTGTATAGGTAAATAGGAAGTTAATAATATAATAATAACTAATAGAGTAGTTACCTAATAGATTAACTCTAATTATATTTTAAGATTTATTATAAAGAAGAGAACTATCTAGGTAGGGACTATAGTCCTTTAAATACACAATACTGCGCCTAAGAAATGTACTAAGTACGTTAGTACATTACGTTCCTATATTCCTACGTTTCTATATTCTAAACTTATTACGTAACTAACTACGTAACTTAGCTACCCCTTATCCTATAGTTTAACTAGTTCTAGCACCTCTTGTACTTTTACCACTAGTCCATTTATATCTCTCCTTAATAGTACCACTACTGCTAATATAAGGTCCGTAACACTATCCCCCTCCTTTTTATTTTTGTCCTTAAAAATATCTCTTATCTCTAAGTTATTTATTAAAGGTATAGCATTCCTATCTTTAATTTAATAACCTTTATTATTCCTAATGCCTTTTATTAGATCTTCTATATCTAATTATTGTAATTAGCTAATAACGTTAATTTTTTCACTTAGTAAAGTTATACTATTCTATTTTTAGTACGCGGAAAAGAAGTTAGTATATGTTATAATTACGGCTCTATCTAGTTACTAACCTTCCTCCTATACTAAGTGTATATAAGCGAATATATAATTGTCTTATAATATTTAATCCGTTTCTAACGCTAAATATATACGTTTTACGATTTTATATAATTGTCTTATTCCTTATTTAATTTATCTTAGGGTCTTACGTATTAGTAGCAGCTAAAAGACTAAAGAGTAAGCTAGCTAAGGCTCTTACTAAGGTTTAATATTACTCTAATAAAGCGTCTTAGGCCCTAAAAGCTTAACTAGATACTTATACTTAGTTATTTCGTTTAGTAAAAGCTTATAAGAAGGTGCGCTCTAAATAGTTACGTCTTATTAAGTAAGGTCTCTTTAAGCTTAAGGCTAAGGAGGCTAAAAAGGATTCTAATTAAGTTAAGGCGGAAACAGCTAATACGCTAGTGGTAGATCCCTTAAATAATCTGGTTTATTTATCGCCTTTAACTAATTCCTTTATCTTTAGCTCCTTCTTAATATTACCTAACTCATTCTCCTTTAATACTCCTATACCTTTTCTATAGCGTTTTTTAGGTTTTATAGTAGCTCCTAGGTAGTCTTATTATAGCCTATTTACTTTATTTATACTCTATTTTATAATTAATGTCCTTATAATTAATAATCTTTAAAACTTACTATTTATCTTCCTTTTTATTACAGAGTAAGTATAAGCGACGATAATATATAGCAAGGTAGATATTATTAAGCTATATAAACTGTATAAGGAGATTAAGACGTTATGTAAGGAAAGAAGGTAGGAAAACGGGAAGAAAGGGTATATATTATTAACTTAGTTGTTTAGTTAATACGTATACGGAGTAGGATAGGATTTAGGATATAGTTCTAGTAGAACTTAGCAGAATTTAGTAAAAATTAGCAAAATATAGCAGATTCCCGTCAGATTACTATAAGTCGCGGCAAATTACGGTCTTGTAGATAGTAGAAGTAGGTAGGCGTGTATAAGGTATTACGGAGATGTCCTATAACAGTACTCCCTCTTTAAACTCAAGCTTCTGTAAAATGGGGCTGTAGTAGTTCTAGGTGGAGTTTATAAAAGTCTTCTATAGCTTATATAAGTTCTATAGAGTTAACGGGTTCCTATAAGGGCTTAGTAAAGCCTCTTTATTTTATAAGATATATATATTAGCGTTTCCGTTTATTATACTTAATATTATTAATTCTTTGAATAAAGTACTCGTTTTTACTATTTACTTTAACTAGTAGGGGAGGGTCTTATATTTATCTAGGCAGGGCGTTTAATATAAGGGTAGTAGGGTGGAGAATTAACGTATAGAATACGGGGTGGATTTTAACCGTATTAGGGAGCTTTAGTTAGTAGGCGTAAGAGGAAATAACCTTATTAATCTTATAAGGGCTAGCGTTCTTCTAATTAAGTTTCTTAGTAGGTTATTTTATATTTAGGTTTCTTATATTTAGCTAAATAAAGTTACTAATTTAGTAGGCTGGTGCTAGGGTTTGTTTCTTATTCGCTGTGGCTTTATAGATAGATTGGGCCCATATTATTTTATTAGTAAGAAACTGTTATAGTTCCTCTATCTTCTTTATAAATTTATTTACTTTTATAACTTATAAGGCGTAATATATAGGGCAAGGAACATTCCTAAAAGGTTTAAAACCTATTTATAGGTGCTAGCTATAATTGGCTAGGAATAGGGAGACCTTTATAGTTTCTGAGACGGAATTATTTATAGTAAACTTAGTAAATATATGCCAGTTAATTTAGTTATTTTATAAATATAACGTGTATATCTGGATATACTATTCTATTATAGCGTTTATACGTTCCGTTTAACTGTCTACTTCTAGGTAATATATAGTAAATAGTAGTGCTTTAATACGGAGTTAGGTAGTTAGTTTTTTCTAAAATATAGAGATAAACTAGCTGCCTCTATTAGAGATAATCGTTTTAGGGAGTCTATAGAGTTATTATATATAATCTAGGAATAGTTAGGCAATAGTAGGCGTTAATATATTAGGGCAGGCGATTAAGTGCCTTATCTTAGATAGTTAGTCTATAACTACTATAATATTTATATAGCCTTTACTTACGGGGAGGTCAACAATAAAGTTAATTAAGATATCCTTCTATCTTTAGTTTAGAACAGGTAGTGGCTTTAGGAGGCCGTTATACGTCTTATATAAAGCTTTAGCTCATTAGTAGATATAGTAGCTAGAGACGTATCTTCGTATTATATTATATATATTCGGCTAATAGTATCTTTATTAAAGCAGTTCTAGGGTTTTTCCTTAGCCTAGGTGGCTAGCTATTAGTAGATTATATATATATTTAAGGAGCTTAAGCTTAAGTTTGTTATGGTTAGGTATAATTAGGCGGTTTTAGTAATATAAGCAGTTTCTACAAGCTTTGCATTTACTTAAAGAAATCTTTTTAGAGCGTTTAATGCCATCTTATATTAGCTTAAGCGTCTCTTAAATAAACTTGTTATTTAGGTATTTGTTAACTATAATCTATTTAATTAATTAATTAGTTATTTTAAGGACATGTATTATAAAATCTTTAATAGGAGGGTTAAATAGTTTAGGGCGAAGTAGGGTCTAATTTTAGTAAGAGCGCGCTTCTTTTAGGGCTAGCGCGTCTTATAAGTATTAGGTTAGGGCGTTAGGCTTTTAACCTTAAATGCCCAGGCGGTATATAATTAAGAATTAGAAATAAGATAGATATTCTAACTAGCGGGCCTAATAATAACTTAGCTATTTTATAGTTGTAAAGTACTATAGGTTCTTATAGTCGCTAAGGACCTTAATTAAAAATTTGGCGCCTTTTAGTTTGGGTTGCCATTATTTAAAATATCTAATAATAGCTAATAATTCCTTATTATAGATCTTGTAGTTATATTTAGCTAGGCTTAGTTATTTTAAGAAGTATACTATAGGGTATAATACTCTATCCTCATTATATTGAGATAGGATGCCTTTAGTAACGTAGTTAGATAAGTTGGCTTTTATAACACTTATTTAGTTTAGGTTAAAGTGTTAAAGTATAAGCGTAGTAGTAAATATAACCTTTAGATAGGCAAAGGCCTTCTTATATTCCTTATTAAAGATAAAGACTTTATCCTTTTAGGTTAGAGCTATAAGAGGTAAAACTAGGGCGGAGAAGTTATTAATAAACTATTAGTAGAAATTAGCAAATTTTATAAATGCTCTTACGTCCTTAACGTTCTTAGGTTCTTACTAGTTTATAGTTACTTTAACTTTCTTTAGGTCTATTTATATACTATTTATAAAAATAAAGAGTTTAAGGTATAGGACTTCCGTTTTATAAAACTTGTATTTATTTATATCTAATTATAGACTAGCTCCGTATAAGGTTTATAAAATAAGATTAACATATTTCTAATATTGGGTTAGGTTATTACTATATATTAGGATGTTATTAATATAAGTAGTATAAAAGATGTCTAAGTAGAAACGTAGGGTATTATTTATATAATTTTAAAACAAGCTTAGAGCGTTTATAAGGCCAAAGTGTGTTACTAAGTACTTAAATAGTCTATATTGGGTATGAAATGCAGTAAGCCATTTATCTCCTTTTGTAATGCGGAGACGGTTAAATACAAAAATGATATTAAGCTTTGTATAATAATAAGCCTTACTTAGTCAGTTTAGTGTCTTTTATATTAATGGGATTGGATATTAGTTCTTAACGGTAACAGTATTAAGAGCTTAGTAGTCTATATAGAAGCATAAACCGCTACTAGGTTCCTTAATAAAGATTACTAGTACGGCTATAGGCGATAAGCTTACTCTAATAAATCCTTTACTTAGGTTCTTGTCTAAATACTTTTATAGCACTTAAAGTTTATTTTAGATTATTTTAGATTATTTTATATAAAGGTCTAAATCTAGACTGCTTTCCTTCTTTAAGTATAATCTTATAGTTGTATAGTTAGTATTCTAGTAGCTTATCGGCTTCCTTTTATAATAATGCATTTAGGCAATAATAATACTCTACTAGTACCTTTATGGTAGGGTTAGTATGCTTCTTTAGTGCTAAGGCCTTCTTAATATTAGCTATTATAACAGCGAAGATCGTATACTCGGGTTTTTTAGCAAGTTGCGCTAGTGGGGTAGCTCTAATTATATAGATATCTAGGGTGCTAAGCTTGCTTAGATTATCTATAGTTTCTTATTTAGGCTTAGGTTTAGTATTAAGTACGGAGTTAGTATTAGATTTAGGTTTAGGTTCTTTAAGAATTCTTTTTATAGTAGAATACTAGTCCTTTTAGTATTTTTATATATAGAGCTTAAGCTTCTACTTAGCTTAGGGCGGTATAGTGCTTAGTAATAACTTATAGAATTTAGTAGAGTTTTCGGATCCTTAGTAGGTGTTAGTAAAATTCTTATACTAGTAGAATCTAGTAGATTCCTTAGGCGTAGAGTGGACATTAATAGAAATCTTATATTAGTAGAATTTAGTAGAATTCCTAGGTTAGTGGAATTTAGTGGATTCCTTAGGTACGGGGTAGATAGTTATTATAATCTTAGACTAGTAGATTCTAGTAGATTTTTTAGATTTTAGTTTTAGGTCTAAGTAGCAAGTTATAAGGCACTTCTGCTTATAATAGAAGGTGGTAAATAGAAGCTTAAGGTTATCCTAATTAATAGTTACCTTATATAGCTTTATCTAGGGTTATTTAAGGATTACTGGGTAACCTAGGGTAGTAATAAAAAGTTTAATTAATTCTTCGTGGTTTAGGTATTAGAGTCTTAGGAATACTACGTAAGTAATATATCCTAAAATAGTGTGTTTGCTATTAAATCTAAATACGTTAATATACTAGTTAATAGGGGTTAGGGTAAAACTATTATCTTATATAAAGATCTTGTTAATAAATCCTATACCGCTAGCTCTTATGTTAATTAGGATTTAAGTATTAGCCTATTAACTATTCTACCAAAGACGGCAGTTAATAGTTATGCTATATTCCTAAGAGTTAGAGTTTATAACATTAAATGTGTTTAATAAGATCCTATAGTAGAACTGTTTTAGAAAGCGACTTAGCTCTAGGACTTTCCTTTTAGAGGTAATTAGGGTAGGGTTCTTATAGAATATTAGTTGTAGCTTCGTCCTTATAAATAGTACTTACTAAATATAGGGCTAAAACTAGGTAAAAATTAGGGATAGTAACTAGAAGATTAATGCGGTAAACGGCTGCTAGTATTAGCCGTTTATAAATTATGTTTAGGTATAGCGACGGAGCAGTAGTTAGAGGTAAGAGCTACTTCTATATTTAAAGCAGAGGCCTAGCTTAATACGTCGTTCTTATTTAAAGGACCCTAGTAAGGCGTACCCTAGGGTTCTAGTGTTAATATCCATAGCGTTAAGGTGCTTAGGCTAAGATAATAACTTAATAGATATTTATAGGGTTGTTATATTATATTAAGGAGCGGGCTTCGGTATTAGGCGTAGTATATTATTATACCGTTTATTAATAACGTTTATATAGGTATTAAGGGCTCCTAGTGGGTCTATGCCTATTAGGGAGGTTTTTAGTTTAGGACTTAGGGATTTAATAAGGCTATTAATTAGTGCGGAATCGTTTTAGCCTATTTCCTTTATATAATGGTTAAATTTAAAGAAGTATATTAGAAAACTTTTTATTCCTTAAGTTATATAGTTTATCTTTCTTTAAGCAGTAGCTTAGTGGTTTAGGTTACTATATATAGCTTTAAGAAGTACAACTAGGCTTTATACTAAGTTTAGCTAAAGAGGTTTAATAAGGTTAGCTATATCTCCTTTTAGTCAACTTAGGGCGTAATAGAGTTGGTTAGCTTTAGTTAGGTAATAGTTAGTATTACTAGTTAGCTTATTTTTAAGCTAGCTTAGAAATAATTAGAGCTTTTATTATTTATTAATAAATACTAAAGAATCTAGTAGTTATTTAGATTGTTTTAGTATAGTAGTTAGCTTAGGGTAAGTAACTACTATAGGTTCGGGGCTTATGTTCCATAGATTTATCTCCAAAAATAGTATTTAGTCTTAAGGTCCTAGCGTAGGCATCTTAAGGGCGCGGACTTCTTCTTTGAGGTCCTTAATTAATTGCTAGTATTATACTTCTTATTTAGCTTATTATTAATTTAAAGTAGCTTAGTTTTATTTAAGGGCGTTTATAAAAGACTTCTATATCCTTACTAATTATTTTTAAAGTATGGATATAATACCGGCGGCTGTTATAAGGGCTTTAGGTTTATTCTATATATTAACAATAGTATAGGTAGTTAACGTAATATAGTATTACAGAGTAAGTATAAGCGACGATAATATATAGTAAGGTAGATATTATTAAACTATATATATAAACTGTATATAGAGGTTAAGACATTATATAAGGAAAGAAGGTAGAAAAAGGGGAAGAAAGGGTATATATTGTTAACTTAGTTACTTAATTAATATATATACGGAGCAGAATAGGATTTAAGATATAGTCTTAGTAGAACTTAGCAGGATTTAATAAAACTTAGCAGAATATAGCAGATTGCCGTTAGATTACTATAGGTCGCGGCAAATTGCGGTCTCGTAAATAGTGAAAGCAGGTAGGCGTGTATAAGGTATTACAGGGGTATCCCATGACACTTTTATCCTCTATATATATCTACTTTATAAACTAGTAGCTCTACGTCTCTATATACTAGCTTTAGTATTATAATATATTATATAGGGTAAATCTTTATTTTTATTAGTAAGTTAAGTTTATATATAACTTTTAAAATCTTAGCTATAATTTTAAATAGTCCTAGTTTAACGTAATCTAACTTCTTACTTAGTTGTTAACTTATAAAAGTTTTATATAATAGCTATACTTTATCTCCCTCCTTTAGATCTAGTCCCTTAAATCTCTTAGCATTATAGTACTTTTTAATTTTATTTTATACTATTTTTATTATAAAACAGAGGTCCTTATATAAAATTTTATTAGAGTCTTAATTTTTTCCTTTACTATACTACTTATTTTCTTTACTTATTATAGTAATAACGATATTTTAGGCTTATATCTATAATTTACCTAAAATAGTAATATCTTTATATCTTTCTATAGTATCGCATTATATATAAACTATATAACTAGTAATAATAATACCTAATTATTCTATGCGTAATTAATATAATATCTTAGATACTGCTCTAATATCTAATTTAATCTTTTTATTTACCCGTCTATCTGCGAATAATATATAATAAAAGTTACTACTTTAACTCCTTATTCCGCTAAAAATACCTCCTAGAATACTATTATAAATCTTAAATCTCTATTTAATATAATTTTTCTTAGTACTCTATATCTTATAAACACTTCTTTAATATAAACTCTAGCGATATCCTCTACTAAGATTTCTTCTATACATGCTATAAAGTAGCCCTATTTAGTTAACTTGTCTACTATTATAAGAATTATATTATACTCTTATCCGGTAATAGGATCTCTTAACCTTAGTAGTTTTATAATAAAGTTCTATAATATAACTTCCTATAGTCTTTGTAGTATCTTAATAGGCTATAGCTTTCTATACAGCTTATACCTTATTAGTTTATTCCTTTAGTAATTTAGATATTCCCTTATAGCTTCTCTTACTAAACCCTAGATTCTATTAATAATATACTCCTCTTAGAGTCTTAACACTAGCCCTTAGGCTCCGTTATATCCCTACGTTATTCCCTTATAGAATTCTTTAATAAACTCTTTTATAATTAACTTAGGTATATACATTACTTCTTAGTTCTTATACTACTCTATATATTACGGGGCGGGGGCAGTGGCTATAGAGCGTATGTATTTAAGGAGTCTATAAGACGTTACGCGATTAATTATAAGGATTAAGAGCGTAAGGAGGTGATATACCTACGCGTAGCTGACGTAAGCTATACGCGAGGTGTATGCAAGAGCACGGGGCTCTCCTATAGAGGCCCCTACGGTGGGGTTCCGTAACACTACCCCCCCTTCTATAAAGGTGGAGCTCCGGCGATACTATGGTTACTATATATATATAGAAGGGACACTTAAGGTATATAGAGAAGAAAAAAGGGGTATCGCTAAAGGCTTGTAATAATGTTACGTAATAAGACTTAGCACCTAAAAATCTAACTAATTAGATAATTTTAACCGCTGGTTAAAGTTCCTAGATATCTTGACAAGTTTCTAGTTACGTAATCGCACTTTACCGTTATATAATGGCAATCTGCGGCAATTTAATGGTAATTTAATAGCAATTTGCCCTTATATAGTAATGTATAACGGCTTAACTCTATAAGGGCTCCTATAGAGGATTAAGTATAAAATCTCTGCTTAGGCCTAGTTTCTATAGTTTCGCGTAATAAAAATCGCTAATTAGATACTTTATATCTTTAAAGTCTTTCTATAGTTACTATTCTGGCTAATTTATATTAAATCCTGTATAGATAGCTCTATAGTAGAGCCACCGTCCTCTGCCTTTACTAAAGTATTTAGAATTAATAATTTGTTTAATGGTCTACTCCTTATAGTTCTTATCTTTATTCTTGTCTTAGATTAGTACTAATAGGGTATAGCGGTTATAGATAATAGTGTAGTTAAGGTAGGTCGTCTAGGTAGATTTACTTATTAGGATTATATACGCGTATAAATATCCTAGTTAGTTATAGGCGGTAATAGCGTTATAAAATAATTTTTAAATAAATATATAATAAATATATAATAAATATTGATGAGTTTAGCGATTTTAAAAGCGAATTAGCCACGTAGTAACTGCGTTTAATATTCGCGAATATTGCAGAAGGTCTTAGCATTGTGCGTTACTAAGATGGATACTATAAGCAATATATAGACGCTAGTATATAATTATAGTTGCCAAATACGCAGGTTGCTAGCAGGTTGTACGTAGGTTACGCGTAGGCTATACGCAGGCCGCGTGTTAAAAAAACACGATATAGGCTAGTCGGTTAAGTTGCTAAATGCCCTTAACTACGCGCTAATTGCGTTAACCACTAACCATTGAGGCCATTAGTAGGGTACTATATTTTGCCAATATATAGATTTTTATAGTCGCTAAGGACCTTAATTAGAAATCCGGCGCCTTCTAGTTTGGGTTACTATTATTTAAAATATCTAATAATAGCTAGTAATTCTTTATCGTAAATCTTATAGTTATATTTAGCTAGGTTTAATTGTTTTAAAAAGTATACTATAGGGTATAATACTTCTTCTTTATTATATTAAGATAGAATACCTCTAGTAACGTAATTAGATAAGTCAGCTTTTATAACACTTATTTATTTTAGGTTAAAGTGTTAAAGTATAGGTATAGTAGTAAATATAACCTTTAGATAAGTAAAGGCCTTCTTATATTCCTTATCGAAGATAAAGACTTTATCCTTTTAGGTTAGAGCTATAAGGGGTAAAACTAGAGCGAAGAAGTTATTAATAAACCGTTAGTAGAAATTGGCAAATCCTATAAAGGCTCTTATATCCTTAACGTTCTTAAGTTCTTACTAGTTTATAATTACTTCGACTTTCTTTAGGTCTATTTATATACTATTTATAGAAATAAGAAGCCTAAGGTATAGGTCTTCTATTTTATAGAATTTGTATTTATCTATATCTAATTATAGACTAGCTCCTTATAGGGCTTATAGGATAAGATTAATGTATTTCTAGTATTTCGTTAGGTTATTACTATATATTAGAATATTGTTAATATAAGCAGTGTAGAAGATATATAGGTAGGGGCGTAGGGTATTATTTACGTAATATTAAAACGAGCTTAAGGCGTTTATAAGGCCGAATAATATTACTAAGTACTTAAATAATTTATACTAGGTACGGAACGTAGTAAGCTATTTATCTCCTTTAATAATATAGAGCGGTTAAATATAGAGATAATATTAAGCTTCGTATAATAGCAAGCCCTACTTAGTTAGTTTAGTATTTTCTATATTAATAGGATCGGATATTAGTTCTTAATAGTAACGGCGTTAAGAGCTTAGTAGTTTATATAGAAGCGTAAACCGCCGCTAGGTTTCTTACTAGTATAGCTATAGGTAAAGAGCTTTGCTCTAATAAATCCTTTACTTAGTATTAGGCTATAGAGACGCACTAGCCGTAACCGGCTTAGCGTAGGCGAGGCGCAGGCGAGGCGCCTATAAAACGTAGTCGCCCCGCATTAGAGAACAGCAGAATTTAGTTCTATAGTTCTACTTCATTAAGAACTAGATACTCTTTGCATCCCGCTACTGTTATTATATTACTACATACCCTAAGGACCTTAGCGTCCTAACAGTACTGAATTCTTATCCCTTTTTAGGGGTGGTGGCCCGACAACACAGCGGTCTACTAAGGCCACAACTACGTAGCGGCAACCCTCTGTCGAGAAGACGACCTATATTTATTAACTATATCACAGCCTATCGACCTAATGGCGAGACGAGGGTGTACTAGCGTAGTGCGTACTATTAAGCCTGGAGATCGGCCCTAGGATAATATAGGCGAACCTATATCGTCCCGGACAGAACCAGAAGCTACGGATAAAGGGGATATATAGGAAAAAATATAACGGCTAGAAAACGAAAAGCTATAACTCCTAGAGTAAAGTAAACTATACTTACTTAGGAAAGAGGTGGAAGTGCTAAGACGGCGTTAACGCGGTAAGGTGACGTTGACTCCCATTCCTGACCTAGATCTATAACCTTAAACTATCCTATTGGAGTACTTAGATGGTAGCTAGATGCGTCCGAACCTTAAGCGGAAGGCTACTAATATAATAGGCGCTTTATTAAAACGGGCCGTTAAAATAGAGAAGATTGCTTTATATTATGGTAAGACCATATAAGAGTACTAAGACTTCTATAATAGCTTAAAGCTAGCGTTCTACCTAGAGTATAACGGCTTCGCGGATAAGGATACTAAAGTTGCGTTTACTATATAATATATAAAGGGGACCAACCGAACCCTTTGGCTGTAGTATAAAGATAACCACCTAGACACGCAGTTTACCTAGGAGGAGCTAATAGAATTCCTAATTAACCAAATTAAAAGTCCTATTAATTGAGAACTCTATATAGCCCTAATATATGTAAGGGCAATGTAACGAACCAATTAACCTATAAACGAGTTTACTGCTTACCTAACCTCCTTAGAAGTATAAATTAATCCTCCCTATAATATAAAGCATCTAATAATATACCTGTTCGCGAAGCTATGGCTAGAGCTACGGCTATTAGGAGTTTCTATAAACTTAAAATTAGCTAGTTTCTTTAGCTGCCCTATTAAGGAAAAACCAAAAGAGCGTAAGTGCCCTATAGGCTAGAAGTAATAGGCGCGCCGTGAACTTAAATATAAAGACTACCCCATCGGGTAACTTAGGGAAAGTAGACTCTAAAACCACCGCTAGCGATATAACGGCGGGGTAAAGTAGTACCGCTAGGGGTTTAACCCAACCTAAGGAGAACTACAAAAATTATGGCAAGCTAGGATATTAGTGGCGACAGTGCCTAAAAACACGATAGTACCAGCCGTAGTTAAGTAGCGTAAACGCTATCTTAACGCTAGGAAAAGGCAGGCGCCCTTGGAGCCCCTTATACTTATAGGGCGTAAGCTACTACTAGATTATAAGGAAGCTATTACTATTTTAGGAGAAGTCCTATCTAAGCAAACCTAAAAGGAGACCTTAGTAATGCTTAATCTCGGCGCCGAAGTAAATGTAATTAATTAGCAATTCATAATAGAGTATAACTTTAAAACACTAGACGTAGAATTGCCTACTTACTTTTAGTTAAATAAAACTTAGGTATATTACTATAAAGCCTATAAGGTACTATTAAGAATAAAGGACAGCTAGGGCAGGATAAGGGAAGTAACCCTTATCTGCTATAGAATGGCTAACACATCCCCCACTATTACCCTAGGTATGCTAGGGTTAAAGAAGGCCCGACTTTTTATTAACTATAAGGCGAAGGCGTGGCGACAGAAGCTAGATGGCTCGTCCCTGTTACTATAAACCCCTAAGGGTTTTGCGGAGTCTCTCTAGAGGGAATCTAGGGTCTTCTCCCTAGTAATTACTAAATTAATACCTAGTAAATAAGACGACGGCAGCTTACTGGTTCTTCCCCTATAGTTAAAAGAAGCTAGCGATATCTTCTTATATAAGGAAGCAGGAAAGCTACCCTAATACTACTAGGGCGACTATGCTATTAACCTAGAAGAGGGATAGGAGGTCCTATATAGACCGCTCTATAACCTTTCGGTTAAGGAGCTAGAGGTACTAAAGGAGTACTTAGATAATGCCTTAGCTAAAGGTTAGATCTAACTAAGTACTAGTCCCGTAGGGGTACCTATCCTATTTATACCTAAAAAGAATAGGAAGCTATGGCTCTGTATAGATTATAGAGGCCTTAATAAGGTAATAATTAAGAATCGTCTCGCACTACTATTAATTAGTAAGACCTTGGACCGCTTAGTAGGTTCTAAGATTTTTACTAAGTTAGACTTAACGAATGCGTACTACCGCCTTTGTATCTATTGGGGCGACAAGTAAAAGACGGCGTTCCGCATACGTTATAGCCACTTTAAGTATTTAGTTTTGCCTTTTAGGCTAACTAATAGACTAGCGACCTTTTAGGGCTATATTAATCGGGCCTTATTAGGACTGGTAGACGTCTTCTATATAGTCTACCTTAATAATATTCTAATTTTCTCTAAAAATCTAGAGGAACACTAGCGCCACGTACTAGAAGTGCTATATAGGTTATAGTAATATTAACTATATATAAACCTTAAGAAGTGTAGGTTTAGTGTATAAGAGGTTAAGTTCCTAGGATATATTATTAGTCCTAAAGGCGTAGCGATAGATCCTAGCCGGGTAAAAGCTATTACTAAGTAGGAGAGCCCTTAATCCTATAGGGATATCTAGGTCTTTCTAGGTTTTGCTAACTTCTATTACCGGTTTATCTATAAGTACTCTGCTATTGCGAAGCCTATTACTAATCTCCTTAAGGGAGTAAAGAACGGCTGTAAAGCTAGGCCTCTTAGTTAGCCTAAAGAGGCGAAGCAGGCAATGCGCTGGCTCTGCGACGCCTTTACAACGGCGCCGCTTCTGCGACACTATACGCTGGGCTTACTGACCCGGTTAGAGACTAATACCTCTATATAAGGCCTAGTAGCAATTATATTATAGCTGTTTAAAGATAGTCTTTAGTATCTAATAGCCTTTTAGTCTAGGAAGCTTTCGCCAGCAGAGTATAATTATAAAACCTATAATTAGGAGCTACTAGCTATTGTGGAGGCTTTTAAGCATTAGAGATACTATATTAAGGGGCTATTAAGCCGCCTAGAAGTGCTTACAGACTATAATAATCTAAAGGGTTTTATAAAGTAAAAGCCCTTAATAGACGGTAAGCTAGATAGGCTATAGCATTAGCTGCCTATAACTTTGTTATTAAGTATAGGGCGGGAAAAACGAACCCCGTAGACGCGCTGTTAAGGCGACCCCTAGGCGTAGGGGGTCCGCTAGAAGAAGACACTATGCTACTATTACTCTAAAGGACTTTAGGAATATAGGGCCACTAACCTAAGGTAAAAGTCCCACTAGGTGTATAAGAAAACGAGCCTTTTATAAAGGTGTTGTTTCTATAGCTATAAGCCAGTAACCTGACGGCGGTACGCCTAGGCTATATAGTATTATAGTTTAACTAGGCAACCTATACGTATACTGTTAAGCAGCGTGCAATAAGGACCTAAGTTAGAGAAGCTAGTACTTAAGAGAGTGCTTATAAGTCTAGTATGGAAACAGTTGTTAAGCTTATTAAAGGACTTTAGACTAAAGATGACTTTATGCTACAAAAGCGCAGCGACAGCGTAGATATTGCGAGACGCCGTTAACGCGCTTGCTTAAAGCTAGTATAGCAGTTTAATTCCGCTAGACTACTTTATTACCGCGGGAGGCTATATATGCCCCTAGACCCAGCGGTTTGTGTAGAACTCCTATAGATCCACCACAATAATGCCCTAGCTGGGCACTTTGGTAAGAAAAAGACTCTAAATCTACTTTTACGTAAATACTACTAGCCTAGTATAAATGCGGACGTTATAAACTACATCCCTACCTATAATTTATGCCAACGTATACATGCGCCTTAATATCGCCCTTATGGTAAGCTTTAAGCGCTACCTTACCCAGACCAGCCGTGGTAGGAGATTATAATAGACTTTATTATAGGCCTACCGCCTAGTAAATGAGGCGATAAGGTATATAACGCAATATATATAATAGTCGACCGCTATACTAAGATGGCCTTATATCTGCCTATAGTAAAAACTATTACTATAACCGAACTCGCGGATCTCTTTTTTAATAAAGTAGTACGCCGTTTTAGAGCCCCTAGGGGGATTATATCTAATTACGGTAGTATCTTCACTAGTAAGTTTTAGTCGGAGCTATACTTTACTGCGAAGATTAAATATAGGCTAAGTACGGCCTTTTACCCACAAACTAATGGGTAAATAAAACGCCAGAACTAAACCTTAGAGTATTACCTCCGTATATTTTATAACGAAAAGTAGAGCAACTAGGTAGGCCTCTTATTATTAGCCGAATTTACCTATAATAATGCTAAATATAGCAAGATGGGTATAAGCCTGTTCTATACCTGCTACGGGTTTTACCTATATCTAGAATACAAAGTTAAGGCAGATAATAGTAGTTCTATTTTAGCCGCCTTTAAAAGGATTAAAAGGATATCCCTTAAACATAAAGCGCCAGTAAAACGCTAGGAACACGCTGCCGAGGCATAGGCAAAATACTATAATCGTTATTACTAACTATAGGCATATAAAGTAGGGGATCTAGTCTTGCTATTAACTAAGAACCTTAAACTAAAAAGGCTAAGTAAGAAACTTACAGCATGCTTTATTAGACCTTTTAGTATAGCTGAACTAGTTAGAAAGTAAGCATACTGACTATATCTACCCACGTCTTACTATATCTACCCAGTGTTTTATATTAGCTTACTAGAGCTATATAAATAACGTAAGGGCACTACTAGAGACCCTCTACTAGGGCCTATTAAGCTAGACGATTAAGCGGACTAAGAGGACTAATATAAGGTAGAAGAAGTATGTAGAAGGAAGGGATATAACTAGACCCTACAGTACCTGGTTAAGTAGAAAGGCTAGCTAAAAGAATATAATAAATAGGTCCTAGTAGAGGACATTAATAAGAACGCAAAGAAGACGTATAATAGTTACTTTACCCTAAGGGGTAAACGGAAAAGAAAGTAGGTAGGAGAATAAAAAACTTTTAATTATAACTAAGGTTATGCTCTACTAGTGGGGCGACAACGGAATAACGGCGGAGTGATGGTAATATGCTAATAGAAATATAGATACTTTACAGCTCTAGTAAATCCTCCCTTTCCTTCCCTCCTTCCTTATCCTCCTTCTCCTCTCCCTCCTTATCCTCCTTCTCTCCCTCCTCCTTATCCTCCTTACCCTTATTCTCCTTCTTATCCCTTATAATGGGAGGCATATTAGCCTACAGGTACTATTAGCATACGCTATAACGGCGAAACACCTACGCTATAACATGTACTAAAGCGCGTATTACGTTAAGAATTCCTTTAAGAGTATAATAGATGGCCTATAATTCCTGCACTTAGAGCAGGGGAAAGTCTTCGCCCTTTAGGCGCTGGCGGAGACCGTGCTTAGCGCCGGTGCGTACTAAGGCCTTAATATCCTTTATAAAGGACTTCTAGGCGGCAGCGACGCGAGTATTAAGGTCAGCCGTGTCCCCGCTAGTAACCCGCCGGCGCTTAGCCCTATCAATAAGGGCGAGTAGCTTATTTAGGCGGCTATAGAAGGCCTTAGGGACCTAGTCTGTTAGCTATTAGAACCTAAACCAATACACTTAGACGTACTGGTTGGCACGACTTATTTAGTTATTAGTAGGACCTATAATTACGGTTAGCCTACTTACCGCAGGTGACCCACCTAGTAGTAGCTACACGCTTAGTGTAACGGAGGTAGATTAGTTCTAGCAAAGCTAGGGGAGCGGCTTATAAGCGGTATAGGAGCTTTAACAGCGCCTAGTAGGGTTAGCGACAGCTATAAGCTAGTATAAAGAATACTTACGGAAGACTCGCGAGCAGGCAAACTAACGGCTTAGCGCTTGCGATTTATAATTAATTAGAAGTTGTAAAGAAGGCAAGTCGTAGGCTAAACAAATTAAAATGGAATTAGAAGGGAAATCTAATGTCCTATCTAGGTAGGAACTCCTACCTTTATAGATCTCTACAAGGTCCTATTATTATATTATCCTATTATTATATTACCCTATTATTACATTATTTGATTTACTTAAATTTATCAAAAACTTTTTATTTAGAGAAGGGCAATAATAGTACTCCTATTGTATAATAGCGTCGGCTGAGGACAGCCGCTTAAGAAGGGGGGGCAATTATTAGGCCATAGAGACGCACTGGCCGTAACCGGCTTAGCGCAGGCGAGGCGCAGGCGAGGCGCCTACAAAACGTAGTCGCCCCGCATTAGAGAACAGCAGAATTCAGTTTTATAGTTCTACTTCATTAAGAACCAGATACTCTTTGCATCCCGCTACTATTATTACGTTACTATATACCCTAAGGACCTTGGCGTCCTAACACTTAGGTTCTCGTCTAGATACTTTTATAGTACTTAGAGTTTATTTTAGGATATCCTGTATAGGGGTCTAAATCCAGGCTACTTTCCTTCTCTAAGTATAATTTTATAGTCGTACGGTCGGTATTCTAGTAGCTTATTAGCTTTCTTTTATAAAAATGCTTCTAAACGATTATATTATTCTACTAGTACCTTTATAGCAGGGTTAGTGTACTTCTTTAGTACTAAGGCCTTTTTAATATCGGCTATTATAACGGCAAAGATCGTATATTTAGATTTCTTAGCAAGTTATACTAGCGGAGTAGCTCTAATTATGCGGATATTTAGGGTACCGAGCTTACTTCGATTGTCCATAGTTCCTTATTTAGGTTTAGGTTTAGGTTTAGTATTAAGTATAGAGTTAATATTAGACTTAGGTTCGAGTTCTTTAAATATTTTTTTTATTATAGAGTACTAGTTCTTCTAGTAGTTTTATATACTAAGCTTAAGCTTCTATTTAGTTTGGGGCAGTATAGTGCTTAGTATTAGCTTATAGAATATAGTAGAATTTTTAAATCCTTAATAGGTGTTGGTAGAATTCTTATATTGGTAAAATTTAGTAGAATTCCTATGCTAATGAAATCTAGTAGATTCCTTAGGCGTAGGGTAGACATTAGTAGAAATTTTAGGTTGGTAGATCTTAGTAGATTTCCTAGATTTTAGTTTAGGGTTAGGGCGGCACGTTATAGAGTATTCCTTTCTATAATAAAGGGCAGTAAATAAAAGCTTAAGGTTATTTTAATTAATAACTACCTTATATAGCTTTATCTAGGGTTGTTTAAGGATTACTAGGTAACCTAAGGTAGTAATAAATAGCTTAATTAGTTCTTTATAGTTTAGGTATTAGAGTCTTAGGGCTACTATATAAGTAATACGACCTAAAATAGTACGTTTGCTATTAAATCCAAATACGTTAGTATACTAGTTAAGGGGGATTAGGGTAAAACTATTATCTTATATAAAGATCTTATTAATAAATCCTATATCGCTAGCTCTTATATTAATTAGGATTTAAGTATTAGCCTATTAACTATTCTACTAAAGATAGCAGTTAATAGTTATGCTATAGTCCTAAGAGTTAGAGTTTATAATATTAAATGCGTTTAACGAAATTCTATAGCAGAGCTGTCTTAAAAGGCAACTTAGCTCCAGGACTTTCCTTTTAAAGGCAATTAAGGCGGGGTTTTTATAGGACGTTAGTTAGAGCCTTATCCTTATAAACGGTGCTTACTAGTTATTAAGCTAGAGCTAAATAAAGATTAGGGACAGTAGCTAGAGGATTAAGGCGGTAGGCTACTAGCGTTAACTATTTATAGGTCTTTTTAAAAAGAGGTGAAGTAGTAGTTAAAGAGGTAGAAGTTACTTCTATATTTAAAGCAGAGGCCTAGCTTAATGCGTCGTTTTTATTTAAAGGACCCTAGTAGGGCGTATCCTAGGGTCCTAGTGTTAATATCTATAGCGTTAGGGTGCTTAAGCTAAGATAACTTAGTAGACGTTTACAGGGCTATTATATTGTATTAAGGAGCGTATTTCGGTATTAGACGTAGTATATTATTATACTATTTATTAATAACATTTATATAGGCATTTAGGGCTCCTAGTAGGTCTACGTCTATTAGGAATATTTTTAGTTTAGGGCTTAAGGATTTAATAAATTGTTAATTAATATAGAGTCGTTCCAACCTATTTCCCTTACATAATAGTTAAATTTAGAGAAATATATTAGGAAACTCTTTATTCCTTAAGCTATATAGTTTATTTTTCTTTAAGTAATAGCTTAACGGTTTAGGTTATTATATATAGCTTTAAGAAATATAACTAGGCTTTATACTAAGTTCGGCTAAAGAGGTTTAATAAAGTTAGCTACCTCTTCTTCTAGTTAACTTAGGGCGTAATAAAGTTAGTTAGCTTTAGTTAGGTATTGGTTAATATTACTAGTTAGCTTATTATAAGCTTTGCAGTGTGTAGGAATTGAATAAACGACTTGATTGTAAATGTAGCTTTAAAGTATCTATATATATACGAACAAAGATAGGTCACAAGTACCCCTTAATCTTATCCTCAATATAGCCGTAATTGACCTTTTAGGCTAATTAAGGCGGCTGTAGCCATTACGGTCCACAGTAGGTGATACAGTAGTGTTTTTAACGTAGTACTGGTAGTCGGTTACACTTATTTTTAAGCTAGCTTAAAAATAATTAGAGCTTTTATTATTTACTAATAAATACTAGAGGGTCTAGTAGTCGTTTAAATCGTTATAGTACTGTAGTTGGTTTGGATTAAATAACTATTATAGGTTTAAAACTTATGTTCCGCGTATTTATCTCTAAAGATAGCGTTTAGTCTTAGGATCCTAATATAGGCATCTTAAGGGTATAGACTTCTTCTTAGAGGTCCTTAATTAATTATTAGTGTCGTGGTTTTTATTTAGCTTCTTATTAAGCTAAAGTGGCTTAGTTTTATATAAGGGCGTCTATAAAGGACTTCTATATCTCTACTAATTGTTTTTAAAGTGCGGATATAATACTAGCGGCTATTATAGGGGTTTTAGGGTTATTTTATATTTTAGAGGGTAATATATAGGTTTAATATAACGTAGTATTACGGAGTAAGTATAAGTGACGATAATATATAGTAAGCTATATATATAAACTAGGTACGGAAATTAAGACATTATATAAGAAAAAAAGGTAGGAAAATAGGAAGGAAGGGTATATATCGTTAACTTAGTTGCTTAGTTAATATATATATAGAGTAGAATAGGATTTACGTAGTAGTCCTAGTAGAACTTAGTAGAATTTAGTGGAACTTAGTAGAATATAGCAGAATATAGTAGATTGCCATTAGATTGCTATAAGTTGCGGCAAATTACAGTCTTATTAATAGTGGAAATAAGTAGGTATATAAAAGGTGTTATAGGGGTGTTCTGTAATATATACTAGCTAGCTAACGTCTTTATTTATTCTAAGCTTAAGCGTACCTATATTAATTATAAGCTTATGCCGTAAAAGCTTTATTAGTATTAGTTTAGACCTAATATTAGTATTAAGCATTTAAGGATCTCTGCCCTAGCTACACCTTATTATTCTACCCCTACTAAAGGGTCTAGATACTATTCTTATTAGCTATTACTTAGTGGCCTAATAGATACTAATCCTACTCCTAAAGATAAGGCATAGTGGCTTTTTAGATTAGGCATTTAGGATTTGCTCTTATATATAGTAATAATTAAAGACCTTAATTAAGTGTTTAAAAAGGCCTTAAAAGGCTTTTAGGAAGGGCTTAAAAGCCCTAAAAATAGTATTCTTAATATAGATTAATTAATAGGAATACGATTCTAGCAAAATGCCCTATTAATTCTATACTATATACGTAAAAAGGCTAAGGACCTATTCTGCCTTAGGCTGTAGCCCTATCCCTATAGTTTCCAGAGTCTATCTATACTATATCTAATTTAATCAATTTACTCTTTAAAGCCTTTTACGGCCTACTATAAACCTTCTTTATAGGTTATAATAATACTATAGTATTAGAGTGCTTTCTGCGATTTATAGATTATAAACCTTAGTTTTAATATTCTTTTAGAATATCTTTATAATAATTAAGGTAATCTTCTAGTTCCTATATAGAGTTCTTAATAGCCTAGCCTAGCTATTTAACTTTATATTAAAGCTTATTCTTAATAGACTTATAATATAATATAGCTTTAACCTTATACCAATTGCCTACTACTTTAAAATATTTAATTAGGCTTAAACAAAAGTTCTTTTCTAATAGTAGTCCATACTATAGCTCTAGTAGGTTTATATAAAACACTAAATATATATAGGCTATAAATAGGGGTAGCCAGAGATACGTAATAACTATTTTATAAAGGAGTATCAATAGTAGTAGTTCTTAAGATTTTACTATCCTATATAAAAACTTATACTACTACCTACAACGTTTTAATAGCTAATAGGTCCTACCTATACGCTATATAACGTATCTACGTTATCTCTACTAAGTCTAAACTTTAAAGACTACAGGTTTGTAGCCGCCACTATATATAGGTACAGAGTCCGATTTTGACGGCCTCTACTAAAATACTATTAGAAGAAAGGATTTAGGCCTATTAATAAACCTGTTAAATAAGTAGAAGAAGAGTTAACATGTTCTATTAGTGGCCTACATACCCTAGTAAGTTACGTAGCGAAAAACACACTAAAATTTAGAAAATTTAAACCATTATATCTTAACAATAATCTAATAATAAATTCTATAAATTTAATCCTGGCCTTTTATATCCACTTTAAAACTTTACTTAAAGTTCTAAAGTAATACGCTTAGCTATTATTAAGATATTAAGATATAGCTTCTAATTTTAAACTAACTAATAGATTACTTCTAAACTTTAACTAGGCTCTTAAAGTGGATATAAAAGGCTAGGATTAAATTTATATAATATATTATTAGATTATTATTAAAATATAAAAGTTTAAATTTTCTAGACTTTAGTGTGTTTTTCGCTGCGTAGCTTACTAGGGTATATAGGTCACTGGTGGAACACGTTATTATTAAAAGCTTTTATCTTACTTATTATGGCACTAGCAGAACTTGGCAGAACTTTACATCGGCAAGTTGCCACAGATTGCCGTATATTGCGGTCACGTGATATAAAGATCTTATAAAACATTAAACGGCGCTGCTCTTCTTTTCCTTTTCATTCCCTAGCTTTAGATTCTTGTTTATAGACAATCTAATTATATAGGCTTGCGTGTCCCCTTTACCGTACCTATACCTTAATTAACTAAGTCGCTAACATTATCTAAAGCTTACTCTATTCTTTCTTCCTAAGAAGGAACTTAAATATATCTATAAGACTATAAATAGGACAAGAATATAAAATAAGACCCTAAAATATTACTAGAACTATAAAAACAGGACCTAAAAAAAAGAATAGAACTCTAAGGAAAGGACCTACAAGATATATATAGACTAGAACCCCTAAAGAAATTACCTAGAATTACCTAATACCCCTACCACTATGCCACGAAATATAGTAGTAGGTAAAGCAGCTATAGGACCCTTAAATACTTTAGACGAAGAAATAATTAACATTTTAACCCCCTAGGCGGAGCTTACGGCTACTAATACTAAAATTAAATAACTATAAGAGCTGCTTAAAGCTAGAGATACCCCTATATCTAATAATAAGTTATTATTAAACAACTAAAGACTTACTATAGTTCTTTAGGCCTTATACTAGCGCCTTAGTAGATCTACTAAGGCCTATATAGCACTAAAGCGGTTAATAAAGGTCGCGGACCCCCTACTACTTATAAACGGAACTAACCCTATATTTAATAATTAGAAGCTTTAATTACGGAATAAGCTTAAAGTTAATATAGACTACTTCCCTAGCGCCTAAGCCAGAATAGCCTATATCTTTAGCCGTACTGGCGGAGACGCCTAAATATATTTACGCCCGTAATACACTAAAGACTTAATAGACCCCTTTATCTCTAAAGAAGAAATAATTAAATACTTATCTTTTATTTATAAAGACCCTTTTAAAGTATAAAACGCCTACCTTAGCTATAAAAGCCTAAATATAAAAACAACGGAGACCTTTTTAGTTTTTTAAACCCGCTTTTTATACCTAGCCAGATAGGCCTAGATCCCCTAGAAAGACCTACTACTAAACATCTTTAATAAGCTTACCCTAGACCTATAACGGGCCGTATTACTAGCTTATACTATAGTATAGACGTTAAAGGAACTTATAGATTATTGTCTAGCTATTAACTAAGGCCTCTATTAAATTAAGGCATATGCTAATTAGCTAAAAACTAAAAACCTTATAAACTAGGCCGTAAGTACTATAAGTACAGCCTATAGTGCCCCGATATAATTGGCAACCCCTATAATTAACTTAGCAGCTAACCGCGTAGCTACCCCTACTATAGGCCTGATATACACCTAGCCTATATATAGTGACCCCTATATATAGGCCCTTAGCAATTAAGGAGCTTACTTCTTATATAGTTAAATAGGCTACCCTATAAGGAACTGCCTAATAAAGGCAAAAACAAATAAGGTCCTATTAATTTAAAAAAATAGTATAGAGTCGGAAAAAGAGGAACCCTAGAGGAAGACTCCTTTTTAGGGTTAAAAGGGATTGATATATTATATATTAATCTAGGTCGGCTAGTTAGTAGAAGAAGCTGCACTATCCCTTATACTTTATTTTGTAATAAATATTAAGTTTTAACCTCTGCTTTAGCTAACTTAGGAGTAAATACCTTTACCTTAATTAATATAAAGTGCGCTGTAAAACTAGCTAACTTTTTAAATATACCCCTTAAAGAACTACCTAAACTAATTCCTATTTGCGGTTATAACGGACAGATAGGGCTACCTATTATAACTATCTTATAAATCTACCTCCGCGTTAATAAATAAAGGCAGTATAATATCCCCTTCCTTATTACGGACCTTAAAAGCTATAATATAATCTTAAAGAGAAAATAGCTAGCCTATTTAGGCTTATAGCTTAATATATAAAATAGACAGCTTATCTAGCCTAAAACTATACCCTTAACGCCTTCCTTTATAAAAGAGATTAGTATTATAATAGAAAACCTTATACGGCCGTAAATAGACACTATTTACTAGGCCAATATAACGTATAGGGACTAGGCTTTTAAGAAGGATATATAGCTTAATCTGCAGCGGATCCGTATATTACACCGCCCCTAAACTGCCTATATTATACTACCTATACTAGAGATTTAGGAAGTTAGTAGTAGCCTAGTTAAGTCCCTAATAGAGAACCTAGGCCCTATATAGCTATAAAGGAAGGCCAGGGGTATTAGATAATACACTAAACTAATAAACTAGAAGGATAACTTATAGAAAATAAAATATAAGCTAAGGAAGACTATAAACCCTATACCGCAAAATACGGCCTAATAAATATCTATAAAGAAACCTGCGGACCTCCCACTAGTTAATATCTGCTATATTAGCGCTATAGGATTCTACTAGAACCTAGTTTAGCCTAATACCGTTACCTTTATAACTAGCTTATACGAAATTAATTAAATAATTAAAAAGAAAGAAGCCCTAGCCTAAGAGAAAGGTAAGCTTATAAATAAGGAGCTAGTAGAACGGAAACTGCCCCATTAATACCAGAAATTTAAAGATATTTTCTCTAAAGCAGCGTCTAATATACTCCTGCCTTACCAACCATATAACTATAAAATTAAAATTAAGCCGGATAAGGTGGTTACCCTTAGCTATAGCCCCCTCTAACAGCAATCTACTGCCGAATTATAGGCTATAAAGTAGTATTTTATTAATAACCTAGATAAGGGCTTTATTAAGCCTAATTAAGCCCCTTTTAACTTACCTATTTTCTTTACTAAAAAGCTAAATAGAGGACTTTGTTTTTGTATTAACTACTATAAGCTTAATAATTTAACCCTTAAAGACCGCTACCCACTGCCTTTACTTAATAAGACTTTAGCCTAAATAAGTAAAGCTCAGATCTTTATAAAGCTTAATATCCACTAAGCTTTTTACCAAATTAAGATAGACCCTAAATTAGAAAACCTTACTATATTTTAAACCTATTACGGAATATATAAATATAAAGTATTACTTTTTAGATTAACTAACGGACTGGCTATATACCAACGATATATAAATAATATACTATTTAACTACCTTAATAACTTATATATAGTATACCTAGATAATATTATAATCTACTCTAAAAATAAATTAGGATATAAAAAGTATATCTATAAAGTTTTATAACGGCTTTAGAAAGCTAGCCTCTAAGCTAATATTAAAAAGTTAGAATTTAGTGTTAAGCATATAAAGTACCTAAGGTTTATTATTAGTATAAACAAAATTAAGGTAGACCTAGAAAAGACGGCTATAATTAACTAATAGGTACCCCTAAGGACTATAAAGGGGGTATAGTTATTCTTAGGGTTTTATAACTTCTACTAACGCTTTATTAAGAACTATAGTAGAATTACCTAGCTACTAAGCCTACTTACCTATAAGGACCAGCCCTTTTACTTTAACACTATATATAGGCAGGCCTTTAATAAGCTTAAGAAACAACTAGTCTCTACTCCCTTACTCGCCCACTTTAACCTAAAATAGCCCTTAATACTAGAAACTAATACCTTAAATAGTGTTATAGCTAGCGTTTACTCCTAAAAGCAAATAAACAGAGAATAGCACCCTGTTGCTTACTATTTAAAGACTACAGTAGATGCTAAACTAAACTACCTAATTTACGATAAAGAAATGCTAGCTATTATCTCTAGCTTTTAGCACTAGCGAGCCTAACTAGAAGGCACTACTAAGCCTATTTAGGTAGTTTCCGATTATAAGGCTTTAGAATATTTTATAATAATAAAGGCCCTTATAGCCCGATAGGCGCGCTAGGCAGATACCCTATCTTAGTTTAACTTCCTAACTATATATAGGCTAAACGCTACTAACCGTACGGATGCCCTTATAAGGCGTAAATAGGATATAAATAACCAGATAGCTATAAAGATCTTATTATAGACCTAAGCGCTATTATAACTAGAGCACCTTAACTCTTAGATATAAGCGGAACTGAGTATAAACTCTTTAGATGCTAAGATATACCCTATTAACTTTATAGAACTAGACCTTATTAATAAATTACTATAGGCGAACTGTATAGCCCCTTCTCTATAGGAGTACTATAAAAAGGTAAAGAACGTTTCTAGCCCATAGTCCCTTAAAAGTAGACTACTTAAGTACCGTAAACGGCTAGTAGTAGTAGAGGAATAGAACTTATAGACTCGGCTTATTGCCGAAGCATATACCTAAGTCTTTACAGCCTACTTTAAAAAAAATAAGACCTATAAGATTATTGGCGACCGCTACTACTAGCCCGGAATAATTATAAATATTAACCGCTATATATAGAACTATAATAACTACTATAGGTCTATAATTCTATAAGATAAGACCCTAGGATTATTAAAACCCCTTCTAATACCTAACCGCCCCTAGTAATATATCTCTATAAACTTTTATAAGCTACCTCCAGACCGTAATAGATACGATATAGTTATAATCCTAGTTAACCGCTTTAGCAAGCGCCTGTTCTTAATTCCCTATTATAAGGATATTAACGCTAAAGAGGCGGCCTAACTATATATTTACTACGTCTACCAAATTTATGGACTACTAGATACTATTATATCTAACTATAGGCCGCAGTTTATATTAGCCTTTTAGAATAAGTTTACCCGGATCCTAGGCATTAAGCTAAAGCTTTCTATAGTATATTACCCCTAAATAGACGGTTAAACGGAGATTATAAATTAATACTTAGACTAGAGACTTTGGCCTTTTATTAACTACTTTTAGAATAACTAGGCCGAACTATTACCCTTAATAAACTACGCCTAAGCGACCTTACCCCATAACTCTACCGGATTTGCCCCTATTTAACTAGAAATAGGTTACCTACCCTATATAAGCTTTAACTAGGAAAGACTAAAAGGGCCCTAGACTATACGTGAAAAACCGTCTTATAAGGAAGCCCAGTAGTACGCTAAGCGCTTAAAAGAAGCCTAAAAAGTAGCCTATACAAACCTAAAAAAGGCCTAAAAATTAATAGAATAGTAGGTAAATAAGTATAGGCGCGAGCTTAACTTTATTATAGGCGATATAGTCTAAGTTATAATAAAGAACTAGAAGATAGAACGGCCTAGCTATAAGCTAAACTATAAAATAGTAAAACCGTATAAGATTCTTAATAAAGTAGGCAACTCTTATAAGGTTAAGCTCCCAGACTTAATTAAAGTTTACTCTATCTTCTTACTAAATAAGCTATACAGTCAAATCTCTTTAGTACGATACGGTTTGTTCGGCCGAACGTATTGTAATACTAATAGTATTGTTATATAAAGAGTCACGTATAGGGTGAATAAGCAGGAAAAGGGTGAGTTTAATGCCTAAAAAGGCTTAGGATGTCTACATTACGGGCCAAATAGGGCCCTCTTCCATACAAAATCTCTACTGGTTATACCGATATTGGTGGTAAGTACTTAACGATATTGTTAAAAGTCAGATTATCGTAATATTACACCAAAAAAGATTTGATTAAGGGGTGTAAATTATAATATAAATGATATCGTTATATACCCAATATCGTACTAAAGAGATTTGACTGTAGAAAGCTATAAATAACCTACTACCTAGATAAAAGAATAAACCTCCCCTACTAATTTAAGTTAATAGCGATAATAAATAGGAAATTAAAGAAATACTAGCCTATAAACTTATAAAGGGAATATTAAAGTATTATATTAGTTAGAAAGGATATAACCTAAACCCCACTTAGTACCCTATATAGAACTTTATAGGTAGTCCCTATAAGCTTTAAAAGTTTTATAGCTATTACCCTAATAAACCTAGACCGCTAAAGTACTTAAATAAGTAGATAGAATGCTAATATAATAAAGATAATAAGCTACTAGAAGAACATAAGGACAAAAATACCCTAGAAATTTCTTAGTTATATAAGATATTAAAATATCTAAGAACTTTAACCAGCGGTTAAAGTTATCTAATTAGTTAGATTCTCTTACTAAGACTTTTAGCAATAAAGCCTAAGGGCAGGCTTTTTTGGAGGGGGGGGTAATATTACAGCACTAGCAGAACTTAGCAGAACTTCGCACCGGCAAGTTGCCACAGATTGCCGCATATTGCGGTTATATAACGCGAAGATCTTATAAAACATCGAACGGCGCTACTCTTCTTCTCCTTTCCGTTCCCTAGCTTTAGATTCTCGTTTATAGACAATCCAATCGTACAGGCTTGCGCGTCCCCTTTGCCGTGCCCATGCCTCGATTGACTGAGTCGCTAACATTACTAACTCGCTCGCTCTAAAGATAACAGAGCTACCTTTTATAGCCTTAAAAAAGTTATAGAGGCTTAAAACATATATAGTAGGTAATAAATGTTAATAAGAGGATGTAGCATTAATTAGATAAGGAAGAGAAGTAGTGTATTATCGTCTAGAATAAGAAGGTATAGAGGAAAGAGATTACTAAGTTTAAAAGCTCGCCTAGAAAGAAGCTAGTAAGGTAAAGGAAGTTTAGAAAAATATTACTAATACTAGAAAATCTTTACGTAATAGGAAAGAGAAGGCCTTAATTATAATATTAGGTAAAGAGGACTATTAATGTTAATATAGGAGTAGTAGAGAGTAGTATAGCTCCCATTCTTGAATCCCGCCTAAGGCCTTCTACAACACCTCTAGGGCTACTAAATTAAGCTAGGTTAATAGAGCAATATCGAAAGTCTGTTCTACCTCATTCTTAAGTATATTGAATATATTGGTGTTGCGAATAGCATCAAAATTCGAGTCAAATTTTGGTGGGGTGCACCGTGCAGACAGTGGCTGCGTGCACGCGGTGGCCGAAGCTTCTATTACGATTTGGTAATGTTATTTCAGTTGTGAGGAATGATCACTGACAACGAGAGGCAAATATCGTAATTTAAGAACCTGTTGGTCAAGGTATCCAGCCTGCTTTTATATTTATGATGCTCCCTCCGATTGACCCTTCTACTCTTGAGCAGAACCCGGGGTTCAAGGCTCTCTACAAAGATCTCTCCACAAGGAGACTTAATCCGGACGGGTCTTCAAAAGATCTTAAAAAGCAGCGAGCTCAAGATGAGACGCGGAAGGTAGGTATTCCAATTTAGCATAACTTCAAAGCAAGAGTAATTCTCTGCTTATTTCTCACCTCTCATGTTCAATCTTTAACGTCTTCAGAAACTCAATACGGCGAGAACAGAAATAGCAAAGTCACAAATCCTGCGAGACTCTCTTATTGACTTACCGTCAAAAGCCGGCAATCTGCCGCCGGAGGTCTGTCATCATTCCAATATGGATATTTCCAGCGTCTCAAATCATTTAGCTTCACGAAGTCACCGAAATTGTCTGCGCTCAATTACACGGCCAAGCACTTCCAGAAGACCACGAGATCTTGGAAGATGATATCGAATACTTCCTCGTAAGTCCTAAATCTATCTCTAAGGCATTCATAGTATATTTCTTCAGCAATATACAAACATATACTAGGAAAAGATCACTCCAGTTTCCAACGCCATCTCCGCCCTTCTTGAATCCACCACCCTCCACCTCACACGAATAGCAAACCCAGAAGGTACTCCCCCAGCACCAACAGTCAACCCTAAACCACACCCCCTCAACTAATGCCCGTCACCTAGCACCTCCCCCTAACCTCCCGACCCTAAGCGCCAACCTCCCGGCCACCGCAACCACCCTTCGTGACTCAACCACTGCCCTCGCCGACACCCTAACGCAAGAGCGGCTCTCCCTCGCCAACGTTGCCTCCGAAGTCCTCGCAGCCCACCGCGACCTGCTCGAGGCCATCATCCGCATTCTAGAGCAGACGATGCACGGCAGCGTAGCGCGCGCCACGCGGGCAAAGGCCGAGCACCTAGCCGTGAAGGCGGCGGGGGCGGAGATGAAGCTGAAGTGAGTGACCATCCCTCCATGAATCCATGAATCAAACACTTCATCCCGTCCCTCCTGCATCATCTTCTCATAGCATTTCTGTATCGGCATCTGTTACGAGCGCCGGGGCCCGCTGATACCAGCGCACAGCATCCATGCGGCGACGCATCCGCCTCCGCCTGCACTGACGTCCGCGCTGAAGTCGTATAACGCTCACCTCTTGTCGTTGCAGGCGGGGCTGCGGACGCGCGAGCAGGCGGCGGAGAAGACGCTGCAGCAGTACGAGCGCGCGGGCGGGAAGGGCATGCTCGAAATCGCGGGTCGGTACGCGCAGCTGACGGAGGAGATTGAGAGGGTTAAAGACGAGATAGCTCGGTTGGAAGGGAAGTAGGCTGAGCAAACTGAGCTCTGTTTTTGAGTATGGCAAGGTTGAGGGTTGCAAGGTACGGGATGCGCAGAGGGGAAAGTTTGTAAAGTCTACACAAATCGGTTTGATTCGCGAGTAATTGTACTACACTATAATATCACAAGTGTTTCCTGCCCAGAAACAACTCCGACACATCCCGAAACATCGTTTGACAGCCACACTAACGGGGCCGATTTCCAACCAAGAAACGCCTTTGCGCCGTCTTATGAAGCCATACGTAGTGACCCAAGAATTATTTCCTTCGAATCCTTCTTTTCTACGGATTCTCCTTTTTACTTCCCTGTTATCTTTTCTCACACTCATGAAGTGAACTAATCATCACTCTTGCCAGGACCCTTGCCCTCTAAGAGATCAAAGAAAGGCTGCATCTCGTCCACGCAGCTCCGCCCATCCCTATCGCACCCGATGAAATTGGCAACAAAATCCCCTTCCGAGTACATGCCTGCGATGTCCGTGCCTAAGGGGTTGTGGGTATAGGAGTTGAAGGTGCGTTGAGGGATGAGAGCTAGTTTAGCTAAAATAGTTCCGTGCCATCTAAACAAAGGGTTCAGGTCAGAAAGTGAAAAAGCGGAGAACACATTAGGCGAAGTGATATTCCAAAGCAAAGGGAAGCCTTCACTACTTGTGAAACTCGGCGAAAAGAATTTACGTACTGAACAATATGCTCTAGAGCATGACCTTCCGCCTTCTGGAAATTGTAACTCCGATATAGTGGGTCGAACCACGCGTCTAAGAAGTATTTTGCCCATTCACCCCTCCTAATAATGAAACTGGATTGGCACAACCCGTCCCTGTCCTGGGCGACCACCAAATCGATCCTGTCCCCCTTGATGTGGTCGAAAGTCTTGATTACACTATCAGGAGGCACGACAGGCTTGTTCACGATCATAAGAGATTCGAGGTGCTCTTTATCCACGATGTGGCCTGTGAGGGAGAGAGAGTGGTTCATGATGAGAGCGGTTGGGTCGAGGTACCAGAAGTATGTTGACGAGGGATATAGGGTTATGGCGTGGCGCATGGCGGGGACTTTAGACCAAGACAATGGAGAGTTTTTCAGGTTATAGTCGGTCGTGCTGGGGAAGAAGGTTGTGTACCCTGGAAGAAATATTGTGTGAGTTGAGGGCTGCAATGGTAGTATAGAATTGTTCTGAAGAAACCTTACCATGTCGCGCCGCGTAATCTCGCCTGTTCTTCTTGATCTTTTCCACAAATGCGGGATCCCATGATTCATTTATTACAGTTACTATCACCACTAGTGGTGTTCCGGCCGGTATGACTTCTGAGGAGTCTGAAGAGAAAAGATGGCCGAGTAGGTATATTATTCCAATGCATCCTAATAGTATTACGGCGAGAAACCGCAGCCTATCTCGCCTAAAGAGGGCCTTGAGCGGTGATCTCGAGTTTCGGACGGCGTAGGGAGGCGGCCATGATGTTTTGCGTGGAGGCATTGCGAAATGCATGCCAGGTAATGGTGGACAAATGCCCGATGGAAGAGCGGGTCGCGGTAGCTAAAAGGACTTCGCAAAGGGGCCTGGCTCAAGGAATCATGTCTGAAGCGTCCCGCAATGGTCAGCCTTGGACAGAGGTCGAAGAGGTCAAAGAGGGAGCTGACAAGTATAATCAAAAGGAGATGGATAGCTGGTGGAACCCTGCAAAGGTTGACGATAAGGCTTGGCGGATTGTCCCTGTGGCGCTTTTCGTTCGCATGTTGCCCCCGCCGCACCACGAGTCTTGTTTAATCGCTGGCACCATCAACACCATCAACACCATCGGCCGGGAAATCCTGACGAGACTTCCGTATCCCTTTGCAAGGCAGTTTGTACGATTCCTTAGATTCTTAGGATTCTTAAGAAACTCATTCCTACAGCCATGTTAAGCTTAAATTCATGCTTGTTTGCCGTGTTTCGGGTCTAGCAATAGTAGCGTCCCAATGTTAGACAGCCTAGGGGATGGTGGACGCCTTTCTCAGCCTTCAATCTCAACACCACGCGACTTAGACGTCGGATTTTTAAAACGATAAGATTGGCGGACCATCCTGCGTAGAATTATACGCCACCCGGTTCTTCGCCATGGTAGCACAACGGGAGATGCGCTTCTATGACGTTGATCGCCCGTCACAATTCACTCTGCTAAGCTCCGGGGCCATTGCCATACATAAAAAGAGAGCCATTCCTTGTAATCATCTTATAATCCTACTTCGGCGTCTTTTATCTGTTGAGTGCATATTCGTTCCTCTAATCCTCCAACCATGGTCGAGAAGGTGCTCCAATTGAAATGCAATTGCAATCAGTATCCATGGGGACGGAAAGGCTCCGAGTCACTAGCTGCACGCCTCTGTGCCAAAACTCTAGGTACGGACTTCAAAATTGACGAGAACAAGCCCTACTCTGAGATGTAAGAAGTACTCTCCCTTGTCCGTTCAATAGCTTCAGCAATTGACCTGCGGTTTCGACTAGGTGGATGGACACATTCTCAAGACAGGAGAGGACCTTCAGGATGTCCTCGACGCACACCCACAGGAGTTGATTGGTAAGACTGTGACAGAAATTAAGTACACAAAGCTTCCATACCTCTCGAAGGTCCTCTCAGCTGCGAAAGCTCTACCCTTACACCTACATCCGGTATGTTACCGACACGCCTTTTTAGAGCATCTCACCAGTCCCAAGTATAGAACAAGAACGTTGCGAGTGAACTCCATCGCCGAGATCCCTCGAACTTCACTAATTCCAACCACAAACCCGAAATTGCTCTCGCCTTGACCGAGTGCGAAGCCTTCCGCGACTTCAAGCCGCCCGCCGCCATTGACCGCCTAACGAAACTCCCACCTCTCCAAGTCTCTCCACCACAAGTAAAAAAGCCGGAATTCAACGACCAAACATTAAAATATATTGCCAAGAGGATGCTCGAAGCGTCCGATGAGGTCATCTGAGAGGCCGACGATGCGCTCATGCAACTTCCCAAGGAGGCGTTCCCCGCTGCGTGTATGGCCGCACTCAATGCACACCAAAATCCAAAAACACCAAAAATTCAACTCTATCGTATACAATTAAAATGGACCCAATTAACGCCGCTCTTGCTGCATTAGAGCTGCAAGATCCTCCTAATTACACTCGGATAGCTAAATAATTTAATATTATTTATTCTACGCTTTCCCGGTGTTATCGGTAGATTACTTATGCTCGCTGCCTCAGATCCATCCCACTCCGCCTATCCACTTTCTTTGCCAGGAGGCCTTGCCCAAATGAATAATCTACGGGATTAAATCCGCATATATTCTCGGGTCTACGCAATGCATGCAGCTGAAGTCATGGCTCCGCTTAGACGTGCGTCTCCGCATTGCACTCCACTTGAATATATTCTCCGCACTCAGCACCTCTCCTCGCATTCCGCAACGTCTTCTTAAACCTCGCACTTTCTCTTCGTAGATTTTCCGGGTACGACTTCTTTTTTTTGGCTTTCTATTTGGCATCCTCTAATTACTTGAAGCGCTAGAAAATCTGCTGCAGATCATGCGGATGTCTGATATTTGATATTTGACAAGTTAGTTATTTTCATTGCTCAAGGAGCTCATCATCCCAGCAGAGAAATAATCATGATTTCATGCTAGGTTTTTGGGGCTATTACCATGAGAACGTATGGTTATATGAAAGCCCAAAAAGCTAATGGCAGAAGACCAGCCATAGACTCTGACTAGCTGAGGTCCAGTGGCCACCAAACAAAAGTCCACGGACCCAACGCCAGCGCAACCACCTTTTCAGGGTGCGTCCATGGATTATCTCAGCAAAACCTAGAGAGCAGCCAACTATCCACCAACCCTCCGGCCTCTTCTCCCTCCCTGCCTCACTCCGCAACCGAATCTACGCCCACCTCAACACTGAGAAGTCAACATCGGCCAGCCCGGCGCCTCCTACACCCACACCCTCCCCTGCCCTCCTCCTCTTCCTCCACCCTGATCCAATTCCACGCCTCCTCCTCCTAAATCCTAATCCTACCCAAACCCCACCCACCCAACCTCCTCATACTCCTCCCCAACCACCGCTCCCCCCTCATCCAACACCTTCCTCGCGCCCATCCTACAAATCGCCACCTTATCAACCCTCAACCCCTCCGCCCAAACAAACCCCTCAAACCGCTCCAACAACCCCCTAGCATCGAACCGGAGAGGCGCGCGCGCATTCGGCCCATGCCCGCGCGACCGATCCGGGACGGGATCCACCCCCGTTCCGTCCGCCGCACCGGCGCCATTCCCCGCGTCCCCCGCTCCCGCTCCTACTCCCCCTCCCACTCCGCGCCCGATCCCGCCGCCCCCGCGCGCGCGTCCGCCCCGCCCGCCTGCTTTCGCGTAGATGGTGTTCAGGACCGTCGCGTGCAGCTTGAGGGGCCGGTCGTCGGGGAGGAGGAAGCCGCGCTGGGTGAAGAGGCGCTGGAGGGAGAGGCAGAAGGGGAGGAGGCGGTTTCCGGGGTCCGAGGGGGCGGCGTAGAGGATGGAGGTTCTGGTTGCGGGGTGCATGGAGTAGAGGGATGTGAGGGAGAGGATGAGCTGGGGTGGTGGGGGTGAGAGTGGGACGGGGATGGGGACGGCGCCGTCTGCTGAGGTGGTCGTGGCTGGGGGAGGTGGATGTGGGGTTGGTTTCGTGCTGGGCGCTGGCCGGGTCGGGGGATCGAGAGGAGGGCCTGGGGCCGAGGCGGTCGTCTGGATTTCCGCCAGCAACGCTCTCAGATTCAAGCCTTGCAGTAACTCCACGGCTTCCCGCACTCTCTCTTCCCCCGCCAGACTCATCACCCCGAGCGTCAGATGCAGCGTTCCAACTGGTCTGACAGCCTTCTCGGGCACGCCCACCTCGCCGCTCTCTCCGCCCCTCCCCAGCTCGTCCCTGAACCGCTGCAGCGAGGTTTCCAACTGCGGACGCGACGAGGAAGTGACGAGCGGGATACAGAGGAAGTGGGTCAGGGGCGGCTTTTTGGTCACGTGACCGGGTTTTTTCGCGTTAGAGAATTGAGAGTACGGTTGTGGTTTGGTGGTAGCCGAGGCCGAGGGCAAGGGAGGCTCTTCGCCTTCCACGAAGTCATTGGGAGCGGGGTTGCGGCGGGGTCGTGGCATTCCTTCGGTCGTGGTGTGATAGTGACAGATGTGGTGGTGAGAGGGGTTGATGAGGCTGGGGAGCATTATAGACGGAAAGAAACGGAGGGCAATTGAGGCTGAGGCGGAGAGAAGTGATGAGTCAAAATGGAAGCAACGACTGGTGGAAATGGAATATTTGTTTATGATTTGATTGCAGAAGGAGAGCTGTGGGAGTGTGAAGAGTTGTAGGAGCATATGGAGACGTTTTGGGTTAGTCGGTGACTGAGTGGTCGTGGGTCAATCCCAGAAGCAGATTCAAACCAGATGCAAACAAGATAGTGAAGCGAATGAGTAGCGAATGAGAGACTCGAAATAGGTGGACTCAGCCAGAGTCACATCATATTTTCTACTATTGGCTGGTTGGATGGAACCGAAAAAGCATGAAAACATGCAAGAGAACTTTCTGTCAGGATACGACAAACGTGACTAATGCACTTCTTTTGCACAATCCCGTCATCAAATTTAGTGCTGACTGTGAGGTCATGGGCTGAAATCCTAAGCCCACCCACCCCCACCATAACTCGCCCGAGACACCAACCCAAGATCGTCAGGCAAACACACCGTAACAGAGAAAAGACTACCCTATATCCACCCAACCTTGCATTCACGAATTCGCTCACTGGTTCTCCGGAATAAAACGACAGCCACGCGTCTTACACTAGGTAGACAGCTCAGGCCCATTATGAAAGCCTGGGTTTAGTTATAATAACAAGCGCCCCACGTCATGCAAAAACACTATCATGCTTCCCGTTCCCCCCAATGCTACGGGTTCCATAATGATCCGTACTCTCCAAGAATGCCCTCCGTAGTGTTGAAAAATAATGATGATAATAATAATAATAATAAAAGGAAGTGATGCCTGAGAAAAGGCTCAAAGCAGAGGTTGAGAAATTTTGATTCGCCTTGTCTCTCCGTCCGTACCAGTCGAGTGATGCAAAGCCGGCAGCCCCAATCCCGCCATATCAACAGAAGTACCGGATACGCCCAACTTCAACAACGAAAATGAAACCATGTCCGACTTTTATCCTTTCAACGACCGTTTATCTCATGATTCGCGGTAGAAATTCTTCAGCACCTCCTCGACCTCGGCGAATTCTTGCTTTGCTTGCTTTATTGTTGTCTCCAATCGCTTAAGACACACATCGTCGTCTAGCTCGTCCTTTGTTCCGGTTTCATCCTTTTTTGCGCCGAAGTGTTGGATCTTCTCACAGCTGTCCTTGACTTTAGTGAGTCCGAGCGTGGCCGAAGAGCCTTTGAGGAAATGCCCGAGAGCCGAAAGTTGTGCTAGGTCCCTTTTCACCCTGCCGAAATGCTGTCAGAAAATAGATTGCAGCTTGCGCGTAACGAATTATCAACAAGACCACTTACAGACATGAATTCATCTTGTCAAAGGTGCTTTCGGCCTGCGTGAAGAAGTCGAACACGATGCTCTTGGAGAAATCTCTCTCCTCGTCATCGTCCATTTCAAGAATCTGCTCGAATGTCGCCGCATCAATGCTGTCGCCTGCTTCCGGCAGTACCATTGTCTCGCCCTCACTCTATTTTGGTTTATAGGTTAGCCGTTTATCTTCGTTTATGCCGTGTCCCGCAGCGTTGCAGCCTCGCAGGTTTCGATGGTGAGTGGGGGTGAAGGGAAGAGCGATGGAGGGGCAGACAAACCCTGTTACTATCGTCCGGGTCTGTTCTAGCCATAGTTTATCCGAGAGGGCGCTTCCAGGTTCTTCTGTTGCGAAATACCTGCTCTTTGTCCGGCGCAGTCAACGAGGTCCGCAATGAATTTTTTGGTTTTTGGTTTTTGTTTGGCCACCGATTCCTTTCATACACGCGCAACTGGGTATTTTTCCGCTGTCAAGCGCGGCCTAGCTCTTCCGGTGTGGTGGGTATGACGAAAGAAGGTTCGGCCCGTTTTGACAGAAATGTTCTACTCTAACAGGGCCCGGGAATAATATGAAAGAAGCTTTTCCAGGTGCGTAGGGGGTGTAGCTTGATAGCAAGGGAAAAAATTTTGGAGCTCTCTGTTAAATTAGTTTCCAAGGGTGCCCCGCCTTAAGGGTCGCAATGGCGCCGAGCTGGGGAAATGGTATGGGGTATGCAGATTGGGTCGACGGCAAAGGTTGATGAAAGGGGATCGGTAAAAGATAAGGTGGTAGAGCAAGGTCGGATTGTCACTCTTGGATATTTTGAAATAATAATAATCAGCGTGGTGTGGGCATTTGGAGGTGTGGGGTTTTTCTTCCCCAATTGGTAAAGGTTAAGTTTCCGAGTATCACAGCTGGAAGGGAAAGGCAGTGAGATGAGAAGATCAGCAGGCGTTTGACTGGCTCACCAGCCAGACGGGCCTTTCAACGCGGGCCCGCAAAAAGCCCACATTTTTCTCAGACAACCCCGACCAGATACTCCAGGCGAAAGTAGTCGAAGCATCAAATCGCTCATGAAGCAAAAACGTGGTGGTGGAGGGGTATATAGGTCTAGAACAGGTCGATTCGTCCAATGGCCGCTAACCGAGTCACCTACGTCACCAATGCAGCACACTGTGGACGCCGCTGAACGACGTAATTCCCAGACGCATGGGTTTCGGTCCCTAGATCCGCATTTTGTCGCCGACCGCGCGCGCAAAGCAGGGTGAAGCGGCATGAAGCAGCATGAAGCAGGGTGAAGCAGCAGCATGAAGCAACACAGCTCGCTGCTAACAATGCTCCCACCCGCCCTGGCCAGCCCGCGAATGGCCCGTCTGCGAGCCCACCCTGGAAGCGATGCAGTTGCCAAGCGCCGCCGACACGCAGGGTCTTCCACCTACCTTGCGCTTTGGCGCATGACTGCCCGCCTGTTGTGCCTCGTCGACCGCTCCACCGCATTTTCCCTCAACCGCGCCGCTGTGGAGTCCACGGCAACCCGGATTCCCATTTGTAGCTTCTTTGATTTCGATTTTTTGATTTTCCAGCACTCTTTTCTGCGTGTAGGCTGATGGGGATGAGACGCTCTTCACACGCAAAAGAAAATCACAGCTCAGTACATCGGGCCAAACGGGACGGGAAGGTGCTGGCGGGACCCTTGGAGGCTGGCAACGGAAGAAGCAATGATCAGCAGTCTCGCTCAAGACACAATTTTCAAGGCCGAGACGATAGCCTCCGTTTTGCTCGGCGTCTTTCGTCAAGTTGTTGCCGTGCAGCTCCGTTTCGGGATCGCGGGGTAGCTTCAGCTGCTCCCAGGATAACTGGTTCGATCTATTAGAAATCTACCGAGAGGGATCCAAAACAGTCCAAGGCCCAGCACCATAAACTCTAGGTTATCGGGGATGCCCTTCGGGCTTCGATTCCGATCACCCATCGGGTCGCAATCACTGCTCAAGGTAAGATCCAACGCTAACGATGATGGATGCAGAGTGATGAAAGTGATTGACTTGCTTTTCTATTAGATTCTCTACTCCCGGTCCATTTTCGTTTCAGTCGTACTTCAATCGCACTCTACAGTCTACAGTACAGCACACTTTGTCTAATGTATTCAAGGAGAAGCGGTGAGATCCAAAAGGTAAAACAAGACATTTAACCAGTTACTTTGTAGATTGCCTCGGCGAGGCGTTTAACATTTCCAGTCGTGATGCCCGCAACCGAAATTCGTCCATCTTTGGTAGCATATACAGAATGCTAATGCAAGTCAGCTTATGCATTATGTACCCTTTTTAGGGATACCAGTGTTCAGCAGGAAAATTAAAGCTTTACTTCTTTGGCGAGCACATCCATCTGCTCAGGCTTCAGACCCGTAAATGCGAACATGCCAATCTGAGACGTGATGTGGCTCCAGTCGTGTTTGCTTCCTAGCTTCTCGAGATTCTCTTTCAGCAAGGCACGCATGGTGATGATGCGGTCCGCCATGTCCTTGACCTCGCCTAGCCATTGCTTGTTCAACACAGGGTCGTTCAGGATCTCGGAGGCGATTCGAGCGCCGTGAATCGGAGGATTGGAGTAGAGGGGTCGTACAAGAATCTTGATTTGGGAGTCTACTCGCTTCTTCTCCTCGGCGGACTCGCAAACAACAGAGAATGCACCAACACGCTCACCATACAAGCCCTGTTTTCACGTGTTACCTACTAATGCAGAGCAGACGTCAAGACATATAACTTACCATGTTCTTTGCAAAGCTCTGCGCTAGGCAGGGTCGCAGTCCCTCCTCGATGAAGTGCCTCAGAGCAAATGCATCCTTGTTGGTGTCACCGCTAGCGAAGCCCTGGTAGGCCATGTCGAAGAATGGGTAGTGGTCGCCCTCCTTCACAGCTTCTGCAATTGCCACCCATTGCCCTTCGGTGGGATCGACACCGGTTGGGTTGTGCGCACAGGCATGGAGAAGAATTATGCTGCCCCTTGGCATAGCCTTGATATCTGCAACCATGCCATCGAAGTCAAGGCCGATCGTATCTTTGTTATAATAACGATATTTCTCTACTTTCAATCCTGAATCCTTGAAAACCGCATTGTGATTTGCCCAGCTAGGAGTGGGGATGTAGATGGTCGTCGCGCCGGGGTAGAATCGTTCCAAGAACGCGCCACCAATCCGCAAAGCGCCGGTACCTGAGATGGACTGCGTGATAGCTACTCTGTCCTCCTTGATGACTGCCGAGTCTGAACCGTACGCCAGTAGAGCAGCAGCCTTAGCGAACGCAGGCACACCAGTGATGCCTGCATATTCTTTGTCCAATTTTGATTCCACAATCTTCTTCTCCGCCGTCCGCACCGATGGGAGAACGAATGGCTTGCCTTTATCGTCTCGGTATGCGCCAACACCTCGTTAAGGTCAGAAGGTTGATGTGAAGACGTCATTCGCAGACGAGGTTACGGAGCATACCCAAATTGATCTTTTTAGGGTTGCTGTCCGCTTTGTAGGCCTCAGTAATACCTGGTTGATGTTAGAAAAAGAAAGTCTCAACGCTACGGAGACACTTCCGCACTGCTCACCTAGAATTGCCTGAAAATGCGGGGAAGCAGTGAGTAAGAGCTCATATGAAAGTAGGGAAAGGAATGCGCACATCCTAAATATCAGTCAGTTTCATTTTTACGAGGAATTGACTACTACAACCCACTGGAGGCCCTTGGGGAACCTTTGCCCAAGCCGACACCGCTCTGGCCCCAGCCTTGATGGATAATTGCCCCTTCGCAGCTCGACCCACAGCAGTTCTCGAAGAAGCGAGCATTCTGACGAGCCGGTAAAATACGTGAAGGAAAACGGATATGAGCGAAGACTCGTTAAGATGTAGTCGCAAAGAGTCAAAAAAAGTCTGATTGTTGGATTACCTAGGAGAAATAGCATTTTGAGCTTGGACGCGCGCGGAGTTCGCCGAGCCGACCCGTTTCGGCGTATGTTAAATCCGATGTAGCAAAGACGCCAAGGCCTTCTAGAAAAAGAATCTTAGGATGAATAAAGTACTCAATTATGCAGACACGTCCATTGTAGCCAATACCATTACCACCCAGGCATGCGCACCACTCTTCAACACGCCAGCAAGCTTCTTCTGCATTGTGAAGCTGCCACACCTCACGCCTCTATTCCCGCATTTCTCTGCCCAGCTTTATTAAGGAGTCAACCAGTAACGGGATTCCCGCCGCAGAACCTCCCACGACCGAAGAAAGCCTTTTCAACTTTTGGACGAAAACGAACACCAGATACCGCTATAGCCACTCCTTCACCTGCTAGTAGCACACCTCCCGCACCGCAGCCTAATAAACGCGTGCTTCCGGTATGCTGTCCAGGATGTGGAGCTCCAACCCAGATTCTGGCATCAAGTGAAGCAGGATACTACTCTCTCTCGCGAGGTGCTGTAAAATCATATCTCAACTACGATGATAGCCAAACGAAAGCTACCGAGGATGATGTCTTTACCAAAGCAATCAAGCAGGTAGACAATAAGGTCTTAGAGGACCTAGGTCTAGACAGGACTGTATTGTGTAAGTACCCATTGGCCGCCCACCTTGTACACCACTAATACGAGAAACACGCAGCAACACCCCTCGAGAAACCTGAGCCTCCAATTCCGATCTGCGACCGGTGCCACAACCTAATCCACCACTCATCGGGGGTGCCGATCTATCACCCCACCATCGAGGCCATTCAAGATACTATCGCCGAGTCCCCACACAGGCGCAACCACGTCTACCACATCATTGACGCGGCAGACTTCCCCATGTCGCTCATCACGAACCTGAACAGAGCGCTCCACCTCCCTCAATTACGTACCCAGAACCGCCGGTCGAAACACCGTGTATGGCAGAGCGGGGACCGGATCGCTGAAGTCAGCTTCATAATCACGCGCTCCGACCTGCTTGCGCCACTGAAAGAACAGGTGGATCGATTAATGCCGTATGCGAAGGAAGTCCTGCGCGAGGCATTAGGGCGGACCGGCCGGAACGTCCGACTGGGCAATGTGAGCATGGTCAGTGCGAAGAGAGGGTGGTGGACAAAAGAGGTTAAAGAAGATATTTGGGAGCGCGGAGGCGGCGGGTGGATGGTTGGCAAGGTCAACGTTGGCAAGAGTAATCTGTTCGAGGTCGTCTTCCCGAAAGGACGAGGCGATCAAGACGTCAACGTCAAAAAGATACGGAGCGCAGCAGAGCGGGAGCACCTAAAAGCCGAGCGAGAGCGTTTAGAAGCCACCGCAACGTCTCTTGAGGAGCTCGTACAAATCCAATCCAGCGCGGCGGAAAAAGAAAGAAGCCTAGCTGATGATGACGGTACTGCGGAAACGCCTCGGAAGGAAGAGGAGATTCTGGACGACGACTCCCTGCTCCCCCCGCCTCGAAAAGAAACTCCTTATCCCGCTATGCCCACCATCTCCGCCCTCCCTGGCACTACCGCTTCGCCCATCCGCATCCCTTTCGGCAACGGGAAAGGCGAGCTAATCGACCTGCCCGGCCTCGCCCGCAGCAACCTCGACACCTACGTCCGGCCCGAGCACAAGCTCGACCTCGTCATGAAAAGCCGCATCACGCCCCAAAAACAGTCTATCAAGCCAGGCTCCTCGCTGCTGCTAGGCGGCCTGATCCGCATCACGCCGCGGACGCCCGATCTTGTGTTTCTGGCCCACCCGTTCGTGCCGATAGACGCGCACGTCACGTCGACAGAGAAGGCCGAGGGCATCCAGAACCGCACAAGGGAGTCAGGCGTCCCGGTCATCACGGAGCCCTGGGCCGGCGAGAAGATGAAGTCGGCGGGGATGTTCCAGCTGAAATGGGACGTCACGAGGAAGCAGACGGGTCCGCTCACCAACCCTGTAGCTGTGAAGCTCAAGCCGGAGCGGCTGCCTTTCATCGTCTACTCTGCCGATGTCCTCATTGAAGGGTGTGGGTGGGTCGAGCTGGTTGCGCAAGTACGGAAACCGAAACAGAGCGCCGACGATGCGCTCATGGGGCCGGTCTTCCCTGAGGTCGAGGTGTTCAGTCCTGAGGGTAAATATGTTGCTGTAAGGCCGCCTATGGGCGCTTCTGTGCTCGGAGGGCCGAAGCCGAAGGGCAGGAATGAGAGGCATGCGAGGCCGAGGCGGAGTATGAAATCTGTGAAGGCGCAGAGGAAACCAAAGCCTAAGGGCTCCCAGGAATAATCTCGTGTATATATCACTCCTGCATATGGTAATGCTTTATGATTACTATACTAAGTACTATATGCCTTTACTTATGCACCATTACCGCCATGCCGTGCCGTTTAGGGATTGGGAGAAGTAGAAAATGGGAAATGGTCGTCAAATTGTGCAATCGCTCTCCACTCACCTCGTATCAGACTCATAGACCAGTCTGGCAGATATGCATCTTGGCCAGCGTATGGGAAGTTTTGTAGCTCTGAACTTGCCTCATTGATAGCTTCAATGTGTTAAACAACCCTGTCCCACTGCCGCAAGACATTTTGTGCCTTTTCTTCAGATATCCACCAAGAGAAAGACCAGTCCAAACCACTTTGCACTCTTAGCCACCTTCAATACCCCGGAGCACCCACCCCACTTAAACTCGATGACCCCGGCTCCATCGAGCATGACTGGATCCCAAAACCCCCTTGATGGGACTAACTATCAGTCCACTCATTGGTTACATGGCCCGGCTGAGCTTGACCTCCATTGCTTCTTTCGCCCGGCAAAGCATCCTTCGTTCGTCCTTCGATAACTCTCCTCCTCTTATTCCCATTCTCGCTCTCGTTCTCACTCTGGTCCTCCTCCTCCGTGATACGGTTATCAGTATCCTGATAGGCTATCGCCCGTCGTGGACTGTTGCTGTTCCCCTGTTCCTCATCATCGACAGGTTCTACGGATTGAGCGAGGATCTCTCTAAACCACGGAGAGCGCGTCGATGGCGCGACGACAATGACCAACTGCGATTTCAAACCAGTCAGCATTGGACTCAACGACGGCGGCCGGACTTGTTCGACGTCTAGAGCCTGAGGCTACGAAGCGGTTTCTTACCTGCCATATAACCACCAATCCCACGACTCCCATCAGCACACCCGACATGCTCTGTTCCGCTCCCCTCCAGCTTTCAAAACAGCCTTGGCTCCAGCCAAATTTTTTTTCACACAAGGGAACATTATCCTTCCCGTGCGAAAACGGAAATCCCTTGTCGACCTTGCTATGAAGCCCGCAACACTTGAATGTATCCTGTATGGTTTTGATAGCGTCGCCGTCTTTAGCGCGAAATAAGGATAGCCAACGCTCATCGAGGCCACAGAGGAGGCTCGATGTAGGGCCCGTGTGCGTGCCTAGGAGGGTGATGACGACGGTCGAGTATACCAGAATGAGCGCGTTGGCGATGATAGCGTATAAGGCATTAGGAGGAGGGCTAGGGACGGGTCTGTTGCGCTTGGAGCGGCGGTGGGTTAGGTCATAGCTACCTCCGAGCAGCAGGCCGGCTATTATAGGTAGGGAGGAGGTGAAGCCGGTGAGAGATTTAGGGATAGGGAGGGAGAGGTTGCTAGCACGGGACGCTGCGTAACTGGTAAGCGTGTTAGCGGTTTGAGTTTGGACTTTTGACGAGATGGCAGATATACCCTGCAACGGCCGTGAGGACGATAAGATACTATGGATTCTGTGAGCTTTAAGGTCTGATATGGTCTTGCGGGGTATTAAGCAAGATAACAGTACAAGCTTACCACTATGCTCACAGCCGTGACCACCTGCCTCCTTGTATAATGCATACTGAAAGAGAAAGTAAACACTAAAGACTAGAAGCCTTTTCGAAGAAGTAAATGAGGTTATGAAGCTATCACAGCCCCGGAACCCGTTGAGCACGAGCTACTTCGGCTCCCCTCTAAAGCAAATAAAGGATGCCTGGAGTTTTGAGGATTTAAGGCGTTTCTAGGTTTAAGAAGGAAGGAGCTTTCGCCGGATGTTGTAGCTCTATTTAGCACGCATGAACACAGTGAAGAAGGATGAGGTTATCAAACCGAGCAGTTGTGGCAGGAGTCTGCACCTTGCAATAGAGTTCTGCTAACCGGTGAGCGACAAAGTGGGTGGTCAGAGCTGGCAACAGGGCTTCTTGTTGGTCGAGCATCAAGCAGTGTGACAGGCGTATGTACCATTAGTGGGGTCGTCGCTTATCCGTCCATTTAAGACGGCAAAGGTCAATTGGCTCGGAGAATTTACAGCAACGATGAATACTCGGAGTGAGGACTGGTGGAGCTTTCTCCCGCGGCGTTAATAGAGGCGGTATTTAGTTATTTGGTAAGCTCCTTGTTCTGGATGAGCTTGTACCCTATCATGCCTACGTAGCTCGGCCAGCGCAGTGTGGGGTAAACTCATAACTTGAGGAACAAAGCGAACAGGAGTTCTGATTTGAATTTGTAGACAAGCTACACCAGCCATGTGGAGCATGTCAATGTTTAGGAAGAGTTGGTAGCGCGCGAAGGTGTTCCCGAATCCGAACGTCTTTAAGTCAAAGATAACATCCTATCACCATTTAGGAATACGCTTTGCAATGAGCTTGTTGGCGATCAGGAAAACCCTTGCTGCCATCCATCACGTTTCACATGCAGACACCATCTCGGAATTATCGACCAATAAGCAGTCTGTCTCCCCCAAGCACCAAAGCGCCGATCCCACCCACCTTCGCGTTCCAAGATTATTGTCACACCTCACTATCAGGCTACATTTTCCAAAATCTTTGAGGGCATATCAGCCACCTGCATGCAAGAGAGTTGAGGTGTTGAAGAATGGTTTTTCGGCATCTTCGTAAAGCCGCACGTTAAGGGCGTGGAAAGGAATGTGGAATTCAAGCCTGCTCTGATGTACATTGGTATAACGTTACAGTCCCATGAAAATCAGTCGTTTAGAGGAAGCGAAGAAAAGTAACCATTCCGCGACTCGAATACGTTCCAGCCGTAATCGCTTGCGCATTTGTAGGCGAGTAATCATGAGAGACATCCGCAACCGTCGTTGTAGTCCCTAACACCAAACGCCATTCGTGGCTAATTCGGGACGTTCCCATTACTGCGAATATCTTTTCTGTCGCCACCATAGCTCCCTGCGTTCATTACTACGAGGAGCCTCTGGAGCTGACAGCCTTGGTATTCTTGAACGTGATTCCAACAAGTAAGTATGTAAGAATGGTAATCATCTCTTCGGGAATCTGAAGACAGGCCTGGATGACAATATCACCTCCGATAGGGCTGAATTTTACGTTCTGGGTGAAGAAAAAGATCGCCGAGTAGACCAGACGAACGCAGAGGAACGGAATACTGAACACAATGGCTAAGAGAAACTTCTTCTCCGGAAGCGACATATGAAAGCCGATCCTAGAAAAAGTCAAGACGGTAAGAAGCACCAAGACGAGGAAGGAGAGCATCAAGAGAGTAATTCCGACGCTGGCAAGAGTCTTGTATTTGGAGGTGTCGCTTCCATCAGGTTTGAAGAGTTTCTTTGCTCCAACGAGGATAAAAACCAGACCGGTGAGGATTGGAAGGTGAAGTACCACGAAAAACTTCGTGTTCAGTCTACACTGCGGCAAACCCTTACATCTAAAGCAGGTTGAGTAAGTTGAAAGACGACTTTTGAAATGAAACACTCACGCAACCGTCAACAACCCTAAAGTCGCCAAAAGGAGCGGTGAAAGACCGACGCCATCCAAGATTCCTGCAATCTGATACTTGCTTAGATCATTTTTCTCCTCAGCCAAAACCTCCATTATGCAGCCCACGATGCGAATACTGCAGAATACGAAGACATAAAACCAACACAAACTCTTGCTCAATCCGAGACGGATGGCAATGAGAGGACAGAGGATTGCGGATGTTCCGTAAATGGCCAACTGTGCCACAGCGAGTTGGCCGTGGTCGTCAAGCGTCATTTTGACAGCAGGACGTGAGTGACTTCAACAATTACAGAGGTAGTTTCAGAGTTTATTCCAAACTTGAGAAGTAGAGATTGTGGAGTTTATGTTCTTCAAGGAATAAAACGAAGCAATGTGAAAGGATTTAGTCGTTCTTAGGGAGAGTCGATGTTGAGCCATGACTGAGGTATAGGTAGGTCATTGATTTACACCAAGCGTGGCGAAATTCGAATATGAGATCCTCGATGTTTGAGAGTGAAGAGTAACGGACCATCGGCGGAGATGGCGTCCTTTAGTGCTGACGTTTAGATTCCGGAGCTGGGGTTGAGGCTCAGCAACACCACCCGGCACATCCCTTCTGCATCATCAGCGGCCACAAATAATTCTTGCGAAACTTTGCACACACGAGCAAATACGTCGAGGATTTAGTTATTAGTTATCGCATCTAAAACGTAGTTGCGTTTCTTGAGGCACTGGTGTCGATCATATTCTGTACTTAGCGGACTCCGGGTTTTCAATTACGTATCATCATGGGTATCAAGACCCGGACAACTCTTTGACCCCTGCTGACTACAGTCGGAATCACAGAGTCTCAGCACTATATTTTGCAGAATGCACGTCCTGCCTATCAACGGCGGTTCTTTTTCAAGTAAACTCCGACTCCGATACTGTCGGTAGCTCTCATTAGCCACAATGACTTTATAGCACATAGTAAGACAAAGAAATAGTCCGATATGAATTAGGTACAACCAGTCTTCTAAAGAAGTGGATTTTTACCTCCACTCACAATTGTTCTCTTTCCTCTAACCACGTCAAGGGCTTTCTTTCAAAGGTTCTGAGCTCCCACAGGTGTTTTCTCAGCTTTGCATTTAACATCTGTGGTATTCAATTGGGACATTCAATACTCCAGTCCACACTAATCATGCTAAATCCACTGCCACTCCTTTCATCTCATCCCGTCCTTCTTGTTGTCAGTCTTATAGTCCTTAGCGTCGCTTTCCAGATATACCAAAGTCGAACTGCAGGACTAGACCATATTCCAGGACCTTTCCTCGCAAAATACACCAATGTCTGGCGGTTGATTGAGACGAGAAGAATGGGTGGCGATGCCGATTACATGCATGCTATGCACAAAGTTTATGGCGATGTTGTAAGAGTTGGACCTCACGCAGTCAGTGTTGCGGACCCACAAAGCATCCCGCTCATATATGGAACAAAAGCAAGACTCCACAAGGTACAATCTGGTTTAACGCTAACACAAAGTTTGCTTTATGCTAATTCATTATTTACAGCCAGCCGCGATAGATGTTATCAAGTCACATGGAAGAGGGGATAACGTCGTTACCATTCGAGACCCAGATAAACATGGCAAATACAGACGTCCAATTGCAGGGGCCTATGCGCTATCTTCTCTTCTTGATTATGAAGTCCAGGTTGATGAGATGTTGGATAAGCTCCTTGAAAAAATCGAAAAGATCACGAGTGGAAACAAACAAATGGATATTGCCCGGTGGCTCTTCTACTGTTAGATCCCTAACCAATGTATGGCGAGCATGAACAACTGACTCTATAAAGATGCATACGATGTAGTCGGTTACCTTTCGTTCGGCTCACCTATCGGGTTTCTTGATTCAGGCAAAGACGTCTACAGCTTAATCAAATTTCAAGGCTACATTGTCGATTACGTTCGCTTGGTTATTCAAATGCCGGTTCTCCATAAGTTTCTGGCAGGAAGTCCTATAGTCGCGTTTCTGGGGGTGCTTGCTCCTACTCGTGACTCATTCGTCGAGTTTTCGGAAGTGAAAGTCAAAAATCGTCTGAACGCCCCACCGCCGGAGCAGCTGGACATGCTCGCTCACTTCATCGCTAGCGCAGAAAAATATCCGGATATAATGACTCCAGACCAAATAACCTCCACTGCCGTTGTTAACATGGGCGCTGGGGCTTTGGGCTCTTCTAAGGTCTTGCAAGGCATTGTTAGGTACCTAGTTGAGAACCCAGACAAACAAGACCAGCTTTACAACGATATGAAGGCAGCAAACTGCAGTTACCCAATCAACTGGAAGCAGATCCAAGAGCTCCCATTTCTTGAGGGTATTGTTAAAGAAGGCGTACGCTTGCATCTTTCGGTGGGTGTACCTCTGATCCGCGAGTCACCCCCGAACGGCCTTCGTCTTGCCGACGGTACCGTTATCCCTGCAGGTATCGAGGTTGGCATGAAGCCATATGTTGTGGCACGCCGGAAGGAAGTTTGGGGTCCGAATGCGGAAGAATGGGAGCCAGAGAGGTGGATGCAGCGATCCAACGAGACCGAAGAGGAGTTCAAGGAGCGCAGGACAATCATGGAACGTGGCGATCTTTCATTCGGGCATGGAGCAAGGACTTGCATCGGAAAGAATATTGCGATGTTGCAGGTTTACAAAGTTGTTTCTAACATGGTGTTTCTATACAAGGTACGTTTGATACTTCTTTCTTACCATATAGCTGTAGTAGGCTATATATGAACTGGGGGTGTGAGCTAACAAGCTGGACTTTTGTAGCTGCTTCCGGCACCGAATCCCAACGCAATTTCTGAGAAACGATCAGTTTATGCTTATATGAAGAAGAGGGAAGCTTGAGGATAGGAGATCGGCAGTGCAGACAAGCAGAAAACTTAAATGTAACTTAAGAAACCGGTCAGATTGTCTTTATGTAGCATATGAAACAAATGATAGAATTTCATTTCTCCACTAGTTTGCAGTCACAGAAACAGTGATCTATTTGGATCGGATCCTTTTTGGCGTGGATGGTTGGAGCCAACTTGCATTGGCTATGGATTTGTTGGTTTTACTGGTGGCGCAGAGTGGATCTTAAGGCTTCGGAGCTCTAAGAGCGCCAGTAGTATATCTAATTAGAAGGAGGCTGTAGAGTACGGCTCAAAAAGGTGCCAAAGCGTGGTGTTAAGCCAATCGGCAGAGCCACGCAATAATTAAACTTTCTGGAATACGAGCATCCTTCATACAATCTAGGAAGCCTGCTTATTTTACTTCCCTCCCTACTTTCCTTCCCATATTCTCAATCACTTAGTAGTTCAATTTTGCCTCTCTCAATTGCAATGGTGCGATTCTTTCTTATACGCGCCCACCGACAACATCATCCTTGCACCAAAATCAATCAACCCAGGAGCCGACAAGTCTTAAGAATTCGACGGGTTTCGGCTATATGGCAGGCAGTGCATCGCTTGTAAAGAAGCCGAAGAACACCAAGCAGCTCGGACGAATGCGAGAGGCTCTTCAGCAGCTGCAAGATTCTTCTTAAGGATCGTCGCTCTCGATTGCGGATGGATATAATTGAGGCAAATGAGTATCTTCGGCACTCGTACGGCCTCTACAAAAAAGGCGCGTTTGACAATCAGGAAGTTCGAGAGGTAGGAGGAGAGCATGCAGCTCCTACAATATCGCCCGCACAAGCTTCTGCGGCTCGTAAAGCTGCAGGGCTGCCTCAACCACCTACTACTTCTGATACTTGGGGTTCCGGCTTTGATGAGGAGTTCGATGCGATTAAGGGCGTTGAGGTAGAGGCTGAGAGTGAGGCTACGTCCGACGGTGAGGTGGTGGTTATTGAGAACGATGATATTACAAAGGAAGATGAGGAATCTGATGAGCCCATTTAACGATGTTTTTGGTACGTTTAAAGGCCGCCTACCTCTCGAATACTATACCAAATTTGTGCCAAGACTTACTATAAATAGTATAACATGCGGAACGTTGATCCCCCAACGTAAATTTTGACCCGAGTTTATAAGTAATAAGCCAATCAATTTTAGAGCTTTATTATATAGACTTTAATTAATATATATAGNGNTNNGGTTTTCCAGGGGGAGACCCCCTGGGACCCCCCTATATAGAGCTTTTGCTTAATTTAGAAGTAGTAGTAAGATTAAGGCGCCTTAGTTACTGCTAGGTAAGGATCTACTACAGTGACCGAGGCGCCCTACTTAAGCTGGGCTTAAGGATTATATTAGTCACGAATCTAGTATATATTTGGACTACAGAGCTTAATACAGAGCCCTCTACGTAGGATCTAATATAGTAGATTATAATTCCAATTTAAAGCTTTATATACTAAATATTTTTAATGCCTAATAACTAAATCGCCGTATAGCTAGAATTAAAGTAAGTTTACTACCCCAACTTGATTAAATACGCGTGTAAGAAGAGATATAACTATATACAGAGACGTCTAACATAATTAAGTAACCACGTTATTGCCCACCTAGTTCGGACGTATAATAACGCAATGGCTCGGCGACGACACAATAGCTTGGCGCCGAGTAATAGGAGGAGGGAGGAGATTGGGGGTAGCTTAGCCACTGCAAGAAGGTCGTAATATTAGTATAGTATTAAACTTTAAAAATCGTGTCCCGGGAGCTTAATTAACAACCCCTATATAAAACGTTAACAACGTTTAATTATAGAGCTTTAAACCAGCAGATCTTCTAGGAATGCCTATTATAAGTAACTCTAAGTGCAAAATCTAGAATATTTAGTAGTAGTAGTATAAGTATGGGATGGGGGTATATATTTACGTTCCTAAATATCGTCACATAACGTAATTTTTAGGTAATAAAAACCGCCGTTAACGTTGCTCGACTAACACCTACTAAAGGTTCCTCCGTCCTTCCTATCTCCTCTCTTACCCGTCTCCTCGTCTAATACTATCCATATCGCTATATTAACTAATAGATCCCTTAATAGAGATTAGGGAGGGGTATTAGAGCGCCTCTAGCTCTTATAAGAAAGAAGAAAGAAAAAGAAAGGAAGGTATAAAGGAGGGAGTATTTATAGACGGGAGGAGGCCTACGAATGGGAGATTAGGCAGCTATAATATAGACATTAATATTGCTCGACTAATACCTACCAGACGCCCCTCTGTCCTTCCTGTCTCCTCTTTTACCTATCTCCTCGTTAGATGCTGTCTATATCGCCACGTCAACCAATAGATCCCTTAGTGGGGACTAGGGAGGGGTATTAGAGCACCTCTAGCTCTTATAAGGAAGAAGAAAAGAAGAGAGAAAGGTATAAAGAAGGGAGTATTTATAGACGAGAGGAGGCCTATAAGCATAGGAGATTAGGCAGCTATAATATAGATATTAACGTTACTTAACTAATACCTACTGGACGCCCCTCTATCCTTCCTATCTCCGCTCTTACCCGTCTCCTTATTAAATGCTGTTTATATCGCTATATTAACTAATAGATCCCTTAGTAGGGACTAGGGAAAGGTATTAAAGCACCTCTAGCTCTTATAAGGAAGAAGAAAAGAAGAAAGGAAGGTATAAAGGAGGGAGTATTTATAGACGGGAGAAGGCCTGCGAGTATAGGAGATTAGGCAGCTATAATATAGCTAGTAACATTGCTCGACTAATATATACCGGAGGCTCCTCCGTCCTTCCTATCCTCTCTCGCCCGCTTTATTATCCGATGCTATCTATATTGCTATATTAACTAATAGATCCCTTAGTAGGGACTAGGGAGAGGTATTAGAGCACCTCTAGCTCTTATAAGGAAGAAGAAAAAAGAAGAAAGGAAGGTATAGAGGAGGGAGTATTTATAGATAGGAGGAGGCCCTATAAGTACGTGATTTAGTAAGTACTAATAGCATAAGATTCTCATATAAAATAGGCTTAATTGCTTACTAAAATACGGGGTGTCTCTATTACTACAGTGGCTACTACAGTAGTAGAGACGCCTTAAATATTTAATGTAACTAACTACTAAGGCTATTAATAAGTAAAAGGTAGGCTACCAATATGGTGCAAACAATGTAGTTATTAATATCGTTTATAGCCTGTTTTTACTTCTAGTATACGCGTAAATCGTCCTTATATTTAGCGTAGAGCTAGTTATAGGTAGTAAGCTAGTTTAAGTCTAGCTTTGCTATTAATATAGCTATAGATAGTATATCCCTTAGTATAGGCCAACTTGGTAGTTCTAACTTTAGAAGATTATCTTTCTTCTTAGATAGGTCGATATACTGCTATACCTTATTAGTTTTGGCTATATTTTAGATAATAAAGAACTATTAAATCCAATTAGATGGCTTATTAAGGATAAGGTTAATTTTTAATTTGGTAGAGGTTATTATTTTTAAAATTTAATAGGTTAGGAAAAGTCTAGGTTAGGGTTTAGCTAGCGTCTTAGCAGAACCTTATTTAGACGTTCCGAACTTTTAATTTAATTTATTAGTTTGTTTATTAGTTGGATTTTATTATAGGGAGCGCGATTAATAACCCCTACTAATAGCTCTAACTACGTCTAATTTTTAATTTATAAATTAGCAGATCTATAAGTAATAGTTATTTTAAGCAGCTCCAGGTGCGGTATATATAAAATCTTAACTATAGTATAAAGAAGTCGTGGCTGCTAATATACGGTCCTAAGTAGTATATATTCTCGGAGGTTACGTAACTCCTTATATAAGCGACATTTCCGCCCTTTAAAAAAAACTTAAAAATTTTTAAAAATTAATTAACGCTACAGACAGCAGCAATATTAATCTGGCAATACTACTAATTCTCCCTATATACTATTATATGTATACCTAATAGCCCTAAAAGCGGTAAGAAGGTAAAATAGATAGGGGGGTTAAAATTTAGAAAATTAAATTTCGCGGTTAAGCTATTTAAAAGTTAGGAAACTAAGACAAATACTATATTCTCTACTTACCTCTAAGCCAGTATATGATTTCCTAATTAGGAAAAGTTGTTTATAAGTAGTTGCTACTACCTCCGTACAAAATCTTCTTATTATACCTCTTTAGTCTTACTTATAGATAACTAAAATCGTTTTATATTGAACCTACGTTCAAATATAAGCCCTAAAAGCTTTTTAACTCGTAAGATTGCTATATAAGTTAGCCTAGCTATTTTATCCTTTTCCTTAATATCTAAAACTACCTAGTTAAGTATTAGGCCCTAGCTTTTATATACAGTAAGAGCAAAAGCTAGAGTAATTAGAAATTAACGCCGTAAGTAAGAGCCTTTTATACCCTCTTATTTATAAAGTACGGAAAATATAAGGATGACTTTCTTACTATCCTGCTAAGTAAATAGAGTAAGTCCATTATACCTATCTACCGTAATTAGTAGTAACTAAGGCTAATCCTTTTTAATATCCGCGTGTCCCTTCTATACGACATCTTTAACTATACTAGTAGTACTGTTTACTAAGCCTAGTTTAACCCAGATATTTTATATTAGTATTACTTTCGCGCTAATACATAGGGCTAGATTCTCTATAGTATTGTACTAATTAGAAGTAACTTTCCGCGTACCTATACTAGTATTAACTAACTTAATAGCCACTACTGGCTGTAAAAGGTTACAAAGCCGAATAGTATTATACTTACCTATAGCAGCACGTGTGCTATATAGCCAAATTATATTATTAAAGCCCGTAACCTTATTAGTAGATAGGCCCTGCTTATACCTAGTTAAAAGAAGCTTTTAGGTTAAATTACTTATAGAATCACTATATAGCTCTATAAGGGCGGTCCTAAATATAGAGCTCTTAGCGTTATTACCACCCTGCCACATAACTTAATCTAGGATAGCTGTTTAGTTAATTGCCTTATAGGCTTCCTTTCTATAGCTGGCTAGCTCTAACAGCCTAGCAGGTAAATTGCTGTATAAGGCCGCCTAACCTATAGGGGGAAGCTAATAAAAATCGCCTACTAGTAAGATGTTTAAGCCTCTAAAGTAGTTATTGTTACGCGTAGGGTAGATTTAATAGAGGCGGTAATTAATCTAGGCTAGATGTACTTGCCTAATTATAGATTTCTCGTTAAGGATAAGATAGTAAATATCCTTAAAAGCTTATTATAGAGGCGTAAGACTAGTAGTAGGCAATTTGTTAAACGGATGGTTTACTAGCAACCTTAATAGATTATATATAGTTCTGCCGTTAATACTAAAGGTAGCTATCCTAGTAGGGGCAGCTCGAGCTAATAGCAATGGCTTGCTATTAGCCCTTACTATATTACAGAGTATAGTAGAGAGGACAGTAATAAAATGCAATTTACCGGTTCCTGCCTCTCCATTAACGTTAATCCGCAGTAGAGGGGGGCCAAGGCCCACTTAAATCTGCCTATAGTAATTAACTATAGCGTTATAGATATAACACTAACCTAGTTATAAGGAGGACGGGGTTGCTATTTAGAATAGGCGGCTTAACAGTAGAGGCTGTAACCGTACTTCCTGCTAATAAGTCCTTTTATTAAGCTGCGGGTACGTACCCCAATATATACTCTAGTCGTAGTTATAATTAAGCTCCCTATTACTAAGCCTATTAGGATCCTTAATTTTAACTCTATTAGTATTTTAAACGCGGGTATATAGGGCCTTAAAGGACTAGTATAGCTCTAAGTTATCTGCGAAATCGCCCTTAAACTTATTAATATTATTAGCAGTTTCGCGACCTTCCTCTAGTTTCTAATTATAGAAGTAGTTAGGTGGGTGCTAATAAGAGTTAACGCAAGCCTAATAAGAAGCCATATAATTAGGGGCCCCGAATCTATTAGTATAAGTAGCCACTTCCTTATACTCCCTCTATAGGTAATAAAGAATAAGCTTTATACGGTAGAACTTAGAATACTATAGATAGGAACGATCGCCGTTATATCGCGGAAAGTATGATATAACTTAAGGCCTTACTCTTAGCTAACGCTTATAAGCAGAGTAATTAAAATAGAGTAGAAAATTAAGGAAAGTAATGTCCTCTACCCTATCTAGACGGCGCTTATATTTCTTATAGTTAGACAGCCCACACCCTCTTAATTGCCTATTATTAAGCTTATATATAGCGCTTTAATCGTCCTCCTAGTAGTAGTTTAAAGTTACTATATTCCTAGAGCCTTTGCAAAGGGGAATATTAAAAAGTAAATAGTATACCTCTTACGCTAACCAATTGCATTTAGTAATAAGTTTATTTATAAACCTAGCCACAACCAAACTAAAGGCATAAAGGCTATTGGCGTGCGGCTATACTAATTAGAGTAGCTCCTAGTAGGAAGTTAACTTCTTCTCTTCCTTACTGCAATATTTGCCTATATAGTTAACTATTATTAATACGCTTATAGCGGGTGATGTATTAATATTCGCCATCTACGCTAATATTATAGCTACGTTATAACTATTAAGAAGCTTATTATTACGCTATAGATAAAACGTCTAGTAATATGGATTTTAATCCTTTAATACAGCGGCCTTATTATAAAAAGAGCGTGGAAAATAGAAGCGGCACTCCTTTACTCTAGTGGAGCCTTTCTTTAATCTTAAGCAGTAAGATTTGGTGCAATTGCGGTGCTGTTAAAATTAATTAAGGTAGGTAGTAAGAAGCTTACTAGTATTAAGCTATTCTTTATAGCTAAGAGCAGAAGGATATTAGAGATTGGGAGGCCTAGATTAATTAGGATTTATTATAGATATAAAAGTAGTCTAGTACTTAGTAAAAGCCGCCCTTAATTTACTAGCTAACGGATCTAGCCTTAGGGCTGTTAAACTCTATAAGAAGCTATATATATAGCCGCTACCTTATACCTACTACTTAAATTAGGACTAAAAGTTAGTGCTATTAAATAGACCTATAAGCACGTGCTTCCTAAATAGATTAAAGCGGTAATATAGCTAATAAGCAGCAATATGCGGATTATTATTAAGATTTTAAGAAGTAATCTGGTAGCGCTAAGCCTTATTAGTAGCCTTATATTCGTTAAATAGAGGTATATAAGAGTATAGATTATACTAATGTAAATTAGTAGCGCTAAGTGTAAAGAATAGAGACCTGCTCTTAATATTCTTAGTATAAGCCGTAAGCTTATTTCTCTTCTGCCTCTAGTAAGGTCTAGTGCCCTTAAGGTTCCATATATGCTATACAATCTTATTTAGCAACTAGCTACCCCTATTGTTATTTATAAGATTACTAAGCTTATCTAAAGACAGACTATTTATATTTAATTGGCTGTAGAGGAAGCGGGTAGCGTTAAGGGCTTACTCTCTTATAATCTAATTAAACACGTAGTAGCGAAATAAGGGGTGGCGGCCAAACCGACCGTCCTAATACTTAAGCATATGCTTGGCGTACGCAGCTAGGGTAACCGTACGGCTTTGTGGCATGTTAAAATCGGCTTTACCATAAGGAAATAGAGTAGGAAAGGCGCCGCGCATAATAAAACTAGCCAATTGCTTAGAGAGAGGTGTTTATCACATAGTAGGAACCTCTAGGCCCGCTTATAGGTCTTATTAGTATTAAACCTCGCAACCTAAAAGCTCTAATTTATTAAGGTTAGGAACTAAATTAGGAACCAAAGTATCTAGTACGTTATTATTAAATTCGCTATCTAGTATATTAGTGCTAAGCTTAGCAGGTAGAGGATTAATAGCAGGACGTTATATAGGAGCAGTAGGGTAAGCCGTTAGGCTACTAGAATTAGACTCTAACTTATTAATATAAGGTAGCTAATCTAATATAGAGCTATTTTTAGGTAAGCTGGTAAGCTAGGTGCTACATATTTTAACGTCGCGATAATTAGGATAATTAACCTTTAGAAAGTAAAGCTATAGTAATATAGCAGAGTGCCTTATAGTATACCGCTTAGTAAACCATTAACTTAGGTATTTGCTACCCTCTACTGCCGTAGGCCTTACGACTAGTATATTAAGTTTAGTAGGTAGCCGTAGTAGCTACCTTTAAGTCTTTAGTATATTCTGGCCAAAGTAGCAAACGTAACTAGTATAGCGATGTTACTGGCCACGTATACGCATAACTTATAGATAAACGTATACGCGCGTAATTAGAAGCTTCTCCACCGCGATAAGTATAGGTAAGAAGCCAGGAACAGGCCCTAGATTAAGCTTATTACTTTTACCAAATAGGGAAGGAAGGGTTAAATATTTAAGTATATTGGCGTCCTTAATGCAGGCTTTGTATATACCTATATTATTACCCTCCGTAGCTAGGCCTATTTAGAACTACCACTCCTTATAACAACTGCACATCTCTATATATTTAGCCTGTAGTATACTCCTAAACTTCTTAATTCGCTCCTAATTAACAGCTAAAACGGGTAGTGGTGTAGCCGTAGTTAGAGCTTGCCGCGATAGAGCTTACTATAAGGGAGCTTGCCGTAAGGGAGCCTACCGTAAGGGAGCTTGCTATAAGGGAGCCTACTATAAGGGAGCCTACTATAAGGGAGCCTGCTGTAAGGGAGCCTGCTATAAGGGAGCCTACTATAAGGGAGCTTACTGTAAGGAAGGTGGTATTAGTAGTAGAGTAGGTATTAAAGGTAGGGTAGGTATTGGCGGTAAAGTAGGTATAGGAGCTAGTTCTAATAAGGACGCATTTAGGCCATCTAAAGTGTCTCTTCTACTATATAGAGCTTTATCTATAGTATATAGCGGAGGAGTAGGTAAGTAAGCTTTACCCCACTAATTAAAAATACGGTGCTCCCGTTATATTACCCTAATTGTTTTCCGTCGTTAAGCCATTTTAGGGGTATTTTAACTATTCTGGCCGTAAGGCAGGAAGGCGTTCTCAGTATTGTTTTTAGGTGGAGTAGTTTACTAGCGCCTTACAGGATAATTCTTAGTAGTAGAACCTAACTCTATAAAAGCTCTTCGCTTATTTAAACTATATTTAGAGGCCTAGAAAAGTAAGTAGAAGTAGAAGTAATATATAGGGAAGACGCGCCTTTAACTAATATAACTGGCACAGCTTTAAAATCTTCTTTAAAGGGCCGTCTTTGATAAAGTTAAGGCGGGGCTTATAGATATAGCACTTGCTACACTTAATTACAGTAGGATCTGCCATATTTATAATATATATATTAGTATTAATAAAGGTATTAATAAAAAGGAAGGCGTAATACTACCTTGGTAGGATATTTTAATATTCATAATATTTTAATATTCGTCACGTGGATTCTGCCACAACTTACCGCACGCAACTTTTTTTCTAACCAATGAGAAGCCGGCTTTCTAACCAATCAGAAGCTGGCTTGGCGGGAGTTTAAATTCCAGGACCCCCCAACCCGAATATATAGACCACTCGTACCTCGGGTCAATAACTACACTGGAGCTCCGTGGCGCTCCTGGCTTCAAATTGAATATTTGGTGGATGGAGTGGACCTGGCTTCAAATCCGCTCCACTCCGATCCAAATAGATCACTGCACAGAAATGGGGATGTACCGTAAAACACCTAGAGTATCGATATATTCTCCGAATGAAATTTCAAGTTAGCGAAGTTGTGAAACGCTTCGTATACGCTATTAAGGTGTACGTATATTTCTTGATATCTTAGCTATGACGTCATGAGCGGCTTTAGATGATAGAGAAATTAAGACAAACTCCCCGGTATCACCCATTCCGGAGCGCTTCTAAGGCTTACGGAGTACTTCATCCCAAACCCACACAGCTCTCCGGGAACTAATTTAATGGTCCCTAACATGCATATTAGCCAGATCTGGTGCCCGTACTCAGGAATATAAAGCTTTTGATTTCATAGCAAATTGATATAAAAGCTTAATCTTCATCTACTCGCCCAAACGGGTTAAGGGATAATCCCGACAGATCAGGATAACACTGTTGATGCTGTAGTAAGATATGAATGAATCGGAGGCGAAGCAGATGTAGATAGAAGGCGCAAGTCTTAATCGGAGCTAGCCACTCTAGTCCACAAAAGGCTGTGAACTCTAATTCCTAGGAAAACATTCTGAAATCACAACATCACGGAACTCTATAAATAGTGACCCTAATAATCCTTGAAACGCTTCTCCAAGCGGAGAGCTGCGAGGCAGTGGTTGCATACAGATATGACATGTACTTGAATATGCGCGACTTCAAAATTGCAAATCGAACTGAAAATTACTGGGAAAAACATGACCATTTCTTTTACAAACGTAAAACCAACAGAAAAGTAAATAAAAGGAACACCATTCGCCGCCTCCAGTGCCCCAAGTCTAAGTACATAAAAGAGAATGCCGAAAGAATGAACATGCAAGAATAAAAGTCCGCTCCGCCATGATTCGCTTAGATGTCCGTGGTCGCGTAATTAGACTTCAGCCTCACTTCATCTCACCACAACACCACTGCGCCTAGCTCACTGCACCTAGCTCACTGCATTACGGCAGAGCCTTTTTCAACACCAATACCAGCCAAGTAGCCTGTAGCCGGTGCCGAATAGTTTCCTTGGCTACCACCGAACTCGAGACCGCCACACATCCCCTCCAGGTTCCTAGTTTGGTTGATGTACATGCCTTGGACATTCACGCTCTTCACGTTCCAAGTGGTGGTATCCATGTTTTTCAAGAACATGAATGCGAAGTAGAGAACGAAGCAGCAGATGGTGTAGAAGCTGATTCCGAGGAACATGGATAGATGCTTGACCTTGGCGATGTAGCCCTTCTCGTTGAGTCTTGGGAAGGGGCGATTGCCCACCATCCGGACATCTTTGCCAACGAACTTGCAAAGAGGAGCCCAGCCCATCTTTGGATGGAACTCAAGCAGCTTGTGCTTGGGCACTACCTGGCGAACCCAGTTGTTGTGGGTATAGAAGAGCTCAGAGCATGGTTTGTCGGGAATACCAAATCGCCTGTGGTATTTGGCAGTCCAGTTCCGTAGGAGATCGCTAGAGGAGCACGCGCCGGGCATGAAGTACACGATGGCGCGGTACAGCCACCCTCGCACGTCAAGGCCCATGCCCTCATAAGATTTGAGCCAGACGTCGGGGTTCTCACGGTAAGAGAGGATGAACTGTTTCAAGATGACAGGGTTAGCAGGTGCTTTTAGAGATCCGCAGTTTCGGATTCAGAAGAGCACAGATCACGGAGATCTGCAGCATTGCATCCCCCGCGTATCCGCACGCCACTGACGCAGAACCTCACCTTTGCATCCGGATACATCTCAACTAGATCATCAACGCATGCGCTAACAGGCATTTCGAGGCCCGCTTCGTATCCATCGAATAGTTCCCGTAGCATCTGTTGACGCCTCTCCTTGTTCTCTTCCTTAAGAAGCTTAGCGCTCTTAGCAATGCGATCAAACTGGAACATGGGATCGAGTAGGTGATGGCATGGTCCAATGCCGAGTTCTAGGAGAGCAGCCCTAATACTAGTAGTGCAAGTTCGTGGCAAGCCAACCTGCGAGTATTGCGTCAATGTGTGTTCCAAATAAAGAGCAAGGGAGCTTGAGAAACAGTGCTACATTCTACCAGCTCGATCCTGTGCAGATTGGGAACCACTTACCACGAAGAATCTCGGTTGCTTCTTGGAAAGAGCTGTGACAGCGGTCTGAGCAATTTCCTTGGACATGATGCTGGTGATTTTCGTTTTGATTTGGATGCTGATGTTGATGTGCTTGAATATTTCGATGATGTTGATGATGCTGATGATACTGGCGACGAAGATGGTTGAGATGGTGAGGCTGTTAATATTGCAGATCTTGTTTTGTCTGGTTTCTCAAGATTGCTCTCTCAAGATGTTATATACCGGACTTGGGTGCTCTCAGCTCATCCGGTAACCCTGCATGGACCACAACCAATAGACCTTACCGGGCAAGAAAGCACTATTCGCTTGTGTCTCAGGCTGAGCATAGGCCTCCTCATCTCTGTCTATCCTTACGCCGAACGCTTCTTCGGTTGATCTGGCGCCGTGATGGTGTGGCTAGTATCATACGGTATACCATAAAGATCGGCAAGCGGCGGTGACGAAAGGACCGTTAATGACCTCTTACGGGCAATTGTAAGAGGTGGGTGCTGATGGTTTGGCCCGGTAGGAGCAAAAAGCTTCAATTCTCCGCCGTAAAGAGTGGACTTTACTTGGCTTGGGTCACCCCGTGATTCGATTTCACCATTGTGCGGACGCCGTGAGGGAAACTACAGTCTACGGATCGACTTTCTCATACAAAAGATAGAGAATCCGAAGTCGGTGTGTAGTCACCGTACCACCGATTCTGTAGGAGGTAGGAAGTCACGATTCCGAAGTCCCATCCTGAGTGTTGACCATACTGTACACATAGCTGACCATCAGCCCTTTGTCGGTTTCAATACCTTCCGAGCATTTGGTGCCGGACTGACGTAGCTCGCCTATCAATCGTATGATGATCTAGTGGAGATGTTCTCGAACGCTGGAAGTTAGTATTACACGAGAGCGCCGGAGTGGGACTTGATCCTCTCACGCCAAGCCTCCGTCCGTCAACCGGGGCTTATTCTGGAGCCTCAAGCCTTAATAGACGCCGACTCGCCGACCCCGCGTGTTCGAACTAACTGCTTCTGTGTCTTTTGTGGTTCTGGAGGGCTGAAATGCTTGCGCCATGGCGCTAGACAAGCTTAAACACTGGTCACACCGCCATGTTGCACTCCGACTAGGTTTCAAAGCTTATCTAAACCTCCCAATTAGGAACATACACTAGTTTCTAACAGCAACTAACGAGAGGCTAAATTGCGGCAACTTCGCGGAATTGAATACTATTACTAAGGCAATTCTAGAATCAAATGGGGTCACTCGTGGCATTAGGAGACTTATCACGGCGTTACAGGACTTATCCCTTGCAACGCCGGCGTCCATCTGCAAATGGTCCGTGCGAGAACACCAAATCAAAACAACGCGTACAATGTCTATGTTACGATCAACCATGCCTTCCGAACGTACTTCTAACGATATAGACTTTGTTGAGCCGACTAAATATAATGTTTAACCAAATTGCGTCGCAAAAGAACCCCTCCCCGAAGCCTGGCCGCTACCTAATTTTAATCCTTTCCACATTGATGATTTTGATTTGACTGATTCTATTGGTCGATTCTTATCGATAACAGATGGACGCAAGTCGGCGTTGCAAGGGATAAGCACAATAATGCATTTTATGGCTCAATGGGTTTTTTTTCACGGTAAATCAATTGAAATATTGGTAAACGCCGAAAATATCATCTATTCCGTTCTATGACTTTAAGCATACTCTACAGATTTACACCAAATTGCAAAGATTCCATACGCCACAGCCGCACACCCAAAATTCTACCCGCTCACCCCACTCAATTGCTTATTTGCGGAAAGACACCCTGGCCGGCATGGAGTCTTTTGGCTTGGCCGTAACATGCAGAGTCTGATACATGCGCTCACCCTCCATCTCTGGTCCGGGGTGCTCATAGGCTGCAGTGATGTCGAATTTTCGCAGAACCATGACCAGGAGAACCTTGGTTTGGATCAGTGCCATGGCTTCACCAACGCAGAACCGTGGCCCTTTCTCAAACGGACGCCAGGCGTTCTTTGGTACTGCCAAAGGATGGCCGTCAGGTACAAGGAAGCGCTCTGGCTTGAAGGCCAGAGGCTCGGGGAACACCTCCTCACTGCGCATAATCGCGTAGTCATTGACGTAGCATGCGAATGGGTAGGTGGGGTAGGTGTTGCCATTGTGTGAAACAGGGTGTCTGCGATATCAAATTAGTTTCCAAGCAGAAACGCGGACGTTGAAATAAGCTTACTCTTTGCTACCAAATCGGTAGGATCCGGCTATCGGTGGCCATTTGCGGAGAGTCTCCTTGATGACGGCTAGGGTGTAATCCATCTTGTTCAAAAGAGCAGGGTTGGCCTTGATGATGTCCGCAGCCTTGTCGATATCCGTGCCAAGAATCTCATCGTGCTCAGCACGGACCTTCGCAAGGATTTCAGGGTGACGGCTGAGCTCGTGGAAAACGTAGCAGACGGTGTTTGCAGAGGAGTCGTGGCCTGCGAAAATGACGGACTTGATCTGGCTGGTCATCATCTCTAAGAATTGCGGGCTGATGCCTGTGACTTTTCCATCGCCGTTCTGCTCGTTGAATGCCTCGAGTGCGAGATCGACGAAGTGATGCTTCTTGACCTTCTTGCCATCAGGAGTGACAGCTTCTGGCTTATTGATACGGTCCTGAACGATCTGAACGATGAGGTTGTTGATTCTCTTGGTATTCCGGGCGCGAAGCCAGCGGCGGTAGGGGTTGGGGTCTGGCAGATAACGGGCCAAGAGCGCAACAGGCTGGAGATCAGCCTGCATGCGGATTCCTGCAGTGAGCGGGTGGTCTTCAGTCTGTGCCTTGCAGTCAATGTCTAGCGCGACGCGGCACATGATATTGATAATGACACGTGCAACGTGCTCCTCCATGGGGAAGACATCTCCCTTCTTAGCGTGCTCCTCCAGGATTCCGGCGAAGATGCAGGCGTCATTCACGATGTTGGGGATGTGTTGCTGTAGGGCGGATGTTGCGAAACCTGGGTTGAGCACGCGACGGACCATCTTCCATTCGGCGCCATTGAGAGCGACTACCGATTTCTTGCCAACAAGCGGCTCCATGAATTTGGAGATCATGGCACCCTTATCGAAGTTCTTGACTTGAGTGATGTAGGCAGCAATTTCGGGGTCACAGCAAACGAGTTGGGACTCGGTCAACGGCCACAGATCAAGGTAGAAAAACTCGCCGAGCCTGTATTCTTTCCTGATGTAGTGGGCGTATGCCTGAGGATTTGCATCTGGTGGCAGAGAAGCAGCGATTTTACCCATGATGGGCAGGTGGCCGAAAAGCCAGTGGTGAGGAGGACCGGGCAGGTTCCTGAACATGCGTCGGTGTGTCATAAGTTTGTAAAAGAACATGGCCGCCAGGGCCACCGAAGCGGCGGCCGCGATGTAAAGTTTGATGCCCATTGTGTTAAGGCTAGTTGTTTCAGGTGACTTGGTGTTTTACTTGGGTAGTGAACGATTGTACGGAAACAGAGGATGAAGAATGAGAGAGGTAATGGCTGGAGAAGTTTTGGGATTTTAGAGAGAATCTTCCAGTCATAAACAGACCAAGCAGTATGCCTCAGGAGACCGTCCTCACGGACTCCTGCAACTACAATACCCATTTGAAACATAGTAAACGGTATAGTTCTCACCCAAGAAGTCCGATGGCTGAAGGACTTCAGGTTCGTTAAGTGGAGCGTTGTCCGAGATCATGCTGTTGTGCTTATCCGAAGCCGTATCAAGACTAGCGTCTACGATACTGGAACCTCAGCCACAACGGACTTCCTGGCTCACTTCAAATATACTATCCTTGTATTGCCATGCGAATCACCACGCTCCAGGGGCTGCGCGGTGCTATTTTAACGAATGCGCATGTTCCGTGAACGCATGCAAATGATGGAGCTTATTGGCGGACGAGTGACAGATACCTCGGCACCTGCCGCAGTCAATTGTATAGCTGACAGCGCTTGTCCCCATTGCGTACCTACTTTTTTACTGCCTCTAGTAAGTGTGTATAATGTTCGTAATCGGTGGCCTTGTTATTCAAGGGCCCGACTGCAAATTTAGTGCGATCTGAGGCGATCTCTGCCCATTTGCTGAATCATTGTTGGAAAAGTCAATTTCCATTTCCTTTCCTATAAATTTAACAAAACTTGGAGGCCATTGCGGGCACTGCGGTAAGGTCCTCACAATTGCCAGACGTTTTCCGGGCTTCTTACCCAAATTGGTTACAAATCTTCACTTGACAAGCCACCCCATAACTTTCCGCATGCGTAGTGTACCTCCGAAATTTTGTGAATGAAGTCCTCGAGGATGAACCCTTCCACTGACCTGGATCCACAGAGTATGAGTAACCTCCTGGCAAGCAGGACTTCTTGGATAATCCATATTCTGCCCCAATAGTCTGTGTAAAAGCTCCTTTATGGCTTGCTTGACGTGTGGCAGGAAGACCTGATCGAAGTTAGCGGCATAGCAATAATACCCCTGGGCCTGTCCCAGCCCAAGGCCTCGGCCATCCCCATCGCATCTGCGGGACGGAACTTGAAGCCAACCGCGGTACCGGGCGTTAAGCTCTTCTGCAGTGCGCAAAGCTAGCAGTCCATTGAGGAAATCTATCGCTAAGTCGCTGTGATCGGCTGATTCTCCAAGCTAAACAAGAACACATTTTGTCGAGGCGTATATTTTCTGCACGATCTTGACCTGGTCATTCCATTCATCAATGTCGCGCTGGTTGATACAGATTGCATCAACCTAGAAGGTCTCGGTCGTTTCTTGCCGAGCGAGGCTAGCCTAGAAAGGAGCCGGAGCAAATTATGTCACGGTGGAACGCAGTGTATGGTGGTGTGGACTCGATATGGATGGAGTCTGTACAGCGTAGAAATAAGCGGCCGATATTGGCACGTGCGCAACCACTAAAAATCGGCCATTTTTGAAGATATATTACTACTCTAATACTTTGTCATTTGCCCATTACGTCTCTTACAATCGTGTAGACGCTTTGGAGGCATTTCATCGTAGAACGGTAAAGATATTCAGTAAATAAGAAGGTAAACAATCGTCGATTTTTGCAAGCGCGGCTGAAGACAAAGTTGGGCCCTCACGTGAGAGCGAGCGGGGTCGAGCATCGAACTCGTAATGGTCAGAGTCATCAACATGGCGCCACGAAAGAAACTTTTGCCGCCCGGCGAGAAGGCAGAATTGCACATCGTGTAAAACGCAGTTGGTTGAAGCCCGGGTCCTGGTAAGTTTGCTACGTCCCGACTCTCATGCTCCAGCTGACTTACACCTTCCAGTGTGACTACCAGATGCACAAACCGTCGACACGCTGAAACAAGCTATTGCTCATCATCCCATTCTGTGCCCGCACCAACCGGTTCGGCCAGATGTGGCTTTCGCAGACACCTACCGCGAACGCACGACGTCTCTAGCCTTGGCCTCCGACACTCCGTCCGACGATATGGCCTGGCCTTGATACAGATTCGTGAAAAGGTCTGTGATATAAGGCCCGCCAACTGGCATGAAATTGGAAGCCGTCCCTACGATATTGTGGAGATGGCGAAGGGAAGATTGTGGAAGATGGCGGAGGAAAATTGGACTAGGAAGGGAGACTGATACGGCCACACGCGCCACTCTGGTCCAGCTGTGGCTGACAGAACCCCTTGGCGCGAAGACGGGCTCCCTCAGCTTGCGCCGGGCCTCGTCGTCAGCGACCAGCCAGGAGTGGACTTTGAGAGCGATGGCCCCCCCTTATTGACGCCCCCCCATTGTCGAACCAGAAGTTGAAGCGATGGGGCCCATGTGCTTAAAGGGCAGCTTACTATGGTGGGTCGCTCAATTTGACCCGGTTTTGTTGAAAGTGACTGAATTGAGCACGGCTGATTATAGACTGAATTACTGAATCACTGTTAAGTCCTGTCTCTCACTGGCCAAATCTCCCCTGTCTAATGTTGGGGGGGGCTTTGAATATTCCTTCACAATTGATATGACAACAGGCGCACTGACTGAACCTTCAGGCCCACACAACGACATCACGTCCGCGCACCGAGTGATCTACTCTCTGCTGTTAAATACACCACAAGCTAAAACGCTCACTAACCTCGGTTTAAACTCATTCCTTTGCTCTATTGCTTCAACACACATCCAGTACCACCGGTGCTAATGCTAAGACCTCTAAGCCCGCCTAGCGAAAGGGAAATTAAAGAGGACATTGGGATCTAGATTATATGCAAGTGTTGGTATATGGAGTTCGCGGTTACGATGGTAATTGAAGTTTTATTTTCACGACTTGTAAGACATGTCCCACATTTTGGTGATATATTGTGTCTGCTTGAGGATCTCGAACAGACCTTGTAAGCGAAATTTCGCGGCTTAACCAGAGAAACATATCCCCCATCACTGGTCCGCCAACGCAGACAGAGCCTTCATACGATTCTGAGCAAGCATCGTCAGGCGATCCATGCCGATCTTTTCGGTACCCTTAAGGCTCAGGAGGTGTGCACTCTTGATGAGGTTCTTGATCTCGCGGCCGTTGAGCTTGACCTCGGCTAACTCATCAAGGTCGCCGTCGGATACGGTAAACTTGTCACGCCCGGCGCGGTTAATGAAATTCTCCCACACCTGGCGCCGTGCGGCGACCGTCAGATTCGCGTATGGCAGGAAGAGGTCGACACGAGACTGGAAAGCGTGGTCGAGGGCCGACATGCGGTTCGTAGTGAGGAAGCAAATGCCTTGGTAGTACTCGAGCTTGGTGAGGAAGACTTGGGTAATGTTGTTAAATACCTACTTCTCGTTGGAGGGGTGGAGAACTCCATCACTTACCAGCAACAAGCTCGTTTCTCGCGAGATCGACGTTGGTACGGGCACCGAGGAAGACATCCGCCTCATCGAGAAGCAGCATGGCGTTCCACAGCTTGCACAGATCAAGAGCCCGGTCGAGAGCCGCTTCGACTTCCTTAGGCCGGGTTCCGAGCGTGCCCGCACTTATGGCGTAAAGTGGGACGCGAGCTCGTTCAGCAACTAAATGAGAGCTTAGTCAATACTATTCATGCATTTTAGTCGTAGTAAAGCCTACCTGCTTCGGCAGTGTACGTCTTGCCAACACCAGGCGGACCAAACATCAGGATAATGATGCCGCGGCCTAGGGCGAGTCAGAGGACGGGATAAAACATGTTGAAGCGACTGCGGCCTACCTTTATCCTGGACGAAGTCGTCAAACTGGTTGCTAGCCAGAGCCTTGTTCTCGACAAATGCCCAGGCGAGCTCCTTCTCCCTACCAGGAAGGACCAGATGGTTGAAGGCAGAGTCGTTCCACACAATTGGGGAAAGATCGCTGACGCAGAATTGAGCTATTCACTGTATCAGCAAAAAGGGGGTACTGCCATTAGGTAATTCAAAGCGTTAAATTCGTACCCCATTCTTTGGTCTTAAGGTCTAGTCCCCTTAGCCACGGAGTTGCAAGAAGACACTGATCATCGGTGAGACTGCCAAGGACTTCGCAGCGAGCTATAGCTTTGTTCAGAGACTTGGCTGCTGTCATATCCGTGCTGTCTGCCACGGGCGCGTCGCAATCACTGTCTTCGCCGGATGAAGAACTGTTTCCGCTTGAGGGGTCACCTTGGGCATCGTCCTCTTCTGGGGGTACCAGTTGTCGCAGCTGAGGCTTCACCATGTTTTCAGTTTGGTAATAGCCATAGGCATCTACGATGACTCTGCCTGCCACCTGCGATGTTGATCTTGTCAGTATGAGTCGATCTGGCTAGGTCAAGCAGGAGTATTACCGGCCGCTCCTCTGGCTTAGTCCCCAGGAGGATCTTAGTTCCAACACAAGTCTGGAAATGATACCCACGGAGGGTCTCAAATTTGCGCCCTCGCTCGATAATCCGGGTTCTGATCTCCGCTGCCGATTCGTTGAAGGAAAGTGGGTAGACTGGAAGGGACACGACGTGACGCAGGCCTCCAAAATACCCGATGGTGACCCTGGTGCTGGTATATCCGCAGCATTCACCGTTCCAGTCGACATACTCTAGGCTGATAACCCAGTGCGGAGATTCACGCACCTTCTCATACTTGGTAACGCGGCAGACGGCCTCAACGCCGTAGAAGGTGGTTACCGCGAATTCACCAGGAGGAAAGATCTGCCAGACATCATCGAAGACGACCTTCCCGGTCCGCTTGGTGCGGGCCAAGGCATCCACAGAAGAAGCAAGGATGGGACGGAGAAATTCCATCATCTGGTCAATAGCCTCCTTGCTCGATGCCTCGGTCGCCTCCTCGCAAAGCGCGTTGAGACGATCCCAGCGGTGTAAGATAGGCTTGAATGGGGACTTGAAGGCCCACTTCTCCAACTCTAGGTCGAAATCCTGGTACTTGGCGAGAGCGACCTTGAGATGGGCTCTCATAGCTGGACTCTGGATAGTGAACGATTCGGTGACCCATTTCCGATTGGTGAAGATGTGTCGGTGGAGGATTGGATCATCGGTGGTGCTGCTCTTGAAATACTTTTGCTCCTCTTCGTGGTCGGCGAATTTCGACCATCGTTTGCAACACTTGTCGTGCCTGAAGAGCTTTGTGACGGGATTCATTGCTGGCGCTGGAGCAGTCCTCTTGGCCATTGTTGTTCTTTGTGTTTGGGGACTTCTTTAAGGTGTTTCGGGACGGGTTGGTAGTATTCTCAAAGGATATTTTAAGAGGGGAATATGGTTTGCCGTCGTTTAGGTAAACACAAATTTTTTTTTTTAGTGCCCCACAGTTCCACAATGAGGCGATGTCTGCCTAGTTGTCTGCCTGTATTGGTATGCATTGCTGGCTGCCTTAGCCCCCTTTGATCTTTTGGCCGCCCAAGGTTTCACCTAATACAGTTCCCTCGCTTCTCGACAGGAATTCTTAGTGCGCTGAGCAAATGTGGTTAAGCGTTAGGCCTGTGAGTCACTGAACTGGAGCATACACCTCGGGGAGTATTGCCGGGTGGAAGATGTCATCAGGAAAATCAAGGATTTCAACCCGGACCCAGTCATTTTTGGCAGACATCCATGGGACAAAGCCTTCGAAAGGGCCTTCCGAGGCAGTTTTCGAGAGTTAATGAGCATGCATCTTAGTTTCGGACCTGCCATTGGTTGCGCTGCCCGAATCTTCCAGGCGTTGGCCTATGTTATAGTAAAAAATTAAACTTAATAATAAACTTAATTTAATTTTACTACCTGTAATTAGGGTTTTAGTATTAGAGCGTCCAAATTCGGATAGTTTAGACGCTGCTTTTAAAGGCTCTAACACTACGTCGAACCCCGTAACCCCTGCCACCCTGGCGTGTTACCCCTATTACCGCCCTTACTCCCCCAGTTACTACCTTACCTATAAAACCTACTATATTAGAATACTGCGGCCATTAAAGCGCTTACTCTTTGGGTCCTTAAAGGTTAACCAGCACTATAGAGAAAGGGTATAAATACTTACGTTAGCCTCTTACCTAACCTACCTCTTCTTTATTTACCGCTATTTACGACTTACCTATCTCTATTTTAATACCGTAACTCTCTTAACCTAAACTATAGACCTCTTTTCTTATTTTATTCTTTTAGCGTATATCTTTACTCCTCTATTTTATACGCTCTAATTACTTTCTACTACTTGTCAATCGGTAGTCCGTGCGTCGATTGTAAGAAAAGAATAAGAACTCTATTTATTAAATATGGCTCTAGAGCCTCTATATATATATAAGAAAGGTATAGGAAATAGGAAAGACAAGGGGGGTAGGGAGTGGTAATGGAAATAAGGAGTAGGTGACTAAGTTAAGACGGGGTAGGTGACCGAGTCAATGACTACGTCAATGGGTAGGTAGCTAAGTCGGTGACAAGATAATCTGATTTAGGTCGACACTACTCCTTAACTACTTTATTACTCTTCTGTCGCCGTTTTATTTATAATTACCATACTCCTTCTATCTATAGCCCTATGTTATTCTATCGCCCTTCTCTACTTCCTTTTTATCCTCACTCTTTTTCTAATATATTATTACCTATAGTTAGGCCTATATAATAATAATATAAGTTTAAAGAAAGTAACCCTAATAAAAGAGGGTTAAGTACGTAGGCGATTATTATAAAAATCTTAGTAAAAGGCTAATACTATAAGGTCTAGTTAAAGTAGAGCCTATAGATACTACTATAACTAATATAGGCATAGTATAGAGGAAATTAAAGCTATAAGTTAAGTATTTATTATCCTATAAATTCTACTTATTAGCGATTAGGTATTATAAAGAGATTAACTAAAGTCCTACTAACTTTTTAAAATCTTTAATAGCACGAGATTATATAGCGTTCTTTTAATAGGTTTTAGATTACTTCCCTTATATATATAGAAGAAATTTAGTCTCTACTAGTACTAGAGAGTATTTAAGCTACTATTTAAAGAATATATAAATAGCTTAATAGAAGAAGACGTAATAAAGGATATTAATAACGTATAGATTTCCTCTATAAAGACTAAAAGCGTTTTTACTAATATAAGTACTATAGTATATTAAAATCCTAAGGAAGGGATATAATTTTAATATATTAATATAGGGTAAACTAGTATTATTAATTAACGGCCTTCTTTAAGTATTATACTACTACTAGGTATTTAATACCTAGGTATATACTAATAAGGAATAGCGGATACTCCTTACTCTACTATTACTATTTACCGCCTATATAGGGTCTTAGCTATACTCGCTAGTTAACGCGGCTATAAAGAAGGTCAATAAGGTTATAGGAAGTAATATAGAAGAGGCTAGCCCTTATAACGATATTAATAGGCTTAATAATAGATATAAAAGTGCGTATGTAAATAATAGTAAGGATAATAAGGACGAATTCTCTTTTACGGCCGTAGATACGACTAAGTTAAAATTAATACTCTACTAGGATATTACGATACTTATAGTACGAGTTAGAGATTATATAGTACTAGCTATATTTATTATAATAATCTACGGAAAGGGAGAGGATTAAAAGCCTTAACTATAGGTATCCCTATTTCACTTTCCTTTTATTTATAGAAAAACGTATAAAATATATTAAAGTTATAACCCTTTTCTTTATCCTATAGCCCTTATAGTTACTATAGGACTTTATAATAATACCTTCACTATTTTAAATATATAAGACCCTAAATAGATTTTACGTACTTAGGTACCTGCTTAAAAACCGTATAGAATCTTTAGATAGAAGGAGAGGAAATTAAATAAACCTATATTTCGCGAACTAGAATATTATAAAGGCTAAACTTTTACGTCTAAAAAGAGCTTTATATCCCTACGCGCTAAAACTTTTTATCGTTATATAAAGTAACTAGGATATAATATTAGTCTTAAATAGCTATTATTATGGCGCTAGTGGAAACTAGTGGATTATAGCTAGTAGATATTAGTAGATTATAGCGGATAGTCGCAGACAGTTTTATATAGTTTTAGATAGTTTTAGATAGTTTTAAACAATTACCGTTATGTAACTAGAGGATTGTATATAATATTAAACGGCGCCGCCCTCCGCTTCCCTTCCTTTCTTTAGCTTTAGATCTTTGTTTATAGACAATCCAATTATATAGGCTTGCGCGACCTATTTGCCGTACTCGTGCCTTAATTAACTAAGTTGCTAATATTATCTAAAGCTTATCTACTTTTCTTCCTAAGAAGGAACTTAAATATATTTATAGAACTATAAATAAGAACAGAATATAAAAATAGACTTAAAGACTATTACCAGAACTTAAAGAATAGAATAGAACTAGAAGAATAGAAAAGAATATTAAGATTTATAGAATATGTATAGACTAGAACTCCTATAAAATCCTACTAAAAGTTGCCCTAACGACTATACCATTATACTAAGAAATACTGTGGCTAGTAAAGCAGCTATAGGACCTTTAAATACCTCTAACAATAAAACAGCAACTAACTTAAACTTTTAGGTAGAGCTTATAGCAGCTAATGCTAAAAATTAAATAACTTTAAGAGCTACTTAAAGCTAGAGAACCCTCTATACCTAGTAAAGAGTTATTAAACACCTAAAGACTTACTATAGTCCTTAAAACCCTAGCCTAATATATAGTATTAATATCGTTACAGTCTGTAAAGGTTATAAACCCTCTATTACTTATAGATAGAACCGACCTTATATTTAATAATTAGAAGCTTTAATTATAGGATAAGCTTAAAGTTAATACGGACTACTTCCTTACTACTTAGGCTAAAATAGCCTACGTTTTCGGCCGTACTGGCGGGGATATATAGACGTACCTACGTCCGCGATATGTATAGGACTTAGTAGATCCCTTCCCCTCTAAAGAAAAGATAATTATTTACTTATCTTCTATCTATAAGGACCTCTTTAAAGTATAAAATGCCTAACTTAATTATAAAAGCCTAAATATAAAAATAATAGAGACCTTTTTAGCCTTTTAGACCCACTTTCTATACCTAGCTAACTAGGTTTAAATTCCCTAAAAAGATCTAATGCTAGACCTATTTAATAAGCTTACCCTAAACCTATAGCGAGCCGTACTACTAGTTTTTACTACTATATAGACGCTAAAGGAACTTATAGACTAGTGCTTGGCTATTAACTAAGGCCTCTGCTAAATTAAGGTACGCGCTAAATAGTATAAAGCTAGAAACCTATTAAATTAGACTATAAGTAATATAAGAACGGCTTGTAATACCCTAGCATAATTAGTAACCCCTATAGCACTACCTACATAGCCTACCGCTAATTTAGTAGCTAGCTATATAGCTAGTCCTACTGTAGGTCTGGCGAATGCTTGGCCTATATATAGTAACCCCTATATATAGGCCCTTAGCGATTAAGGTGCTTACTTCTTTTATGGTTAGAAAGGCTACTATATAAAGAATTACCTAATAAATATAAAGGCGGATAAGGTCCTATTAATCTAGAAGGATAGTATAGAATTAGAAAAAGAGGAACTTTAGAGGAAAACTCCTCTTTAGGGTTAAAAGGGATTAATATATTATATATTAATCTAGGTAAGCTAATTAGTAGAAGAAGCTGCACTATCCCTTATACTTTATTTTGTAATAGATATTAAGTTTTAACCTCTATTTTAGCTAACTCTAAAGTAAATGCCTTTACCTTAATAGATACCTAATATACCGTAAAGCTGGCTAACTTTTTAAATATACCTATTAAAGAACTACCTAAACTAATTTCTATTCGCGGGTATAATAGACGGATAGGGCTACCTATTATAACTCTCTTATAAATTTACCTCCGCGTTAATAGATGAAGGTAGTATAATATCCCCTTTATTATAGACCTAGGAAGTTATAATATAATCTTAGAAAGAAAATGGCTAGCCTATTTAGGCTTATAGCTTAATATATAGAGTAGGCGGCTTATCTAGCCTAAAACTTTACCCCTAACCCCTTCTTTTATAAAAGAAATTAGTATTATAATAGAAAACCTTATATAGCCCTAGATTAATACTATTTACTAGGTAGATACTATGCGTAGAGATAAGACCTTTAAGAAAGATATATAGCTTAACCCATAACGGATCTATATACTACGCCGCCCCTAAACTAGTTATATATACTAAAGACCTAAAAAGCTAGTAGTAACCTAGCTAAGTTAACTATAGAGAACTTAGGCCCTATATAGCTATAAAGGAAAGCTAGGAATATTAGACGCTATACTAAACTAATAGATAAGAAAAATACCTTATGGAAAATAGAACGTAAGCTAAGGAAGACTATAAACTATATACCGTAAAATATAACTTAATAGATATCTATAAAGAAACTAGCGGACCTTCTACTAGTTAATATCTGCTATATTAGTGCCGTAGGATTCTACTAGAACTTAGTTTAGCCTAATACTATTACCTTTATAACTAGCTTATACAAAATTAATTAAATAATTAAGGAAAAGGAAAGCGAACTTAGTAGATAAAAAATGTAACGAAGCCTTGTAGGAAATACTACGGTAGACTTACTAATAGGCTGGGTATATAGAAAATAATAAGTTAAAAACATAATAACTAGTAGAGTGGTTGCCTAATAGATTAACTACAAAGAAGAGAACTATCTAGGTAGGGATTGTGGTCCTTTAAATATATAATACTGTGCCTAAGAAATGTACTAAGTACGTTAGTACATTAGTACGTTAGTATATTACGTTTTTATGTTTTTATGTTCTTATATTCTAAACTTATAATATAACCGCCCACGTAACTTAGCTACCCCTTATTTTATAGTTTAACTAGTTCTAGCACCTCTTATGCTTTTACTACTAGTCCATTTATATCTCTCCTTAATAGTGCTACTACTATTAATATAAGGTCCGTAATACTATCCCCCTCCTCTTTATCTTTATTCTTAAAGATATCTCCTATCTTTAAATTAATAACCTTTATTGTTTCTAATATCTCTTATTAAATCCTTTATATTTAATTATTATAACTAGCTAGTAATATTTATTCTTTTACTTAGTAAAGTTATGCTATTCTGTTCTTATTATACGGAGAAGAAGTTAGTATATATTATAATCGCGGCTCTATTTAGTCGCTAACCTTTTTTTTATATTAAGTATACGTAAGCAAATATATAATTATCCTATAATATTTAATCCGTTTCTAATGCTAAGTGTATATATCTTATTACCCTTTATAACCGTTTAGTTTTTTATTTAATTAATCTTAGGGTTTTATATATTAGTAGCGGCTAAAAGATTAAAGAGTAAGCTAGTTAAGGCCCTTGCTAAAGTTTAACGCCGTTTTAATAAGGCGTCTTAGGCTCTAAAGGCTTAACTTAATACTTATACTTAATTATCTTGCTTAATAAAGGTTTATAAGAAGGTACGCTCTAAAGAGTTTTGTTTAGTAAAGTAAGGTCTCTTTAAGCTTAAGGTAAAGGAGGCTAAAAAGGATTCTAGTTAAGAAGAGGTAGAAACAACTTATACGCTAATAGTAGATCCCCTAGATAACCTGGCTTATTTATTACCTTTAACTAATCCCTTTATCTTTAACACCTTTTTAATATTACCTAACCTTTTTTTTTTTAAATACTTCTATACCTTTTCTATAGCCTTTTTTAGGTTTTATAATAGCTCCTAGGTAGTCTTATTATAGCTTATCTACTTTACTTTATATTATATTTTATTGTTAATATCCTTATAATTAACGATCTTTAAAACTTACTATTTGTCTTCTTCTTGTCCTCTATACGCTGGCTCTAATATTGCGATATGCTATATAGGGTAGATTTTTATCTTTACTGGTAAGTTAAGTCTATACATAACTTCTAAAATCTTAGCTATAATTTTAAATAGCCCCAGTCTAATATAATCTAATTTCTTACTTAGTTGTTAATTTATAAAAAATTTGTATAATAGCTATACTTTATCTCCCTTCTTAAGATCTAGTCCCTTAGATCTCTTAGTATTATAGTACCTTTTTATTTTTTATTATACTATTTTTACTAATTCTATAAGGTCTATATAAAGATTTATTAGTGTTTTTATTCTTTCTTTAGCTATGCTACTTATTTTCTTTACTTATTATAGTAATAATAATATTCTTGGCTTATATCTATAGTTTGCCTTAAATAGTGATATACCTATTTCTTCTTATGGTGTTATATTATATATAAACTATATAACTAGTAATAACAATACCTAATTATTGTGCGCGTAATTAATATAATATCTTAGATACTGCTCTAGCGTTTAATTTAATCTTTCCATTTAACTATCTGTCTGTAGGTAATATACTATTAATATTGCTACGCGAACCCCTTATTCCGCTAAAAATATCTTTTAGAATACTGCTATAAATCTTAAATCTCTATCTAATATAATTTTACTTAGTGCTCCATATCTTATAAATACTTCTTTAATATAGATTTTAGTAATATCCTCCACTAAGATTTCTTCTGTATATGCTATAAAGTAGCCCTACTTAGTTAACTTGTCTACTATTATAAGGATTATATTATACTTCTATCCGGTAATAGGATCTCTTAACTTTAGTAACTTAATAATAAAGTCCTATAATATAACCTCCTATAGTCTCTCTGGTATTTTAATAGGTTATAGCCCTCTATATATATAAGGGATATTATTGCGGACACCTTGGGCTGCCCTTAGGACAACCCCTAGACGCCCCTTAGATAGTCGCCGGTTACGTACTAAAGGCATATACCCGTAGTATATAGTCTCCACAATCCCTAAGGCCTTACCTCCTTAAGGATTTGTCTCTCTTACCAATCTATTCTATTCCACAATCATGTCCTTATAGCCCCCTATCTATAAGATCCCCTTATATTTAAATCCTTCCTACTCTTTTTTAGAAGGGCAGTCGGCTTTAAGGACTAGATTATTTATTTATATCTTTTATTTACAACCACTATTCTTCCTTAAAAATCTTGTGACGACCTAAACGGAAACTCCATAGGCACCTTATAGAAAGCCGTTATGGTAAGGCAGGAAGGTCCCTCTAATAGCGAGAGATTACGACAATATAACCCTCTAGGTAAGATGGCCGAATAAGCCCTAATACCTAGATGCTCTAGGAGCTCAAAGACTTTTACACACCTATAGTCACCGCTAAGGAAAACGTAAACACCCTTTATAACGGTTATAACGCTGCTAAAAAGTAACTAAAACCCCTCCGGCCCCATCTAGGCTAATTAAAAGATTAAGCGCTAGAGGCGACTTTAAGATCTTCCCCTAAGCTAGAAATGCTAGAGGAATATACTAACGCGTCCAACTAGGGAACTAACTAGAACCCTTTTAGAAGACCACCGGCCTATAATTAGTATAGTGGCGGTATATAGACTACTTATAAGCTAAGCGGGCCTACCCCTTTAGGTAATTTAAACTAACTACTAACTTAAGACTTAAGCCTTATAGGGAAATTTGCACTAGCTATTGGTACTAATACTACCTCTATAGCCGGAGCTTCCCTAAGGCTAAGGTTAGAAAGTTAAGAGCCTTAAACCGATGTTCTTTAAGACGGATATTAGGAAGCTACTATAAGGCTCTTAGAAGCTATACGGGAAGGAGCCACTAATAAATATATTAGAAACCTTTAAGGGCAAATCTATATCTAGCAGGGTTTAATCTAAGCTAGGTAAATTTTTTTATAACCTAATTAAGGCTAAGGGCTTTTTAGGAGCTACTTAATACCTACCTAAAGAGGTGTGGAAGACCTAGAGAGTTATCTACGCTATAAACGGAAAAGGATATAGACTAACTAGCTAAGGCCTTTAGTAGTCTAGAACTCCGCTATAAACCTAACGCCTAGCAGTTAGATAATTGGGTTTGTAAGGTAAACAACTTCTTTAAAATGCTAATAATACGAGATAATACCAAAGAGCGTATATACTGGATTATTAGCAAGATTAAAGACCAATTGCTAAACTAGATCGCATTTAATTAGCTTAATAAAGAGCAAATTACTATATAGCCACAGCTGTAAACCTTTCTAAAGAAATAGACTTAAGATCTGTATATTATATAATATAATAATGCAAAGCTATTCTAGAATAGGATATAGCTTAACCGCTATAACTTTTGCCAGTTTATAAACTTTATAGAAACTTATACTCAATAGATAGATCTAGAGCCCTTTAAAAATAAAAATAGTAGCATCTATAAAAAGGAGAAGATTGGGTTTATCTAGGCTAAAATTAAGCTAGTAATTTATAACGAAATAAAGCGCGTAGAAGCCCTATTGCGGATCACTATATATATGGATTTTAAATAAGCAGTTCTAAACGCTAAAGATATAGTAAGGAACTAGACCTCTTCTAGTAGAAAGCTAGGGGGTCACTAGAAGCGCGGGCACTTTAATAGTAATATAGGGCAGACCTAACCTTTAAAGAAGCCATTCTTAAAGAGAACTTTAAAAGGGTTAAAGTTAGGAACCTTAAATAACGGGAAAAACTCCTAGGGCCAACCTAATACCTATCTAGCACCTTTATAGAAACACTTTAAGAAGTTAAGAGAAAACTCTAGAGGTAGATTCTATTGGAAAAATAAGTAGGGCGACAACTATACTAACAATCTAAAAAAAAAGCCCTAGTTGTGGACCTTTTTTAGCTATAACTAGGGTAAGATACGGAAGGAGAGACCCTCTAAATCGCTGTTAAGCTGGAAATAACACTCCCTATAGGTAAGATGTGTTAGTTCTAAGCACTATATAATAGCGGCGCTAAAATTAATCTTATATAATATAATATAGTAAAAGAGTATAAACTTATCCTATTATAAAAGTGGTAGAGACCTATTATAGGCTTCTTAGATAAGTATTAGATTAAACTATATAGTGCCTATAAGCTTATAGTATTAGTAGCTAATATACATAACTGCACTAAGGTGGTCGGCCTGTAACCCTTCTAGGCGGCTAACTTTATAGGTTATAACCTTATCCTTAAATACCCTTAGCTTGCGGAAGCAGATTTTAAGATACGCTTTAAGACTAGAGCCTTTAAATAGTAGAATAATAAAGATTTGGGAGGGCGTATATTACTAATAAGCCTAAAGGATATTCTAGAGAATGTAGCCCTAGGTAAAATAGTATACGCTCTATACCTAAAGGAGTATTGGATCTAACCCCTATTTAATAGCAAGATAGGTATAAAGCCTAGTATAGGTAATAACCCCTCTATAACGGAGACTCTATAGGGAACTACTAGATAGGTCGCGGAGATATTATAAGGAGGTGGCGATCTTAAGGATCTTATAAGATACTTTAACTGTTATAGGTTACTTTGGCTTAAGTAATATATAGAGAATATACTACGGTATCTCGAGCGCTGCGTTAAGGATTTCCCTACCCTTTACTGGCTACTATATGAAACGGTGTAACGCACAGTGGCAACCATATATAAGTAACCACTATAGTGTATAACGCTGCCCGCGAGTATTCTAAGGGAGCTCTGGGACCTACTTAATAATAATATAGAGGATAAACGCGACCCCAATTTGTTAAATATTCTAGTAGCCCTAAGGGACTTACTAAGGGTATTTTTGGGTAGGAGAGCTAAAGTCCTACTATAGAACTTAGAGTACGATTATATAATTAATCTAGAAGAAGGCAAATAACTACTAAACCTTTCTATTTATAACCTCTCGCGTAAAGAGCTTAAGATCCTATAGGAGTACCTTAATAGGTTACTAGAAAAGGGGTAGATCCGGCCTAGTAAGTCGCCGGCAGGCGCACCGATCCTCTTTATCTTAAAACTAGATAGAACCATAAGGCTATATATAGACTATTACGGTCTTAATAAGATTATAATTAAGAACCGTTACCTACTACTACTAGTTAGTAAAATATTAGATTAATTATTTAGGGCGAAGATCTTTATAAACTTAGATCTATAAGACGCCTATTATAGGCTCTATATTAAAAAAGGGGATAAATAGAAGACCGCTTTTAAGACCTAATATAGCTATTTTGAGTATCTAGTGATACCTTTTGGGCTAGCCAATGCGCCTATAATATTCTAATAATATATTTATAGAGCCTTAGGGGAACTAGTTAACCGCATATATATTATCTATTTAGATAATATCTTAATCTACTTAAAAAAATAAGGATTAATACAAGCAACACGTCCGCGAAGTGCTGGAATACTTAGATAATTAGGGCCTCTACGCTAAGGCGTTAAAATATATCTTTAATACTAAGCAGGTTAAGTTTCTAGGTTACATTATAACGCCTATAGGTATAGTTATAGACCTAGTACGGGTGTAGATAATTTAGAAGTGGCCAGAGCTAGAGAGCTATTAGGATGTTTAAGTATTCCTAGGCTTTGCCAATTTCTATAGGCGTTTTATCTATAACTACTTAGATATCGCCTAATACCTATTTAACTATATTACGGAAGCTTCCTAAGACTTAACCTAAGGAGCAAAAAGCTTAAAGGTGGTAAGGAAGAAAACTAAAAAGGGACTAACTAAATAGTATAAGCTATAGTTATAGCCTAGAAAGGGTTAGAAGGCCTTCTAAAAACTTTATATAAAGTTTATAAAAGCTCTATTACTGCGGCATTTTAACCCAGATTAGCTATTAATAATAATTACTAATATATTAAATTTTGTCCTTACTAGTATTCTACTATAACCTAATAGGCATTCAGATGCTACCTAGCTCTATTAGAGACTAGTAGCATTTTATAATAGAAAATTCTAAGGATTTAAAGCTAGGTATTATACCTATAATAAGGAACTGCTAGCTATAGTTAACTACTTTAAACAGTGGCAACACTACCTTAAGCACGCGAGCTATACCACTTATATACTCTCAGATTACTATAATCTACGCTACTTTATAACTATAAAGGAGCTTATACCTTAATAAGCTAGATAGACAGAGAAGCTTACGCGATTTAATTTTAAGATTAAATATAAGCTAGGGGAAAACAACCCTACTAATAGACCTTTATAACGGCCAGACTATACCAAAGGCTTTAAAACGGGAGAAGGAAAACGGATAATAGATATCTTACTCCCTATATTATAGAACAAGCTCTAGGTATAGAATGCTTAAGCACTTATAGCTCTATATACTAAGTCTTAGGTAGTGTAAGCCCTATTAGTTTTTACTAACATTCTAGCTAGTACCCGGTCCGTTACTAATAAGGGTCCAAATATACCTAAATAGGACGTTCCTAATATATTCTTGGAACCTAGTAATATACTATCCCCTTAAACAAATAGCGAAGCTATAGAGCAATTGGAACTTGGAGCCCTACAATAACTAAAGGACTTTAACTTTATAGTGGCCTTCCTAATATACGCGTATTAAAGAGTTATAAGATCTATAGTACTATCTAGTCTTATACTTAGAGTAGTATAGGACAAAACAGCTTTTACCTAAGAACTATTTAAAAGGTTAACGGATTTTATCCATAAGGTATAACGGAGGGACGCTTTTTATACTATCCTTAATATAGAAGTAGACTGGAAACGTAACGGAAAGGAAGCTACTAGGTGCTACTATTAGGAACTAAACCCGAAAGGCCTACTATATAGAGGTAGTAAGGTTTAGGTGCTATAAAAAGCAAATCTATAATAGAAGATTCTTATAAAGAATTATAATAATCCTTTAGGCGGCCACTATAGTTAAGCAAAAACTGTAGAATTATTTTAGCGCAAATACTATTGGCTAAGGCTTAATTAGGAAGCAAAAGAGTATATTAGCTATTGCGAGAAGTAGTAAGTATACAAGATCCGTAGGCATAAGCTATAGGGTCTACTTAAATTAGTTCCCCCCGCTAGTAAGCTATAGTAACATTACACTATAGACTTTATTATAGATCTCCCGCTATTTAAAGATAGCTAAGGATAAATATATAATTCGGTCCTTATACTTATTAATAGGGTTTTAAAGTATATCTAATACCTTCCCGTTAATAAGACAATTGACGTATAAGCGCTAGCTAACCTAATTAAGGAGAAATACTTTCTTAAAGTAGATTAGCCACACTCTATTATTACTAATAGGGGTAGCGTCTTTATAAGCTAGTACTAGTTAGACCTATACTTCCATTTAAAGATAAACTACTATTATAGTATAGCTTTTTATTTATAAATGGATGGGTAAATAGAACGCTAGATCTAGGAACTAGAGTCTTACCTATAAATGTATTTAAACCACTAGTAAGATAACTAGTATAAGCTACTTCCGTACACGGAGTACGCTTACAATTTAAAGTAATATATATTATATAAGTATGCACTAATCTAGATTGCCTATAGCGTTTAATTATTTAGGTTTAATAGTATACCTAATAATTACTAGCTAAGGCCGTATAATTAGTTATAGGATCCTATTAAAAAGTCTAAGGATATCTACCGGAGAGTATAAAGATACCTTTAGAAATAGGAGGAGTAATGGAAGTATATAAAGCAGAGCCTATAAGATACCTAAGAGCAGTAGAGACTTTGGTATAACCGTAAGCACTAAGATAAGCATTTTAGAGTAGGTAATAAGGTTTTATTATATTTAACAAATATTAAGACCTATTAACTATTAAAAAAGCTTAATATAAGATACCTAGGTCCCTTCTAAGTTAAAGAACGAATTAGTAAGCTAGCCTATTATCTCTAACTACCCCCATCTATGGCCTATATATATTTAGTGTTTTATATAAACTTACTAGAGCTATAGTATAGACCACTACTAGAAAAGAACTTCCGTCTAGGCCCAATTAAACACCTTAAGGTAGTGGGCGAGCGGTATAAGGTTAAAGCTATACTATATTATAAGTCTGTTAAGAACAAGCTTTAATTTAAAGTTAAATAGCTAGGCTAGCTTGCTAAGGACTCTATATGGGAACCAGAGGATTACCTTAATTATTATAAAGATATTCTAAAAGAATATTAGGACTAAGGTCTATAATCTATAAGTTACAAAAAGCGCTCTAATACTATAGTGTTATTGCGACCTATAAAGAAAGCTTGTGAAAAGAGAAAATAGGTTAAATTGGATATAGAACGGATAGGCTCCAGAAACTATAGGGATAAGGCTACAGCCTAAAGCAGGACGGGTCCTTAGCCCTTTTATATATATAGCATAGAGTTAATAGGGCATTTTGCTAGAATTGTATTCCTATTCATTAATCTATACTAGGAATATTATTTTTAGGGCTTCTAAGCCTTTCCTAAAAGCCTTTTAAGGCCTTCCTAAGCACCTAATTAAGGTCCTTAATTGCTACTATATAGAAGAATAAATCCCAAATACCTAATCTAAAAAGCCACTATGCCTTACCCTTAGGAGTAGGATTAGTATCTATTAGCTCTTTAAGGGATAGCTAACGAGAATAAGATCCAGAACCCTTAGTAGGGGTATAAGTAGGCATAAAAACAGGGGCAAGATAATAAGGTGTAGCTAGAGTAGAGACTCTTAAACGCTTAATACTAATATTAGGTCTAAACCAATACTAATAAAGCTCTTAGGGAGTAAGCTTATAGTTAATAAAGACACACTTAAGCTTAGAATAAACAGAGACGTTAGCTGGCTAGTATAATCTAGAACTACTAAGGCCTTACTACGGCAACTATTAATTACCTATCCGCTAGGTACCCAAAGGGTAACCTACCTAATACCGTATTATATTATACTCTTTTAAAACTTAACGTGTATACGCGAACTCCTTCCTATAGTAGATAGCAACCTTTTTCTTATCACCCTCATCCTGCACCCTATCCTTAGTATACTAACCTTACTCTTATATTAGGCGTTACTAGCTAGCTTACTAAGAATTATAGGCGGTATAGATAGCTATAGTATAGTCTTAAATACGACTAAGACGTTTAGTATTAGCACTAGAATAAGATAAAGCCTAGGCGATATAGTAGTTAAGAACATTAAAGGATTATCACTACTTAGGCCCAGGCTATTAAAGCTAAAGTTAGTAATAGAAATCTATTAAGGATAGAAAAGCTCACCTTAATGCAACTGCCGCTCTTAGTACGCATGCATTAATTACAAGGACTAAAGGTATTAGATCTAATACAGTACGTCTTATTATAAGTCTCCAGAATCCTGTTATTAGATTTCTGGTCTTTTAAAGACATATAGGTAAAATTATTTAGGTAGGACTAGCACCAGTTACGAGTTAATAGAGGTTAGGGTTTTATATACGGGGGTGGGACTGGGATACGCTATAGAATCTACTTAAAAGAGCAGTTAGTAGGAGAACGAAGAGGTATATTAAATTATTAATAAAAAAGAAGAAAATCTTAATAATATATTAAAGATACGTCCAAAATTGGACGAAGGTTAGCAATAGGAAGTAAGGTATTAAGGAAAAGGATTAAGCTTAATAAGCAAAGTGTCTTTATACTTTACTATCTAATACCCTTTTAGTAAATAGCCGCAACCTTGCCAATATAACTCCGTTACAATAGCGCTATTTAGAAGAAAGAAAACATATATATAAGTTATTTAACTATTACTTCCTTATAAAAACTAACTACGCGGCCAGGGGAAGGCAATTAAGACGTTAATTAAAGACGTATATAGGTTAAATTATACCTAACAAACAATACTATAGTATTAAAGATTAATGTTATAGACGCTCTTAATAATTATATAATAGCTACAATTACTATTGCGAAATGTCCCTATTTACTAGGTAGTAGAGCTACACCAAATATACGGTATAGGACTACTAGATTTAAAACCACATACACTAAATCTTAGGAGATAAGTCTCCTTAATTAACTAATTAATACCTTAACCGCATTTAATAGCCTAAGGGAAGATATAGGAATAATGCGTTAGTAACGTAAAGAATTTATAAAACGATTACAGATCACATCTTAATAGTTAAAGACGATGGTAAGCTAAGGCTCTATACGTTAAATCCCATACTAAAAGGTTTTACGGAACTATACTGGAATACTAAATTATATATAATACTTATAATTAATTATAGACCGGTATAAAGGCTTAGAAGTAGAGTTGTATAAAAATCCCTATATTAGCCTAAGTAGTTACTAGCATGCTTCCGGTAGGCTTCTAATAGGTTTTTTAGTAATCCTTACGTTTTTTCTCTAGTTATATTTTTTCCTTATTAAGGTTTTTTAGGAGTTTAAAGTAGGGGTTAGATAGATAGATAATATACAGCGGCATGCCGATACCTCTTTAATATCTCTCTAAACCCCTTCCGAGACGAGCCTTTATAATCTCCCTACTATAAGGTAATAGCGATTAGGGGCTAACTATAAGAAGGGGGAGAGGTAATATAAGGGATATTATTGCGGACACCTTGGGTTGCCCTTAGAATAACCCCTAGACGCCCCTTAGATAGTTGCCGGTCACGTACTAGAGGCATATACCCATAGTATATAATCTTTACAATCCCTAAGGCCTTACCTCCTTAAGGATTCGTCTCTCTTACTAATCTATCCTATTCTACAATCGTGTCCTTATAGCCCCCTGTCTATAAGATCCCCTTATAATATAGCTTATACCTTATTAGTTTATTCCTTTAATAATTTAGATACTCTTTTATTCCTTTTTTAGTAATGTTTTAGATTTTATTAATAATATATTCTTTTTAAAGTCTTAATACTAAGCCTATCGCTCTATTGTGTCCTTAAGTTATTCCCCTATAGAAATCTTCTATAAAATGCTCTGTAATACTTCTTAGGATATACTTTACTTCTTAATTCTTATATATATCTATTTATAGATCTTCTAGCTATACTTTTAGAATTCTTTATATCTAAAAGCTCTTTAGTGTCTTATAGACTTTTTCTAGTTTATTATCCTCTTAAGTTGCTATTAGCTTAGGGTAATTATACCTAATCTATTCTTATCTTTGCGTAATATAGCTCCTAATAGTTTCTCGTTATTTTATAGTTTAGCCTTTTTACTAAGTATATCTGCTCTTATATTTTCGGTTCCTTTAGTATACTAAATTTTAAAATAATATTCTATAAGCATCTCTGCCTAGCTAACTTATTTTTAGTTAAGTTCTTTTATTATTAGGAACCCTATTAGGTTCTTATAGTCTATCTTAACTATAAATAGTTTCTCTATACCTTATAAAAATATTCTCTATTTCTTAAGTGCTATAACTATACCTAATAACTCCTTATTATAGATGTTATAGTTTAGTTCTGGTAGTATTATCTTTTAACTATAATATGTTACTAGATGCTATATATTTTTATACTTCTATAGTAAATATACTCCTAATATAAAGTTTAATACATCTATTTCTATAACTATATCTAGTTCTAGTTAATAGATTTTAAAAATTAGCTCTTAGGTAAATAATTCTTTAAATTCCTTAAATAGTTTCTTTTTGTATAATCACAGCACCTGTCGTACTAACCGCGTGCCTACGCGTTCGGTACGCCAGGTACGCGTTTACGCGTTCGGTGTACTAACCACTCGCTTACGCGTCTGGTGCACTTATAAAGCACTAACTAATTAGGGGGAGGACGCATTAGTATATAGACTACGTAGTCTACCTCAATACAAGAGACAGTCACCATCTAAACAAGTATACGATACTACATGTATTTCGTGCCCGTGGATACGACTCACTCGTGCTATTAAGTTAGTACGAACACTTTTATTTATTTCCCTATACCTACAGTTTCTCTTTCTTTATAAGCCTGGTAAACGGTTTAGTAGTTTTAGTTAATAGATTTTAAGGATTAGCTCTTAGGTAAATAGCTTCTTTTACTTATTTTTCTATACCTATAGTTCCTTCTTCTTTATAAGCCCAGTAAACGGTTTAATATTCTTTAATTACTATACTATAAACCTTCTATAATAGTTACAAACCCCTAAAAATAACCTTAACTACATTATATTCTCTAGTTCTTACTAACTTACTATAGCTTTAATATTCTTTAGGTCTATACTAATATAACTTAATTTAATAATAAATTTAACGAAATTAGTTTTTCTAGTAAAGAACTCGCATTTTTTAATTGCTACTAGTATCTGTTTTTCTTATAGTCTCCTTAAAACCTATTTAATGTGTTCTCTATATTCTTCCTTAGTTATTAAGTAGATAATAATGTTGTTAAGGTATACTATAATAAACTTATTAAGGTATTCTCCTAATATACTATTAAATCACTTCTAAAACGTTACTAGTATATTTATAAGTCCGAATTATATAACTAATGGCTTATATAGCCCTTTCTTTAACCTAAAAGCTGCCTTTCTTAATTTTAATCTAATGGTATACCTATCTTAGATCTATCTTTATAAGGATTTACGTATTACCTATCCTGTTTTAGATTTTGCTAATTATGGGTAAAGGATACTTATCCTTTTAAGTAATACTATTTAACTATTTATAGTTAATATATAGCCTAAGTTTTCCGTTCTTCTTTAGTACGAATAATACTAGATATTCTGCTAATAACTATAATAGTCTAATATATCCCTTTTATAAGTTTTCCTAGATAAACTCTTTAAGTGCTCTTACCTTTTCTTAAATAAGCTTATAGGTTGGAAAGAACCTTAAACTTATTTTTAGTTCTAAGTCTATCTTATAGTTTTATGCTATATAATCTGCCAGCTTTTTACTTTCTAGGCTTTATAGTTTCTTGCTATACTTATAGAATCTCTTTAGTATATAACTTAAGCCTTGCTTAGTCTCTTTATATATTACTCTAACTTAGTACTATACTATCTTAGTTTATTATTATATCTTATAGCGTTAAGTATCCCTAATATTAACCTATTTTATAACCTAATTAATTCTTGGATTATATTTCTATAACTAAGGTATATTTATTACTGCCTTATCCCATCCTAATAGTAGGATATTAAAAGATATCTTAATTTATCTTTCTTTAATAGTTATCTATATAGGTTCTGTTTTAAGGTTAATAATACCTCCTTTATAGGCTATTAGATCTCCTAAGATTATAATTAATAGGTAAGGGTACTCTTTCTATCTATAAGGTAGTCCCAATTTTTTTACTGCTATTAGTAAGATGTGGTTCCTAATTACTCCACTATCTATTAATGCTTTAAACTATTAATCTTACTAATTAACTCGTAAATTTAGGTATTGTCTTTAAATTCCTTTAAGGGTCTAAGGCTCTACTATTAGCTCCCTTTAGTTTTATAGGTCTCTACTTTTCCTAACTATTAGCTACTTAATCTTACTATACTCGGCTTATTTTTTAGCCAATGCCTAGTTTATTTTTTATTTTTAATATACTATAAACACATATTCTCTAGGCATTTTTACTACTATTATCTATTTAAGTATTCTTCCGTAAGGAATCTTTTTGGTTAAAGTATTAAGTCTCCTAACTTCTAGACTTCTACTAGATACTATCTATATATATACTTAGTATTTTTATACTATTACTCTTTTAGTGCCTAATATATTCTTATAGGGTACTTTTAATTCTTTTTTTTAGATTTTTATATATATAATATATATCGTCTATATATACAATCTATAATAGTATATAATGCGCTAGGTGCTTTAGGTTAACTCTTAACTTATTTTTATCCTTAAGTTTAAACCTCTATTATGTTAATCTAAACGTTATAACTTTATTCACAAGTACTAAGATTTACTTTTCGCTCCTCTAGTTCTCTAACCGTTCCTTTAGATCCTTTAATATTATAATAAAGGCTCCCTTAATATAATTTATAGCTTTTTCCATAATAGGGTGGTTCTAGATAACTCGCTTATCTAACTATATATAGAAATCTTTCTACTTATCGTTATATAGTTGCCTATACTACTTTTAGTATAGCTATTAGAGTATATATGGCTTTTCCGTAAGGAAGTATCTTCTTTTATATATTATTCTTTAAACCTAGTAAGGATTTCTAGATCCTCTTCTTGTTCCAGTTTAGTAAGCTATTTTACTTTTAGCGTGCCCATCTTAAGCCTATTAGTTATTCTTTATGTAGGTGCTCTATCTTTAGTACAGCCTAGTTGTCACAGCACTAACCTATCTTATACTATTTCCTACTGTTGGCTAGCCCACTACTAGCGCCTTGGCGGCTGGCCCTACTATCTATATATAATACCCCTTTCGCCTCTTCTCCTCTTTATACCATAACGTAGTTATTTGGTCTACTTTACTGCAGCACCGTAACAGTTTGTGGTATCTCCTCTTGCGCCCTATCGCGATCTTTATCTTTTTAGTTTACCGCCTTTGTCTATAGTCTCTGTTTTTCCCAGTATAATTGCAACCTGGCGTGACTAATAACGCTATACTATAGTCTTAGCATAGCCTTAGTATAGCCTTAGTATAGTCCCAGATAGTCTTAATAACCTTAGTATCACAGTTAGCCTTATAAGATTTCAATTGCCCTACCTAGATCCCTTGGAATGGGCGACCAAAATATAAATAACACCCCGTTAACGAATACACGCGAAGCACTCGCCTGCCTCTTTAATACTACCTATACTAACATCGCCTAGGCGATTAGGAACGGTCCTGAGTACCCTAAGGACCTTAATGTGGTAAAAACCTTCTAGCACTTCTCTATATGTACAACCTTTTTAACTAGCGTTAAGAGCGGTCTCTAAATGGTCTACGACGAAGGTTGAGCTATAAAGTCCCAACTTAAAGAAGCTTAGTATAGAATTAACTCCCTTATAACGCCTAAACTATGTATATAACGATACGAATAGTAAGCTTTTGTATATACCGAGACTATACAAAGTCTAAGCTCTTAGATCGCTATACTTACTTAAGCTATTACCGATAAGAACACAAACCCTATAGCTAGCTCCCCTCTTCTAGCTAAGCCCTATAGGAAAAGCGTGAAGCAAAAGATCTAACCCTATTTAATAGCAAGGGATTACTAATTAAAAAGCAAGAAAAATTTAAAATATAGGAAATAAAAATCTAAGGTGTTTTCTGGAGGGATGTAAAGTACTTTAAGACCCTAATAGATGAAGTCCTCTATATATTAGATATGCTAATAGATAAGGCCTATAACTATGTTAAATATAGCCTTGATATGCTATGTATATACCCAAACAATTTAAGTAAATAGACCTTTTCTAACTGAGAATCTATGTTTATATATATAAGAAGACACTATAAGACTATAGATATAACCTAAGCGGCTAAAAATAAGTTGGATACTTTATATTAAGGCGAGCGTAACTACTAGTCCTAGAAAGCAGAGCTTAATAAGTTAATAATTAAAGCAAATAAGACTAAGGAATAAAAGGTGGATTTGCTTAAGCAGAATGTTTCCCCTAAAATAAAGGACCTAGCTCTTACCCTTAGCCGCAAGATCGATAATGCTAACTATAAGGGCTGGAGTAAGCAAATGGACGTGTTCGCTTATAACCTATAGAACTATGCCTACTATACTAAGCTAAATGCCGCCAAGCTAAATACCGCTAGTGGATATCGACCTGCATTACCTAATAATAATACTTTAGCACTGGTACTATAGAATAACCTAATAGACCTTAACGCCGTTAAATTTGGCGGCGGTAGTAGTAACCTCCCTAATAATGTCTAAAGATATCGTATAGATAATAAACTCTATATAGTATATGGCCAATCTAGCCACTAGAAAGATGCTTATAACCCCTAGATAAACCTAAATCCCCTTCTAATACTACTACGCTAACCCCCTTCTAGCTGCGGCGGATTCTTTAGTAGAGGGGATGGTAATTAAGGCGGTAACTAAGGATAAGGACGCGGGTTTGGATATAGAGACTTGCTCCTATAATTTCCCTCCCTAATATAGCCCTAGCTAATGGTCCCGTATATAAACTATGGATAAATACTCTGTACTACTACTAATTGTAAGACCGGCTATATTATTGGAGAAGTACCCCCTAGCATATATATACCGTTAGAGACTGATATATTAGGATATACTAGCTAAGACCACAGCTATTAGCTAAGCCCTATAATCTAGTTATTAAAAGGCTAACCTTTGGACTAAGTCGCCTTTAAGGGTTAGAACCATACGGGGAGGAGGATAAAAGGATTAGATTTATACTATTAGATTAGTTAAACCTTGTTTTAAGCTAGCTGGCATTTAACCTTAAAATAGTAAATAATAATAGAAATGCCATCCTTATTTAGACTTACCTCTCCTTACCGTGTAACCTACTCCTAGAAGTCTTTATTAAAACATTAAGCCTTATTAATAGTGGTAGTATAGTACTATCGTTTATAGACGAAGACTCGCTTATAAAAAAGTATAATATTATAATAAAAAGACTCCTAGTTTTAAAACCACTCCGCCTTACCAACGGATTCCTATCTAGCTTTATTACCTATTACTTTATAGTAAAAATAATAATTGGCTACTATACAGAATCTATGCTTTTCTATATTATAAAGTTATCACCCTTAATACCAGTAATTCTTAGAATGCCCTAGCTTAAAAAGTATAACTTAAGAATAGACTTCCCCGTTCTAGAGCTTAAGTTTAACTCTAATTACTATGCCTATAACTATCTTTTATAGCACATCCCTAACTATAACCGAGTAGTACTATACGGACGCATTGTATGGCTAACGCTTAGATACCGTTAGCTAATAATAGAAGAGGTACCTAATATTGGCGAGCTAATATATGCAGTAAACGAAGCGGAGATTCTGGAAGATTGGATTACCGCTTTACCCCTAAAAATATAAACACCGCTAGAACTATAAGTCCCCTATATACACCCGCTTAACCTAGGCTAGCTAATAAGATATCTAACTTAAAGTTATTTGCTATACGTATATGCGACCGCACGTATAACAGCTAAAGGTATTATATCTAAGACTAAAACTAGAGCAATTAAGACCTTCCCCTTATAACGCCTAACCTTACACCCATCTCCCGCGCGTACTGTATAGGGCCGCCGCCTTGCTTCCGCCCCCCTAGGCTAACTAAGCTGTATTAGCCTAGCCGTAGTACTAGAGAACAAAATACGCCCCAACCTGGATAATATTAGATGCACTTATACCGTTAATTTTACCCAGTTCTATAAATAAAAAGATATAAAGGTAATAAGGATCTATATAGCGGAGCTAGTAGAACTAGTTAAATAAGAAGAGTATCGATAGCTGCTTAAAGAGCTACCTATAGGCCTAATAGAAGTACTAAACCTGTTAGAAAGGTCTTTTTACTAGCTAGTAGAAGGCAACTATATAATGGAGGAAGCCCGTAAAGCGCTACCCCCTTATTTCTATAACTTCCTTAAAATAAACTTAAAAACTAAGTCTGAGTTCCTACGCCGAAAGATAGTTAATATTAATGTTGAAAAATTCCTAAAAGGCAAACTAGAATTAACCCGTAAAGATATTTTATAACGCTTACTAAAAGAGTTCCGTAAATATATTAAACACTTCCTCCCTAAAAACGTAGATAAGCTGCCCCTTTACCAACTATAGGACTATAAAATTAAGATTATACCCGGAAAGCAAGCCCCGTATTATAAAAATAGACCACTTTTACCCGCTAAACTTAGTTGTGTAAAAAAGTGGATTAATAAGATACTAGATAAGGGTTTTATCCGCGAATTAACGTTACTAGCCGCTATACTACTCCTCCTTACTGTAAAACCTGGCGGCGGTATACGAATCTACTATAACTACTAAGGCCTAAATATAGTTACTATTAAAAATCGGTACCTATTACTACTAATCTGTAAGACACTTAACGCACTCTGTAGCGCTAAGTACTTTACTAAGCTTAACGTAATTACTGTATTTAACCGGATCCGGATTATAGAAGGCCATAAGTGGCTTATAGCATTTATTACCCGGTTTAGGCTCTATAAAATATTAGTTATACTATTTAGTCTTTATAACGCACCTGCTATATTCTAGAACTATATAAACTATATTTTGCATAACGCCTTTAATAACTACTATACTGCGTATCTTAATAATATCCTTATCTTCTTAAAAATACGCGCTAAGTATATAAAATATATAAATAAAATCATCTAGAGACTTAGTAATGCTGGACTCCAGATTAACATTAATAAGTCTAAGTTTTATACTACTAAAACAAAATACCTTGGTTTAATTATCTTAACTAACGGCATAACTATAGACCCTAAGAAGGTGTAGGCCTTATAGGAATAGAAGGACCCAATACTAGTTAAGGAACTACAGCAATTTCTTAGCTTTGCGAACTTCTACTAATAATTTATCTAAGGCTTTTCTAAGGTAGTTAAGCCTATAACTAGGCTACTAAAGAAAAGCACCGGCTAGTTATAGGGCCCTAATTAAGCATAAGTATTCTAAACCCTAAAAATAGCATTTACCACAGCACCGGTTTTAGCATACTACAACTATATAAAGAAGACTATAGTAGAGATAGACGCCTTGAACTAGGCTTTAGAAGGAGTACTCTACTAAGCTAGCGAAGATAATAAACTTAAGCTAGTTATATTTTTTTTTGCTAAATACTCCGCCCTTAAATATAACTATAAGATATATAATAAGGAGCTCCTAGTAATTGTAAAAGCACTAGAAGAATAGCGCCCTAAACTATAAGAACCTTTAGACTTTTATAATAACGAAACAACTAAACCAGCGCTAAGTCCGTTGGGCTAAGTTCCTCTCTTAGTTTAACTTTATTATTACTTATAGGCCTAGCACTAAAGCTATAATCCTAGACGTTCTTAGCCGCCTCTTAGGCGTAGCACCTGCTAATATTGGTAATAAACGTCTACGACATCGAGACCACGTTGTTTTACTACCAAAAAAAGTCGACCCCGCTATTCTAGAAAAGCTACTAAGTAAATTCTAAGACTAAAGCATTAAAGACTTTATTGCAGTAATGGACCTAGAGCCTAAGAAAAAACCTCTTAAGGAGCTTATTAAGAATGCCTATAAGGAGAATAAACTTACTAGGGATATGTTAGCTGTGTTACGTAAACGGGAAGGCTGTAAAGTATGCCGTTGGCCTAAGCAGATTAGGAAGTTACTCCGCTATAACAAATCCGAATGTTCAATTATTAACGGCCTAATCTACTATAGGAATTGAGTATTTGTCCCTAATTTACCTAAACTCTGACTAGAAGTTATATACTGTATGTATAGTTTAGGTCCTACCGGCTACCTAGGCCGCGTTAAGACACTAGACCTCCTTAATTAAACCTATTAGTGGCTAGGTATTTTATAGTTTATAGCTACCTTTATAAAAGACTGCGCTCTCTACTTCCGCATAAAGACCCTACGCTTAGCACTACCCGGTTTCCTAAAACTAATAGAACTACCAGTCCGCCTATAGACTGATATTTTTATTAACTACGTCGTTAACCTACCTAAGTGCCTTCGTAATGGCAAAACATATAGATATATTTTTATCGTTATTAACCGCCTAATAAAGATAAGATACTTTATCCCTGTTACCAGCCTAGATACAAAGAAGCTTATTAAAGTATTTATCTACACTATCTATAAGTTATATAGCGCCTTAAGTACCATTATCTTTAATAGAGGCTCTTAATTTGTTTCTAACTTCTGGCGCCGCCTAAACTAGCGCCTAAAGGTAACTCTAAGCCCTAGTTTTGTATGGCACCCTAAAACAAATAGCTAGACTAAGATCGTTAACGTAGTAATAAATAAGTATCTACGCGCTTTCGTAAGCTTTACCTAAGGTAACTAGGTAGATTGGCTTCCCCTTGCTGAGTTTGCTATAAATAACTAGGTTAACGAAACTATAGGAATCTCACCGTTCTTTGCCAACTATGGCTATAACCCACGTTTAGGCATTAAACCAGTAGGCCCCTAGCTATTAGCCCTATCTATATATATATAAAGAAAGAGTACCTATAAGCTGATGCTATTGCTAACCGCTTTAAGCGTATCCTAACTTAGCTTAAGGCCCTAGCTTGTATCTCCTAGCAACGCTATAAAGATAACGCTAATATAAAATAAGATAAAGGTATAATATTTAAAAAGGATAATATAGTTATGGTTAGCCTTAAAAATATAAAGATTAACTGGCCTAAGAGGAAATGGGACGGTAACTGGGATGGACCTTAGCCCGTCTTAGCCGCCTATAAAGGGGTAGTTATAGTGGACCTCCTAGACCACATTTGTGTTAATAAGTCTTTCTATATTTTAAAAGTCCGTCTCTAGTTCCCTAAAGAGATCCCTAGCTAAGTATGCATTAATAAAGAGGAACGCCGTAATATTATAGGTAGGATAGCTAAAAGAGATAATAACGGCAATATTACAGATAAGTGGGAATTTAAAAAAAATCCTTAATGTATATAATAAACAAAGAGACGAGCACGGCTTAATGTATTATATTAAGTGGAAGTATTATAATAAGAAAACCTAGGAACCCGAGAAGTCCCTAAAAGGGTATAAGCGCGTACTACTAAAGTTTTATAAATAATATCCTAAGAAGCCTGGACCCCCAGACTAGGTATAAGATAAAAGAGACTTACCACGCTAAGGCTGTAGACAACGACTATGATAATTTAGAGAAGTTAAGATCTTATAGAACTTTAACCGGCGGTTAAAGTTGTCTAATTAGTTAGGTTCTTGCTAAGAACGCCGCGCCTAATTAATTTAGGTGGTGGTATGGAGTTCTGCTAACGCTATTTATTAAACTGGCTATATAACTACAGTTTGCTATTATATAATGGCAATTTAATAGTAATCTAATAGCAATTTACTAGTACCATAATATTCTATTTTAAAGCTACTTGTTTAGTTTAGGGACTAAACCTTTTAAGGAAAGGGAGTACTGTCACGGCACTAACCTATCTTATACTGTTTTCTACTATTAGCTAGCCCACTACTAGCGCCTTAGCGGCTGGCCCTACTATCTATATACGATACCCCTTTTGCCTCTTCTCCTCTTTATACCACAACGTAGTTATTTAGTCTACTTCACTACAGTACTGTAATACTAGTATACTAGATCTCTAGTCTAGTTTCTATTCCTACTATACAAAGATTCTCTATCTAAATTCCTCTATAGTTTCCTTTATATTTTATCTTATATGTATATCCTTAAAGTCCTCTTACTTTATAATCTTATTATTATTTTTGTTAATAGCCCTTATTTATACTTTAAAACCTTAGTTTTATAGGATTTTTAACCTTAAGTTTGCTTTTTTCTTAAGCTTAGCTCTAGCCTTAGTCCAATTTGGCTTTTATAGTATTTTTATCTTATTTTAAAAATATTAAATTTTACTTATCTTATCTTAAGAATCTTATGCCTTTAGAAAACTTCGTCCTAAACTTATTTATATATTACTAAACTAAGCCATTACTCTGCTCTATTAGTTATTATCTATTATAGGTTCTTAAGCGTGTCTTATCCCGTTTTGGGAATTTTAAGCGTTTTTTATCTCCTTTTAAGATTTTTAAGCCTTTAGCCTTTTACCTTTATTAAGTAATAAGTTAGTACTAGTAGTTATCTGCTTGCTTAATCCCTTATATTAGGTATTTCTCCTTCTGTCTTATAAAGCGATAAATGCCGTATTTAATAGTGTTATAATTTCTATTACTAATCCTTACTTTATAGTGGTTTTAGTCTCTACTTCTAATATAACTGTTCTAAGGTCTATACGCTCCTAGTAAGCTACCTTTATTACCTTATTATTAGTAAATATTTCGCCTATATTAAATTTATTATCTTTAATATCCGATTTATATAATAGTTTATTAGTGTCTTTAAACTCTAAAATCTTTAGCTCTTATAGCTAGTAGCTTACGCTATACTTAGCGTCCTTATAAATTTGGTATATATTATTATAGTAAAACGCAAAATACTTAATTAAATATTCTTTTATTTCTTATAGTGTACTATTATCCCTCTATATATATATACCGTCTGCTAGTCTAGTTTCCTTTACTATATAGTTACTCTAACTACTTTTATAGTCTTTAGCAAAATAACTCTATTTTCTATAATTTATATAAGCTCCTTTTTTAAACTACTTGTCTTGCTATAGACTCCGCCTAAACGTCTTCTACTATTAAGATTCTTAGTTTAGCCTCTACTCTTTAGTCCTTAATTGCTTAATCCTTAACCTTTAGGTTTCTATAGTTTCTTATTTTATTTTTTAGATTCTTTAGTACCGCCTAGGTCTATTAGTTCTGTACTATACTATAGTTTTTTATTTTAACTTTATTATTGCGTGCTCTGCGCCTTATATAACTATAGAACTCTATTTTAACCTTTCTTAGTCTGTTCCCTTTAGTAGATTCTATTATCGATTTTAATTACTTAATTAATTAGTTTCCGCATCTTTTATTAGGATAATCGCGTTCTAGACTTTCACTTTAAGTCTTTATTTATACTATACTATAAGCGCCTTATCGTTCCATTTGACCTATATAGCTAATATTTAAAACTACGTTGTATACTCAATTGCTAAAGTTTATTATATTAGGTTTTAAAGCCTTTGTTTTACTATAGTAGTTACTTTTAAGTTCCGAAATATCTATATTAATTATTCTATAAACCTGTTCCAGCTAACGAATATATATTATACTTCTTAATTAGTAGTTACTATGCTGTATTTCTATACTTCTATAAGGTAAGATTTAAACTACTTAAGTGCTCTCCCCGTTAGGAATAGTCCTATATAGGCTACTTAGTCTATAGCTATTGCTAACCTTTCTCCTTTCTATATAACCTTAAAGTGCATTTATATAAGGAATCCTTTAAGTTTTAACTTCTCCCCTAAGAATCGCTTAATTAATAGTAGCTTAACTTTAGCTGCTCTAATCCCATTAATCTTTTCTTTAAATATCCTGTTGTTGTCTATTAATTAATTAACTATTTCCTATAACTGTCCAACGGTAACTAGCTGTAAGTTAGTATTTATTATACTAGTGTCGTTACCTAATCTTAAAGTAGTTGCCTCTATTAACGGCGTTATCCCTTAACCCGCTGGGGTGTAATGCTAAGCTGCACCGTGTATAAACACCGTACCGAGCTATACAAAGAACCTTATGTTACTGCAATTCTCATTACGGAGGCTCGAATAAGAGCTTCCTATTAGCTAGATTCTTATCGATAACATAGGACCCGAATCAGCAGGTTAAGGGATAGCTACTGCTTTTAGTAGTATATTATTTAACTTATTAATACCGTAACCTTAGTAGTAAATATATAACGAAGCCTTGTAGGAAATACTATAGTAGACTTATTAATAGGCTAGGTATATAGATAATAATTAGTGGAGTGGTTGCCTAATAGATTAACTCTAATTATATTCTAAGATTTACTATAAAGAAGAGAACTATCTAGGTAGGGACTGTAGTCCTTTAAATATACAATACTGCGCTTAAGAAATGTACTAAGTATATTAGTACGTTAGTATGTTAGTATGTTACGTTTCTATATTCCTATATTCCTATATTCCAAACTTATAACGTAACCGCCTACGTAACTTAGCTACCCCTCATCCTATAGTTTAACTAGTTTTAGCACCTCCCGTACTTCTGTTAGATAATCTATATTCTTGAAGGCGTAGGACGTATACGAGTTATGTGCATTGTAAATATCTTCGTCTAAGCCTAGGGGCCCTAAGTCGACCAACCATTAAGACACGATTAAGATCATTAATCAATTAACCCATTTTATCAATGAATAGCTCTATATAAGTTATCTGACAGTTATAAGCCCGGTCCGCCGACACAAGAAGCTATTCAGCTATTACTTAATTATTTAAAGAAATTCTACCTTATCGTTAGACTCTGACACCTNATCGTCATAAGACGACCCTGATCGAAATCCTACCTTAATTATCACAGGACGAGATTCTACGAGATTCCACGAGATTCCACGAGACTCCACCTTAATCGTTAAAGGACGATCCTAATAATAAGGACGATCCTAATAATAAGGACGATCCTGTAATAAGGACGATCCTAACAACAAATTCTATCTTAATTCCCATCTACCTATTAGTTAAATGACTCTACCGATGTTAAGTTTGTCTACTATAATTATCCTCAATAAGCTAGAAGACTGGGAGCAATGGATCTGGCAACTATAAGCCCTTGCGGATAAATAAATTTGGGCCTATGTTGGCCTGGATAAGGAAGCACCTTAATAAGGTCTACTATAAGAACCAGCCTATCCAGAAGTTACAGATTTTAATAAGAATGCAACCTTATATATATAGCTCTCGACAAATTAATAGAGGGCGTATAAGAATAGCAGATAATACTATGATTAGGATATAAAGTATTTCCTAAAATAAGAAGAGCACCTTTAACAGATCCGCACCTAAATTACGTCCATAGTATTAATTTAGAAGAAGCTACTACTTAACCCTTCCTTAACAGTTAAAGAATGGCTATCTTAACTAAAGGAGAACACAGAACCTACCTTATTGTTTATTAGGAAGAAGTTACAACACTAGTATACGGAAGCCCTTAAGGGGTTCACATACTTATTAAAATTAAATTAGTGGCTAGATTAATGGGAACACGTAATAGTACTAGGAGAGAAGTATAAAATACCCTAAATATTTAATAGAATCTAGCTTTAAGATCTGGCAGAAGTTATTCAACCTTTTAGTGATGCCTACTATATAAAGTATACTACTAAGTTAAATAACCCGCAGAAGTTAAGATCTTCTAAATACTGTAGAGTAGTAAAGGAGCTACAAGAAGGGCTTAGAAGACCCTTAAAGAAAGCCAATACTACTATAAGAGGGAGTACCTTTAATATAGACTTCGCAGAGCAAGCTATTAAGGATTACTTTAATACTACTAAAGGTTTATAGAGAGGAAACACCTTAGCACGCACTAGCCGCTTAAAGAGAGCCGGGTCACTGGTTAAGGAGACGTCCTAAAAGAAGCTAATACCTAAGTGCTTAGCGTGCGAAAGACAAGGACATTTACTTTGGGACTATTAGTGTTTATTTAAAGATAAGAGACCTGTAGGAGTTATAGTTAGAGATAATTATATTGAAAAGGCACTAAGGAAGGTAGAATAGAATAAGGATCTTACTGATCTAGTTGCCAAAATTAGACTTAAATAAGAAGACGAAGCTTAATAACGATAAGATAAGAGTAAGGGAGTCCTACGTTTTAAAGACGTTGCCTTCTATATAGACTTTAATACGAATGTTACGGACAATAGACTATCGAATAAGTCCGACTAGGAAGTCTATCAGCGTTTAATACAAGCCAACTGCTAGAAGGTCTCCCGCCAGCGTGCATATCCCTACGGCTTGCACCACATTTTTTTAAACAACGCATTACTCTAATTAATTAATAATAATTTAACCACTGCATCAAATAGGCTCAAATTTTAAAGTTATAACTAGAAATACTATATAAAACTTCTATCCAACTATATAGTCCGTTAGGTAAGCGGGCGCATTTCTCTACTGCCGAAGCCGCAGGCTTCTGATTTTTACTACCTCTTTATTATTACTAGACTCCACCATTATTGTTACCCGTTTCTTAAAGGCTGAGCCTCTAGACTGCTTAGTAGGGCTCTGAACTTATTATTATAAGTCTCTTTTAAGCTATAATAAGGCTAAACGTTGAGCAGTTTTATTGTCTTTTGCCTACTTCTTTTACCGTACCAACTTCTCCCGATCTTAACGCCTTTGTTTTACCACTTTCTTATTATTTTTCTTCTCTTCCTGTTTCTGAATTTTTGCCTAGGCTTTCTCTAGCGCTATCTGTTATTTTGTAGCCTCCTCGTCCCTAATAGCCTACTTTATGGTCTTAAGTTTAGTCGGCGACCAGAAGGTAGCTTTACCTTTATTTATTATATGAATATTCTTAATATATAGCTTCCCTCTCTTTTGCCTCTTCTTTTTAATAATAATAGCATTCTTAAGCCCCTTAATTCGGGCTTATAAAATGCTGTTCTTGGCTGCTATCTTCTCTACTAAGTTACCTAGTTTAGCCGCATCACGTGATGGCTTAATACTACTAATGTGCTTTACGAGTCTCCGTACCTAATAGATATTTAATGCTGAGTATATAGTTGATGTAGATGACGTAGATCTACTTGTACTGGGCTGCTTAGGGGCCGCCGGCTTGACCTGGTTAAGTATTAGGTTTGGATTTAGGGGCTATAAGCCGGTTTTGCGCCAGCTGCTAAGGATATTGGTTTCTATAAAGGTATGTTACCAGGCAGCGCGAAATAAGCTATAAAACTCTCTCTTTATAATGCGGCAAAGCCCTGCCGTATTATTGATCTATTTATTAAGCTCCTAGGAGTAGTAGTTTGCTAGAGGGTTAAAAAGGCTAACGTCTAGAGGCTAAAGTTAATGAGTTAAATGGGGGGGGGTATACTGCCACTAGGATCCTATGCTTGAGGTACTAGTCTAAAAATAGTATATTAATGTGGCTGCTGTGCCTGTTAATAAAGAGAAGCCGCTAGTCACGCCCGTGTCTGGCTTTTGCTTTAGTGTAGCGATTAAAAACGGTAGTTAACCACGCCATCCTTAGCTCGTTATTCGTCTACCCTAAAGGTGAACTTGCGAAATGGGCCGCATCTAGCTCGTTAGGCTTAAAATTATTAAGCTAGGTATTTTGGATGTTGCCCGTTGTAGCTTAGTAGATAAGGGAGGGTGGAATATATGTCCCGTTCATGCAGATTGTTGCTAGGTACGTAATCTATTTATGATTACCATCTTAGCCAGCACTAATTAATTTACCCCTCTTTTCCGAATCCTTATTAAATATCCTTTTTACTTTTTAAAGGATACCAATTAGGAACCCTTTTTTATTTATATTATATGTGTTTTGCGGAAGGACGTTATATTGCTTAATTTTGGCCTGAACCTTTGAAATATTAGTACAAATACTATTATTTAGGAGGCTATAAACCAGCTTAAAATAAAGGGTATATTGATATGCATTATCTGCCTTTTTACGGCTTAAATCTGCCGCCGCTAAGAAGCCAGATTTTAAGACCTTTTGATGCCGCTTGATAAACTTGTACGCCTAATTTTTTCCAGGGCGTTTCTTAACTATATCCTTAGCAAAGTTTCGGACCATTGCACAAGTAGGAGGTAGCCCTTGATTAGTTAATTGATTAATCTCATTTACTAGGGTGAGCTGCTGTTGTGCTGATAGTAATGAGACATTATCCCGGTAGATATGCCGTGGGTTGATTTTGCCTTGTGCGCGCCTTGCGAGTGTCGTACGATGGGGCTGTCGTACTGGTGTTGTAGGAGCTGAAAGAGGCACGTTTTGTAAAGATAATGAATTCATTTTTATGTGATTTGGTAAAGAATTGATAGAGATAATTAATTTTGAAGTTTTCCATCTTGTGGGTAAATGCACGTGCACGCTGCAGGGATGTGCACGCTGTAGGGAGACCTTCTACGCCGCCAACGGAAGCGCAGAATATCGTCAAGAGACGTTCGTCCAGACTCGAAAGGTAATGCACGACTATGGCATCTGTGTCTAGGCCATCCAGGACCTATCAAGCTTCGAGGCCCTAAGACGACGGAATGTCAACACTGCAGCCTCGCTAAAAAAAATTAAGCGTTAGGTCTTACGAAGGTTCTTGGATCGGAATATTGATAAACCCTATCTCGACGTCTATATTGACTGGACTGACCTTAAGGAAGCGCATGTAAAAGACCTTAAAGAAAGCTTAAGAAGCAATTAAGGAGCTAAGTAAGGAATACCAGATGAGTACCCTTGGAGAGCTAAAATGGTTCCTAGGAATCTATGTGCTACGCAATCGTAGCCAGAGGCTCCTGTGGCTATCCCAGGAAGCCTATATTGAGAAGATAGCTAACCAGTATAAGATAGATCTTAAAGGGCGTCTTCCAGATACTCCTATGGCAGAATTGGAACTCATCCCTACTAATTACCGATCGATCCGTCTGACGCGTCCGTCCCCCAATATAGACTTACTAGTCCGTCCTATATCCCTACTAAGAAAAGCAGCTTCTATGATGCTATATTAGAGACTAGTACCTATATAGCACGAGGAGCAGAGTAATCTACTATGGAGGAGATAAGGAAGGAACGAACGGTAGAGGGAGAGACAAAGGAATGCGTAAAAAAGGATAAGACGACGGAAGAGACGGTAGAAGTGAAGCGCAATCATTTGTCTGTGCCAGCGACGTATTATTTACGGACAATTCCGTCGACAGAAAGAGCTTGTAAGGATATATTATAAGCTATTTAGGGGACCGATTGTATGGAGAGCAAATAAGTAGGATACGCGAAAGAAGCTATCTTTATTAGTAGGCTGTTTAAAGCAATAACATTACAGCTAAACGAGCCCTTGATCATTGACTCTCCGACATATTAACATCCATTGATACTGGTTGCGTTAAGAATACGCAATAAGACGAGTGGTATTTTAATAAAAAGCGACGAAGGAGATAATCGCCGATGGACTTACGAAGGCCCTGCCCAAGCAAAGGTTTCAGAACTTCGTCAACCTAGTTAGAATGGTGGATATTAAGGAGCGGCTGGATAAGGAGAAGCAACTAGAGGACCTAAGGGAGAAGGTTAGGGCGAGACGGAAGGATTTAGATGAGATTACGGTTCATTTAACGCATGGACGGACACGAGAAGGTGGCTAGCTTTGTCCTCGACCAGGTCGAAGCTAAGGGGGTATGTCAGATAATCTGTATTCTCGGAGGCGTAGGACGTGTACAAGTCACGTGCATTGTAAATATCTTCGTCTAAGCCCAGGGGCCCTAGGTTGACTAACCATTAAGACACGATTAAGATCATCAATTAATTAACCCATTTTATCAATGAATAGCTCTATATGAACTATCTGACAACTTCTACTACTAGTCTATTTATATCTCTCCTTAGTAGTGCTACTACTGCTAATATAAGGTCTGTAATAAAAAAGTAAGCTTATAGATAAGGAACTAGTAAAATAAAAGCTGCCCTATTAATACTAGAAATTTAAGGATATATTCTCTAAAGTAGTATTTAATATACTTTTACCTTACTAATTGTTACGGAACCCTATCGTAGGGGCCTCCATAGGAGAGCCCCATACTTTTATATACACCTTGCGTATAGCTTATGTTAGCTACGCGTAGGTATATTACCTCCTTAAGCCCTTAACCCTTACGATCGATCGCGTAACGTCTTGTAGACTCCTTAAATATATACGCTCTATAGCTACTGCCCTTATTCCATAACATTATGTTATGCCTTTTTACTACTAACGCTTAGCCTACGACTAATTCTACGTCTTTATAATATTATAGGCGCTACTAAAAGCAGTATGTCTATAAATTACCTCACTTTATACTTCTAAGGAACCTATAATAGTAAGACAATATTTCTTACTAGCTACTATATTAAACCTAAAGAATAATTTAATACCTATACTTAACCTATAACGCCAATTAATCCTAGGAGAATTTAATTTATTAGCCCTAGCCTTAACCCCTAAGAAGATAAACACTAATAATATCTTATCTTTTATTAACTATATAACTACGGATAAGTAAATAAAAGGGCTACTACCTATTAAAATTAAAATATAAGACGCTAAGACATTTGCAAAAATAGTAGCACAAGACCCTAATAAATACTATTGCCTTTTATAGAACTAATACCTAAAGCTTATATAAGCTAAGATATGTACTACCTAAGATTACAATATTATTTAAGACCTATAAGCTTATAAGGCGCTTGCCAATAATATACGTTAAGAAATTAAAGACGACCTCTACGTATCTAAACGCGACGTTTAACAGTTAAAGAAGAATAAGATTATACTAATTGCTATAGTTACTAAAAAAGAAGGCATAATTAAATACCTATAATCTTAGCTTAACGAGCATATTTATAATAACGCTAGATACCTCTTTATTATATATAACGTGTTATAGGACACCCCCGTAACACCTTACACCCATCTACCTGTTTCCACCGACTTAGTAATTAGAGACTAACCGCGAAATAGTAATCTAACGGCAATCTAATAGCAATCTAACGGCAATCTACGGCATTCTGCTATATTCTGCTATATTCTGCTAAGTTTTACTAAATTCTGCTAAGTTCTGCTAGGATTATGACCTAAACCCTATTTTACCTATGTACGTATTAACTAAGCAACCAAGTTAACGATATATGCCCTTTTTTCCCATTTTCCTACCTTCTTTCCTTATATAACATCTTAGCCTCCTTATATAGTTTATATATATAGCTTAATAATATCTACCTTGCTATATATTATCGTCGCTTATACTTACTCCGTGACACTACATTACGTTAACTACTTATACTACTGTTAACATATAGAATAAACCTAAAGCCCCTATAACGGCCGCCGGTATTATATCCGCACTCTAAAAATAATTAGTAGGGATATAGAAGTCTTTTATAGACGCCCTTAAATAAAACTAAGCTACTTTAAATTAACGGCAAGCCGAATAAAAAGCACGATACTAGCAATTAATTAAGGACCTCTAAGAAGAAGTCCGCGCCCTTAAGATGCCTACGCTAGGACCTTAAGACCAAACGCTATCTTTAGAGATGAATACGTGGAATGCGAGCCCCGAACCCGTAGTAGCTACTTACCCTAAGCCGACTACTATACCAAAACGATCCGAACGACTACTAAACCCCCTAATATTTACTGGTAAATAATAAAAGCTCTAATTATTTTTAAGCTAGCTTAAAAATAAGCTAACTGGTAACGCTAACTATTACCTAATTAAAGCTAACCAACTCTATTACGCCCTAAGTTAACTAGGAGGAGATATAGCTAACCTTATTAAACCGCTTTAGCCAAACTTAGTGTAAAGCCTAGTTGTACTTCTTAAAGCTATATATAGCGACCTAAACCGCTAAGCTACTGCTTAAAGAAAGATAAACTATATAACTTAAGGAGCGAAAAGTTTCCTAGTATACTTCTCCGAATTTAACCGTTACGTAAAGGAAATAGGCTAGAACGACTCCGCACTAATTAATAGCCTTATTAAATCCCTAAGCCCCAAACTAAAAACCTCCCTAATAGGCGTAGACCTACCGGGAGCCCTTAATACCTGCGCAAACGTTATTAATAAACGATATAATAATATACTACGCCTAACACTAAAGCCCGCTCCATAATATAATACGGTAACCCTATAAACATTTACTAAGTTATTGTCTTAGCCTAAGCACCCTAACGCTATGGATATTGACACTAGGACCCTAGGGTACGCCCTATTAGGGTCCTCTAAATAAGAATAACGCATTAAGCTAGGCCTCTACTTTAAATGTAGAAGTAGCTCTTACCTCTTTAACTACTGCTCCATCCCTATGCCTAAACACGAATTATAAACGGCTAATACTAGCAGCCGTTTACCGCATCAATCTTTCAGTTACTGTCCCTAATCTCCACCTAGTTCTAGCCCTATATTTAATAAGCACTATTTATAAGAACGAAGCTACAGCCGACGTCCTATAAGAACCCCACCCTAATCGCCTCTAAAAGGAAGGTCCTAGAGCTAAGTCGCTTTCTAGAACGGCTCTACCATAGGATCTTATTAAATATATTTAACGTCATAAACTCCGACTCTTAGGACCGTAGTATAACTATTAACTGCCGTTTTTAGTAGAATAGTTAATAGGCTAATACTTAAATCCTAATTAACACAGGAGCTAGCGGCATAGGATTTATTAATAAGATCTTTATATAAGATAATGGTTTTACCCTAACCCCCCTTAACTAGTATATTAACGTATTTGGATTTAATAGCAAACGCACTATTTTAGGCCGTATTACCTACGTAGTATTCCTAAGACTCTAATACCTAAACTATAAAGAATTAATTAAACTTTTCGTTACCACCCTAGGTTACTTAGTAATCCTTAAACAACCCTAGATAAACATCGGCAAAATATGGTACCCTTTTAATGGCCTCAATGGCTGGTGGTTGACGCAATTGGCGCGCAGTTGAGGTCATTTGGCAACTCGACCGACTAGCCTATGTCGTGTTTTTTTGACACGCAGCCTGCGCGCAGCCTGCGCGCAACCTGCGCGCAACCTACCAGCAATCTGCGCATTTGGCAACCATAATTATATTTACCTCTTTTATACTAATAGCATATTTTAAATAAATAAAAGCTATTTTAAAGCTATTTATAAGGCTAGCAAAATAAATATTATTATTTTAGATAATTTAATATAATATAGCGATGGTTCTCTTCTACCTATTTACCTATTGACTTACCTACCTGCCTGCATCGCCTACCTGTCTGCATTGCCTACCTATCTGCATTGCCTACCTGTCTACATCGCCTACCTGTTTGCATCTGCCTACCTGTCTATATCTGCCTACCCGTCAGCATCTACCTACCTGTCTGCATCTACCTACCTATCTGCATTTGCTTGCCTATCTGCATCTACTTACCTATCTGCATCTGCCTGCCTATCTATATCTACTTACCTGTCTGCATCTACCTACCTNTCTATATCTACCTACCCGTCAGCATCTACCTGTTTGTGCCTACCTGTCTGTGCTACCTTGATTCGATNAATCGATCGAATCGTTTATAGTGTTCGCTGGCTAGTCGTTGTCGTCTGGCTCTGGCGACAGTCGTCTGGTTCTGGCGATAGTCGTCTGGTTCTGGCGACGGTTGTCTGGTTCTGGTAACGGTCGTCTGGCTCTGGTAACGGTCGTCTGGTTCTAGCGACGGTCGTCTGGTTCTAGCGACGGTCATCTAGTTCTGGCGACGGTTGTCTGGCTCTGGCGACGGTCGTCTGGTTTTGGCGACATTCGTCTAACTCTGGAGACGGTTGTCTGGTTCTGGCGACGGTCGTCTGGCTCTAGTGACGGTCGTCTGGCTCTGGCGACGGTCGTCTGGTTCTGGTAACGGTTGTCTGGTTCTGGCGACGGTCGTTTGGTTCTAGCGACAGTGTCTGGGCTCTGGCGATAGTTCGTCTAGCTCTGACGACGGTTGTTTGGTTCTAGCGACGCGGTCGTCTGGCTCTGGCGACGGTCGTCTGGTTCTGGTAACGGTCGTCTGGTTCTGGTAACGGTCGTTCTGGTTCTGGCGACGGTCGTCTGGTTTTATAGCGATAGTCATCTAGTTCTAGCAACGGTCCTCTGCTGGCTGCCGTTCTAGTGCCTCCTAGTAGAATTAAGTAAAGGAAGAAGAAGGTATAAGGCGGCTACATAGGCAGAGACACGTGTAGACGCTATCGGGAATATAGCGGGGACCCGATGCAGAGGCTTCGTGTAGAGCCTCCGTACGCAGAGCTTCGCGCAGAGCCTTGTGCAGAGCCTCTGTACGTAGAGCTTCGTATAGAGCTTCGTGTAGAGCTTCGCGCAGAGCCTCGTGCAGAGCTTCGTGTAGAGCCTCCGTACGCAGAGCTTCGCGCAGAGCCTCGTGCAGAGCTTCGTGCAGAGCTTCGTGCAGAGCTTCGTGCAGAGCTCCGTACGCAGAGCCTCGCGCAGAGCCTCGTGCAGAGCCTCTGTACGTAGAGCTTCGTGCAGAGCTTCGTGCAGAGCCTCCGTACGCAGAGCCTCGCGCAGAGCCTCGCGCAGAGCCTCGTGCAGAGCCTCTACGTAGAGCTTCGTGCAGAGCTTCGTGCAGAGCTTCGTGCAGAGCTTCGTGCAGAGCTTCGTGCAGAGCTTCGTGCAGAGCCTCTGTACGTAGAGCTTCGTGTAGAGCTTCGTGTAGAGCTTCGTGTAGAGCTTCGTGTAGAGCTTCGTGTAGAGCCTTATGCAGAGCCTCTAAGTAATAAAACTGTGTAAAAATTTATTTGCGTAATTAGTATATAACTTTACCTTAATTGCATGTNAAGGAATATACAGTTAGCTTTTAAAGTTGTTAAATAGGTTAACTGCGTGTTAAGGAATATATAGTTAGCTATTAAGTAGGTCAACTGCGTGTTAAGGAATATATAGTTAGCTTTTAAAGTTGTTAAATAGGTNAACTGCGTGTTATTTGACTTTTGGATGTGTCAAATTGGTCAATTGCGTGTCAAGTTGGTCAANTGCGTGTCNAGTTGGTNAAATTGCATGTCAATTACGCGAAACGCGAAAACCAAAGTCTACTTGAATCTCATCCTGCGAATATTTTCCCGATGAAGCTATATAAGGTAACTATTAATTAGGATAACCTTAAGCTTCTATTTACTACCTCCCGTTATAAGCAGAAGTGCCTTATAACTCGCTGCTTAGACCAAAACTAAAATTTAAAAAATCTACCACAATCTACTAGTCTAAAATTTCTATAACTGTTTACCTTATACCTAAGGAATCTACTAGATTCCACCAACCTAGGAATTTTACTAAATTCTACCGACGTAAGATTTCTACCAATGCCCACTTTATGCCTAAGAATTCCACTGATATTCACTAAGGATCCAAAAACTCCACTAAATTCTATAAATTATTACTAAGCACTGCACCGCCCTAAGCTAAGTAAAAGCTTAAGCTCTATATACGAAAATACCAGAAGGACTAGTATTCTACTATAAAAAGAATTTTTAAAGAACCCGAACCTAAATCTAATACTAACTCCGTATCTAATACTAAACCTAAACCTAAATAAGAAACTATGGACAATCTAAGCAAGCTTAGCACCCTAGATATCTGTATAATTAAAGCTACCCCGCTAGCGTAACTTGCTAAGAAACCTAAGTATACAATCTTTACTGTTACAATAGCCGATATTAAGAAGGCCTTAGCACTAAAGAAGTATACTAACCCTGCCACGAAGGTACTAATAGAGTATTATTATTACCTAGATGCATTCTTATAAAAGGAAGCTAATAAGCTACTAAAACACCAACTATACGACTATAAGATTATACTTAAAGAAGGAAATCAGCCTGGATTTAGACCCTTATATAGGATATCCTAAAATAAACTCTAAGTGCTATAAAAGTATTTAGATAAAAACCTAAGTAAAGGATTTATTAGAGTAAGCTTATTGCCTATAGCCGTACTAGTAATCTTCGTTAAGAAACCTAGCGGCGGTCTACGCTTCTGTGTAGACTACTAAGCTCTTAACGCCGTTACCGTTAAGAACTAATATCCGATCCCGTTAATATAAGAGACACTAAACTAACTAAGTAAGGCTCGTTACTACATAAAGCTCAATATTATCTCTATATTTAACTATTTCCGCATTATAAAAGGGGATAAATAGCTCACTACATTTCGTACCCAATATAGACTATTTAAGTACTTAGTAACACCCTCTAGCCTTATAAACGCTCTAAGCTCGTTTTAACATTATATAAATAACACCCTACGCCCCTACCTAGACATCTTCTATACTACTTATATTAACGACATCCTAATATATAGTAATAACCTAACCAAACATTGGAAGCACGTTAATCTTATTTTATAAGCCCTACACGGAGCTAGTTTATAATTAGATATAGATAAATACAAATTCTATAAAACGGAAGTCCTATACCTTAGACTTCTTATTTCTATAAATAGTATACAAATAGACCCAAAGAAAGTTAAAGTAATTATAAACTGGCAAGAACCTAAGAATGTTAAGGATATAAGAGCCTTTATAGGATTTGCTAATTTCTACCAATAGTTTATTAATAACTTCTCCGCCCTAGTTTCACCCCTTATAGCTCTAACCTAAAAGGATAAAGTTTTTATCTTTAATAAGGAATATAAGAAGGCCTTTACCTATCTAAAGGTTATATTTACTACTGCGCCTATACTCTAATACTTTAACCTAAACCGAATAAGTGTTATAAAAGCCAACTTATCTAACTACGTTACTAGAGGCATCCTGTCTTAATATAACGAGGATGGAGTATTGCACCCTATAGTATACTTCTTAAAATAACTAAGCTTAGCCGAATATAACTATGAGATCTACGATAAGGAATTATTAGCTATTATTAGATATTTTGAATAATGGCGACCTAAACTAGAAGGCGCTGGATTTCCGATTAAGGTCCTTAGCGACTATAAGAACCTATAGTACTTTATAACCACAAAATAGCTAAGTTATCGTTAGGCCCGCTAGTTAGAATATCTGTCTTATTTCTAATTCTTAATTATATACCGCCTAGGCGTCTAAGGCCAAAAGCCTAATGCCCTAACCCGACGCTCGTAAAACGCGCCAGCCCTAGAAGAAGCGCGCTCTTACTAAAATCAGACCCTACTTCACCGTAAATTATTTAACCCTCCCACTAAAGATCTTACGGTATACGTCCTTAAAATAACTAATCAATTAATTAAATAGATTATAGTCGATAAATACCTAAATAATAAGTTTATCCAAAAAACGCTTAAGTTAATATAAGATAGCATTAGACGCTCTAAAAAGATTTCTTTAAGTAAATGTAAAGCCTACGGAAACCGCTTATATTACCAGAACTATCTAGTTGTCCCTAATTATAATAAGCTTAAGCTTAAACTCCTTAAATACGTATATAATCTACCTATCGCCGGCCACCCGGGCTAAGGAAAGACCCTAGAACTACTCTAACGGGAGTATTATTAGCCAAACATGTATAATATAACACGAAGGTACATCTCTAGCTACTATACCTACCAACGAGCTAAAGCCTCGCATAAGACGTATAACGGTCTTTTAAAGCCACTGCCTGTTCCAAACCAAAGATAAAAGGATATCTTAATTAACTTTATTATTAACCTTCCTAAGAGTAGAGGCTATATAAATATTATAGTAGTTATAGACTAACTATCTAAAATAAGACACTTGATCGCCTGCCTTAATATATTAACGCCTGCCGTCGCCTAACTATTCTTAGATCACGTATAAAAACTCCACAGACTCCCTAAAACGATTATCTCCGATAAAGGTAGCTAGTTTATCTTAGCATTCTAAAAAGAACTAACTACTTAACTCCGTATTAAAGCACTATTATCTACTACGTATTACCTAGAAACGGATGGCTAAATAGAACGCGTAAATGCTATAATAGAATAGTATATTCGGATATACACGTCGTATTTATAGGATGACTGGATTAACTAACTCGCATTTGCCAAGTTTACCGCAAATAACTCCGTCTCGGAAACCACAAAAGTCTCCCCATTCCTAGCCAATTACGGCTAGCACCTATAAATGGGTTTTAAACCCTTTAGTAATATTCCTTACCCCGCTTATTACGCCTTATAAGTCGCAGAAGTAAATAAATTTATAAAGAAGATAGAGGAACTATAACAGTTCCTTACTAATAAGATAATATGGGCTTAATCTATCTATAAAGCCGCAGCGAATAAGAAATAAACCCCAGCACCGGCCTACTAAATTAGTAATTTTGTCTAGCTAGATATAAAAAATCTAAACACAAAACAACCTACTAAGAAACTTAATTGGAAAAACGCTGGCCCTTATAAGGTTAAAAAGGTTATCTCTTCTTATACCTACTAACTAAAGCTCCCTAATACGGTTAAAATCCACCCCGTATTCTATACGTTAGTCCTCCGCCCTACTACCCCTATATTAGACGCCCTACCTAAACAAATATAAGACCCTCCCCTACCAGTTAAAGTAGATGGTAAAAACGAGTACTTTATTAAAAGAATTAATAATATTAAGTACGATAAACGGAAACGCTAATATATATATCTTATAAAATAGAGAGGCTTTACTAAGTCCTTATAGGAACCCGTTAACTCTATAGGACTTATATAAGCCGTAGAAGACTTTTATAAACTCTATCTAGAACTACTACAGCCCTATCTCGCAGAAGCTTAAGTTTAAAGGGGGGGTACTATTACGGGATGCCCCCGTAATACCTTGCACATATCTACCTATTTCCACTAACTTAGCAATTAGAGGCTAACCGTAAAATAGTAATTTAACGGCAATCTAATGGCAATCTAACGGCAATCTACGGCATTCTGCCATATTCTGCCATATTCTACCAAGTTCTACTAAATTCTGCTAAGTTCTGCTAGGACTATAACCTAAACCCTATTCTACCTATGCACGTATTAACTAAGCAACTAAGTCAACAATATATGCCCCTTCTTCCCGTTTTCCTACCTTCTTTCCTTACGCAACGTCTTGACCTCCTTACACAGTTTATATATATAGCTTAATAATATCTACCTTGCTATATATTATCGTCGCTTATACTTACTCCGTAGTATAACACCACCTAAGTCTCTACGCCCCCGGCAACTTTACCTACTTAATACTTAATAGAGAGTTAGTGCTAAGCAGCTTTACCTAATAGGAACCCCTACTAAAGTAGCAATAATAAAAGCTATAATAATCGGACCTAAACTACCACTATAGGGTCTAATATACGCTACCTTAATTCCGTAGTCTTTTAGGGAGACTATAAGGAATACAGCTATTAGAAGATATAAATCCGCGAGAAACTAACTTAAAGCGCCTGCCTTTTTCCTATAGAAGACACTAAGATTAGCTATATTATTAGGCAAATAAAGGGTATACTATTTAACAGACTCTTCGCCTAATAGGAGACTAGTAGCCCCTAAAAGTGGTAGTCTTACTGAGAAGTCCTTAATAATCTTAACCTAATATACCGCGACTATAACCTACTAGCCACCAACTAAGCTAAACTATATACCCTAAAGATAAGCCCTACTAAATTATGTAATAAGTTCTATATTAAATTCTAGAAATATACCAAAGCCCTCGCCTAAGATAATACTAAAAACTAAAAGGATCTCCTTAAAAAAGTTACTTATTGCCTTAGTTACGCAGCCGCTAGCTATAACGATAATAATATTTATAAAATAGTAACAGCCCTATAAAAGATTAAACAATAACTAAATTAGATTGCTACTACTAACCTTTACCCGAAGACCTCTTTATAGAAGCCCTCTGGGCCTATTAAACCTATATATACTAAGCCACTAACGCCTACTACCTTATATACCACTAGAGCTAATATTAACCTCTCTATACTAACCTTTCCGTAAAAACTCCTAAACAGAGAGCGCGAGCTACTCTAGAAACTAGGACGCTATTATAGATGCCGTTAAAAAGGCTATTATTGCGATAACCCAAACTACCTAATAGCTAGGTTTAGTACTTGCCGCCTAATACCTAACCTAATGCCCTAAACACCAAATATGTTACTACGCGCCACTACTATATAAGACGAAAATATAGTAATAGCAGTAGAATTGGATACGAAAGCGGAAAACACTAAGTCCCTACCCTAAGTCGTGGGTTAGGATACCCTAATAATAGAGGGATTTATATATCAGCCTGCTTAATAGATAACTTAATAAAGATATATAAACGGAAATAGATAGTTTTACCTATAATAGGAACTACTGCTAAAAAATAATATAAAAGCCGTTCTATAATTAACTGCGAAGCTACTAATAAATTTATAAATACCTAATTCGTACGTACTTATAGCCTACCTACCTTACCCCTTACTAGAGCCCACGCCCTATAACTTACTAATAATAGTTCTACTATATAGAAGATTACCTATATAGTATAACTCTACTTAAATATAAACGGGCACTAGGAAGAGCTCTAGGCCTATATTATACCACTTACTAACTACCCTATTATCCTTAGAATAAGCTAGCTTAAATAACACAACCTCACTATTAACTAGGAAAAGAGAAAAGCAACCTTTAACTCTAAATACTGTAAAGAGACTTACCTAGGACATAGCCTAGCCGCCTCTATTTGCTCACCAGGATATTAACCTAAGAAACCCTTTATTACCCCACCTATAACTAACTACTACTATATAAGTGCCGCGGCCTTCTACCATATAGTATATAGAAAAGGCTAGACTATTACTATAGCCTCCTAATTATAACTATATAAGCTTAATAAAGAATAACACCACATCCTCTATAGTAATAGGATAGACATAGTTAACCTTTTAGAAGATAACACCCCTGCGGAACTCTACAGACTTTTGCCTTTAGACTTTAAGAAGTTTATAAAGCTTAAAAAAGGACTTACTAATAAGGAACTCTATAAGCTCCTCCCTAAAAGGTACTATAACTTTATTAATATATGCTTATAAAAGAGCGTAGATATACTCCCCCTATATTAACCTAATAACTATACTATTAATATTAAATAAGGAAAAATGCTATCTTATAAGAGACCCTATCTAATATTTAAAGATAAACTTCTAGTTATACAAAAGTATATTAACAAATACCTTAATAAAGGATTTATCCGCCTTAACGTGTCCCTAGCAGCCGCCCCTATTCTTCTTATTAAGAAGCTAAAAGGAGGTATCTAATTCTATGTTAATTATAGAGGACTTAAAGCTATTACAATTAAAAACTAATACCCTATACTACTTATATATAAGACTTTAGAGCAGCTTAGTTAAGCTAAAATCTATACTAAGCTTAATATTATTACTGCCTTTAACTATTTCTAAATACGGGAAGGTAATAAATGGAAAACCGCATTCGCATTACGCTTTAGCCAATTTAAATATACCGTTATGCCCTTTAGCGTATATAACGGCCTAGGCACCTTTTAAAGCTATATTAATAACGCCTTATAAGACTACCTTAATGACTTCTGCTCTACATACCTGGATAATATACTTATCTACAGCAATAACCCTTCTAAGTATACTAAGCACATTTAAAAAGTCCTAAAGCGCCCTAGGGACGTAGGACTTTATATTAATTTAAAGAAGTATAAATTCTTAATTATAGAAGTAAAATACTTTAAACTAATTATTACTATTAAGGGTGTCTATATAGACCCTAAGAAAGTACGTATAATTACTAAATAGTAAGCCCCTAACTGCATTAAGGATATATAAGCCTTCCTTAGTTTCGCTAACTTCTATCGGAAATTTATATATAACTTCTTAGGCGTAGTAGCACTACTTATAGTAATAATACAAACGAAGGGCCTTTCTATAAAAGGAAGAAAAACGCACCTACGTTTTACCTAGACGCCTAAATATAAGAAGGCGTTCTAAGACCTTAAAAACGCTTTCACTAAAGCACCTATCCTAGCTCACTTTATACTAGGATAATAACTCTACCTTAAAACTAACTCCTTAGACCACATTAATGTAGGTATCCTCTCCTAAATAGGTAATAACGGCCTCCTCTACCTAGTCACATTCTACTCGTCTAAGCTTATACTATAAGAGTATAACTGTAAGATCTATAATAAGGAACTTCTCACAATTATATAAGCGTTTAAGGAATTCTAACTAGAACTCTCCTTAGCAGAACTTAATTAGCTAACTAAAGTCCTTATAGACCATCGAAATCTTAAATACTTTATAATTATAAAGCAGCTAAACTAATATTAAGTATACTAGAACGAGTTCCTCTTTAGTTTTAACTTTAAAATTGTATATAGACTAGGAGTATAAGGTACTAAACCTAATAGCCTAATACGCCGCTTATAAGACCTTCCTTAGTCTAAAAATAACCCTTATAATTAGTTCCAATAATAGACGATTCTAAAAGCACGAAATTTAGCCCTAGGCATATTACCTACATTAGAGCTAACTATACCTCAGCTTTATACCACAGAACTAAAGTTACCTCCTAAAATTAACAAGCTTATTACTACGGCATATAACACCTCTATTAACCTATTACTATATTAACTTATTACTATAAAGACCGCTAGCGCCCATATACTGCCTATTAACCTCTAAAGCTTAGGCTAGATTAATATAGCAGCCTTAGAAGTAAAAGAGAACAGGCTCTATTATAGAGGCCGCCTATTTATCCCTAACTTAGAAAATCTATAACGGCAACTAATCTAAATGGCCTATAACCTCTAATTAAGCAGCTACCTAGGTAGAGGAAAAACCTACAAGCTTCTTAGCCGATACTACTTCTAGCTAAAAATAATAGACTTAGTTAAACGCTTTATAGGCGCCTACCACAGTTATAAGCGCGTTATGGCCTTTAATATAAAGTACTAAGGACTACTATATCCTCTACTAGTACCTATACAACGATAGGCAGATATCGCTATAGATTTCATTATTAACCTACCACCCTATAAACGACACGGCCGTACCTATAAGAACATCCTTATAATAATATACTAACTTATAAAAGAGCGCCACTATATCCTAACCAAAGGCGTAGCTGTTAGTGACATTACTAACGCCTTCCTTCGCGAAGTTTACTAACTATATAGGTTACCTAACTTAATTACATCCAACTAAGGCATATAATTTAACTCTAATGTATAGAGATAAATCTACCAACGCCTTAGCATCTCTATTAAGATATCTATATCCTTTTACTATAAAACTGCTAGGCAACCGGAAAACGCTAATGGTAGTATAAAAGCGTACCTACGATAGGTAGTTACCTATAGTCAAAATAACTAGGTAGATTACCTCCTACTAGGTAAATTCGCAGCAAATAACTACACCTTAACCACTATAGGACTTACCCTATTCTTTGCGAATAAGGGTTATTACCCCCAATCTAGTATAGAGCCACTAAAACCTATTAATAAGAACCTACTATATAGAAAACGCCTTAAGATGCTACTTGCCGACTAGCATATAGACTATATAAAAAATCTACTTAACTACTATAAGGGAGAAATAGCCTAGGCTTAAGCAAAGTAGGCCTACTTCGCCGACTATTATAAAACGCCACCACTAGAGATACGTATTAGCGACTAAATATAGCTAGATACACGCAATATCTTTACGTAGAGGCCTATAAAGTCACTCGATTATAAAAACCTCGGCCCCTATTTAATTAAATAAGTTATTAATAAGGGAGCTGTATATAAGCTAGAACTCCTACTTACCTAGCTACCCGCGGGATATAGCCTATATTTTACCTATAGCTACTACACCTCTATTAGCCTAACCCCTTACTAGGGCAGATATAGCCTAAACCCCTACTAGTACTAATCTAAGATAAAAATGAAGACGAGAACCATAAGGAGTGGACCGTTGAACGAATTATTAACTCTAAATACTCTAGTAAAGGTAGAGGACGACAGCTCTATTACAAAGCTATATATATAGAATTTGACATAAATTAGCTAGAATGGCAACTATAGGAAGACTTTAAAAATGCAAGGGATTTAATTAGCAACTTTTACTATACGAACCCACATAAACCGGGCCTAAGTAGAGATTTTATACCTAATCCTCTATGGGAGCCCTTATAGAGTTAAACCGTTATATATTACTATATAAGGGCAAATTGCCGTTAAATTATGGTAAAATGCGATTACGTAACCAGAATATTATTAAGATATCTAGGAACTTTAACTAGCGGTTAAAGTTATCTAATTAGTTGGATTTTTAGATACTAAGCCCTATTATATAACATTGTTTTAAGCCTTTAGCAATACCCCCCCTTCTTCTTTTCTATACCTTAAGTGTCCCTTCTACATATATATAGTAACCACAGCGTCGCCGGAGCTCCGCCTCTATAGGAGGGGGGGTAGTATTACAGAACCCTACCGTAGGGGCCTCTATAGGAGAGCCCCGTGCTCTTGCATACACCTCGCGTATAGCTTATGTCAGCTACGCGTAGGTATATCACCTCCTTACGCCCTCGACCCTTACGATCGATCGCGCAACGTCTTGTAGACTCCTTAAATACATACGCTCTGTAGCCACTACCCTTGTTCCGTGACACCAACTATATAACTATAAGATTAAGGTTAAGTAGGGCAAATAAAACACCCTTAGCTTTAGCCCCCTCTATAAGTAGTTTATTACTAAATTATAGGCTATAAAGTAGTATCTTATTAATAACCTAAATAAGGGCTTTATTAAGCCTAGCTAAGCGCCTTTTACCTTACTTATTCTCTTTATTAAAAAGCTAAATAGAGGACTCCGCTTCTATATTGACTATTATAAGCTAAATAATATAACCTATAAGGACTGCTATTCGCTGCCCCTACTTAATAAGACTCTAGCCCAAATAAGTAGAGCTAAGGTTTTTATAAAGCTTAATATCCGCTAGGCCTTTTACTAAATTAGGATAAACCTTAGGTCTAAAAATCTTATTATATTTTAGACCTATTACGGAACGTATAAATATAAAGTACTTCCTTTTAAACTAACTAATAGACTAGCTACGTACTAGCGGTATATAAATAATATACTCTTTAACTACCTTAACGACTTCTATACGGCCTATTTAGATAATATTATAATCTACTTTAAGAATAAGCTAGAATACAAGAAGTACGTCTATAAAGTCCTATAACGGCTTTATAAGGCCGGTCTCTAGGTTAATATTAAGAAGTTAGAGTTTAGTGTTAAGTATATAAATAATTAAACCTTTTTAATTTTTTATTCTTTTATTACAGAGAATATCCGATTCGAACGGATGTGATTTTTCAAGTACTTAGGTTTTATTATTAGTATAAATAAAATTAAAGCCAACCTAGAGAAAACGGCCGTAATTAACTAGTAAGTACCCCTATGGACCGTAAAGGGGGTATAATTATTTTTAGGTTTTTGTAACTTCCACTAACGCTTTATTAAAAACTATAGTAGGATTGCCTGGCCTCTTAACCGTCTTACTAGAAAAGACTAGCCCTTTTACTTTAACGCTATATATAGGTAGGCCTTTAATAGGCTTAAAAAACGGCTAGTATCGGCTTCCTTACTTACCTATTTTAACCTAAAACGGCCCTTAATACTAGAAACTAATACCTTTAATAGCGCAATAGCTAGTATTTTTTTCTAGAAGTAACTAGACGGAGAATAGCACTCTATTATATACTATTTAAAGACTATAATAGATACTAAGCTAAACTACTATATCCATAATAAAGAAATGCTAGCTATTATCTCTAGCTTTTAGCACTAGCGTATATAGCTAGAGGGGACCCCTAAGCCCATTAAGGTAGTTTTAGATTATAAGGCCTTAGAATACTTTATAATAACTAAGGCCCTTATAGCCCGGCAGGCACGCTAGACGGATATTTTATCTTAGTTTAACTCCTTCATTATATATAGACTAGGCGCTATAAACTATATAAATACTCTTATAAGGCGTAAATAAGACCTAGATAACTAGATAGCTATAAAGATCTTATTACGGACCTAGATGCTACTATAACTAAAATACCTTAACCCTTAAATATGGGCAGAACTAAGTACGGACTCTTTAGGCGCTAAAATATATCTTATTAACTCCTTTAAACTTAACCTTATTAATAAACTACTATAGGCTAACTAAATAACCCCCTCTTTATAGGAGTATCGCAAAAAGGCAAAGAATATTACTAGCCTATAGTCCCTTAAAAACGGACTACTTAAGAACTAGGAATAGCTAGTAGTAGTTAAAGAATAGAACTTATAGACCTGGCTTATTACTAAAGCTTATACCTAGGTCTCTATAGCCTACTTTAGAAAAAATAAGACCTATAAGATTATTAGTAACCACTACTACTAGCCCGGAATAGTTATAAATATTAACCGCTATATACAGAACTACAACAACTGCCGCAGATCTATAATTCCACGAGATAAGACCCTAGGACTATTAAAGCCACTCCTAATACTAGAACGCCCTAGTAGTGTATCTTTATAGACTTTTATAAACTACCTATGGACCATAATAGATACAATATAGTTATAATCCTAGTTAACTACTTTGGCAAGCGCCCGTTCTTAATCCCCTATTATAAGAATATTAATACTAAAGAGGCGGCTTAACTATATATCTACTACGTCTACCAAATTTACGGACTACTAGATACTATTATATCCGATTATAGGCCGTAGTTTATATTAGCTTTCCAGAATAAGTTTACCTAGATCTTAGGCATTAAGCTAAAGCTTTTTATAGTATACTACCTCCAGATAGATAGTTAAACGGAAATTATAAATTAATACTTAGACTAGAGACTTTAGCCCTTCTATAAGAGTATATATATTAGATCCCGCCGCGCTTACGAACAAGTTCGCAAGCACTCTATATCTTTTTAGCCATATAGCGACGTAGAGGTAGGATACGTTATACCTTTATTAACTACTTCTAAGATAACTAGGCTAAACTACTACCTCTAATAGACTACGCCTAAGCGACCCTACCCTATATAAGCTTTAACTGGGAAAGACTAGAACGACCCCAGACTATATACGAAAAACTATCTTATAAGGAAGCCTAGTAGTACGCTAAGCACTTATAAGAAGCCTAAACGGTAGCCTATACAAATCTAAAAAAGGCCTAAAAATTAATATAATAGTAGGCGAATAAATATAGGTAAGAGCCTAACTTTACCGTAGGAGATATAGTCTGGGTTATAATAAAGAACTAGAAGACAGAACAACCTAGCTATAAGCTAGACTATTAGATAGCAGGACTGTATAAGGTCCTTAAAAAGATAGGTAACTTATATAAAGTAAAGCTCCTAGATTTAATTAAAGTTTACTCTATTTTCTCTTCGGATAAGCTACGGAAAGCCGTAAATAACCTATTACCTAGATAAAAGAATAAACCTCCACTGCCAATTTAAGTTAATAGCGACAATAAATGGGAAATTAAAGAAATACTAGCCTATAAGCTTATAAGGGGAACGTTAAAATATTATATTAGTTAGAAAGGATACGACTTAGACCCTACTTAGTACCTTATATAGAACTTTATAGGTAGCCCCTATAAGCTTTAGAAGTTTTATAGCCGTTACCCCAACAAACCTAGACCCCTAAAGTACCTCAATAAGTAGATAAAGTGCTAAAATAATAAAGATAATAAGTTGCCTATTAAGTATAAAGATAAGAATACCCTATGGATATATAAAGCCTAAGGGCAGGCTTTTTTAGAGGGGGGGGTAATGTTACGGCGCTAGTGGAAACTAGTAGATTGTGGCTAGTAGATATCGGTAGATTATAGCGGATAGTCATAGACAGTTTTATATCGTTTTAGACAGTTTTAGAGGATTGTATATAACGTTAAGCGGCGCTACCCTCCGTCTTTCTTTCTTTAGCTTTGGATCCTCGTTTATAGACAATCCAATTATATAGGCTTACGCGACCTATTTGCTGTACTTGTGCCTCGATTGACTGAGTCGCTAATAGCTATTATTGTAATTATATATCTAACGCGTTACTAGAAATACTATTAATAGTACGCTCTTCCTTATTAGCTTAATTCTACTTATTCTATAGATCTAGGCTAACTTTATCTAAGTTTATAAACGTAGTAATTACTACTAAATAAGACTAGGTTATAGGCTATTCTTACAACAGTATATTTTAGTTTTAAATTAATTAGTATATTAAGTGTAATGTGTAGGTAATATATTTAGATAAGCTGTCTAATAGGGCTTTAATAAAGGTTATAGGAAATATAAGCCTAATATTTAACCTATACGCGCTAAAAGGGTTAACTAAAGAGTAGTTATATAATTTTATAAATTACTTAAATATTAAGTTATATTAGCAAAGAGATAATCTAATAAATAAAATAAAATAGATATAAAATAGCTCTTGGTTTTTTACTACTTCTAATAAAGAAAAAAGTAAACGCTACTTTAAATTAAAAGATAAAGCGTCCATAAGATAAGGTAGAACAAATAAATAGAGAAGCGTATTTTATAAATAATAATATAATAGAGCTTAAGGAGGAGTATAAAGGCGTATTACCTAATAATTTAAGCGCTACTAACTAGGCCGCTACTATTACTTACTAGTTAAATAAGCGGCCCTATATTATAAAATTACTTAATAGCCTATATAGAGATCTTGCGGAACTAGTATACCTTAACTAGCGGATTAATCTTATTTTAAAATTTTATAAAATTATACTTATATTAAAAGGCTTAATAATAATATACGCCTTCTAACTTGTTAAAAGAGATAGCTATAAAGTAGGGAGATTTAATAACGCCTTATTTATTCCCTTTAGAATATAACCTATACTAGTATCTATTTTATATAGGTAATAAGCGTTTACCTCACTAATAGAGGATTTTCTATTAGAGTCGGCTAGCTAAGATAATAGATTATATTAAGGATAAATATCTCTATTTATTTATACTAGATATAAAAATCATCTATAGTAATATGGTATATAAGGAAAGCTATATAATATTAAGTAGCGTTCTATACCTTAAAAGCTATACCTAAATAGTTTATAAAATTAAGTATTAGATTTTAAAGACTAAATCTATATAGCCTTCTTATCTTTATTATAAAAGAAGTATACTCTATTTAAAGCGTAAAGCGTCCTACTATTTTATATTCTAGTTCTACTTTATATATTTATAGCAAGGGTAATAGCGTTTTATTATAATAAGAAGGCGAATAAGTTTAGTTCTAGCTATAAAGATATAGAGGTTATAGTAGATTTACTTCGTTCTCTTTTAAAATTTTATAAACGAAGACTAGAGGAAATAATTAGAGGCTAAAGAATCTTAAAAGAAGATATTAGAGACTACTATATAGCCTATAATTATTGTAAATAACTGTATTATTATAGATATAAAAGCCGCCTTCGACGCCGCTATAAATATTACTAGTAATATTAGAAATATCTTTCTAAAATTTATAACAGAGTCCGCCTAAGATACCGCTATAAATACCTTAGATACTATATATAGCACCGTAGCTATAGATACCGCTATAATAAATATACTTTAGAAGATATAATAGTAGAGATATTATATCCCATGTAAGATCGTAGCAACTTATAACATTTTTCAACAATGCGTATATATAGATCGAAGTGAAGATAAATTCATTCATTATACATTTGCGCAACAGCATACTTAGTATATAAATAACGCCAATAACTAAGTAATAGGGGAACTAAAATCTAATTAAGAGTAAACTCTATATAAGTGCACTAAATATTAAAGTTTGGTAAGTTTAAAGCAGTTCCTAAATAAGTAGTATATATATAATATATAGCAACTAGTCGAAGTAGAAGTAGTCGATACACATCCCGTAACAAAGAACTCTAGTGTATATCGCATAGGTGAAACAAACTTCACCAAAGTGAGATGCCGGTCACACCTCCATCAAAGATCCCCAACACTCTCCACTTTGAGAGGAGAAATGAAATAAGACTCAAATTGATGCACTAATTTCATATACGCAAAGTCTAACAATGTTCCTTCCATAATGGATTCACCCATTACTCAACCTATACGCAGAAGATGTCTTTTCAGCGACCAAAACGCAAGTCATTGAATTTTATGTCCCGCTCCGACAAAGCCCATGGGTAATACCGTTGCCCAGGCGGCTGCACAGGGATATTCCTCAGGTATGAATGATGTGGCGCATAGTTTTTCGGCGGCGGACCATGGGAAGCAATCTGTCTCTCACCTTTGTGGTGCGAGGCTTTTCGTGGTGATGTTCGACGGCCAAGACCTCCTAGAGCCCTAGAAGGTTCCATGGCTCTCTCCGCACCTGGAACTCGCGGATAGACTGGCAGTCTCACTAACACCAAACGTTGGCCTTGGTGTTTCACATAACATGTAGGCCGTGGTGGCCGAGTTGTTCGGGGTTGATTCCAACTTGGATATGAGGTAGTTGGCAAGTGGCTTACCGCTATGGTAGTGTCGTCTTTCCTTCTTTGACTGCCTCCTCGAATGGAAACTGGGCTGATGCTCCAGTAATGATCTTTACCTATGGAAGAAAACTTCTGGTCGACTATAGCTCCATCGAAGAGTGATGGAACCATCTCGCGTTGGTCAGCAAGTTGCCCCGAAGGTTTTAAGAGTGAGTGAGTCTGCTCCCGAAGAGGTTTGTATGAGCCGAAGAATGCTTGTAAATTCGCTTCGGGAGTATCTACGATTTCTGGAATTGCGAAAACTGGGATTTAATTGTGTTAGGAGTTGGTGATCGGGATTGTAGTTTCCCGTATTCTGCACACCTAGTAGGTACAACGTTATGTCCGAGGTTTTAATAGTATCTTCATACCATTTCTTCAACAAGTTAGAGTGGTTAGTGTAAAAAGTTGTGGCTAGATCAGTTGAATTCACTGTAATGTTTTGCACTCAAGGGCCAAGGAGAGTTAGAGTGGCGCAGTAGTGTGGGACTTGGAGTCTAGTAAACACGCGGCATCCTAACTTATAAAGGAGACAATTCCCATAACCGAATATGTGAAATATTATATTCTGTGTATATACAACGTAATGCGGACTTCCTGCACAATGTGTTAGAGTAACAATTTGTCGACCTGAATCGAAGTTCCTTACTACCATCGTAATACTGTCTGACGACCTAGATCGTCTATACGAACTATGTCTTAGTTGTCTCGTATCTTGAGCTCGTATGTCTCATCGAACGTCTAATTACCTGTTTCTCTTAACTATGACCTACTACATGACGACGTCGTCGTTATTATATTTGGGACCTACCTAATGTATATAAGAGAGCTTCTAGAGCCCTCTTTAATAAAACAGAGTTCTCATTCCTGATTATCCGTTTAACAGTTATAAGCCCAGGCCGTCTACTGCATTATCTTTAATTCCAAAGCCTTTATTCCTATTAATTTTAATTATTATCTTAATTATAGACAACTACCCACAATAACTTCTTAATAAGAAACCTCTCCTGTTATTATATCATCCGTTATCCTTATAAGCCCAAACAATTAGGACGAATAAATTAAGGTTATTAAGTTAAAAGCAAATAATAATTATCTCTAGAAGTATATTAACCCATTAACACCTAAGACCGATCTACTATAGCTTAAAGAACCTATTCGTGCCTTACCCAAGGATGCCAATAGCTAGGGGAAGATAAAGCTCGCGGACCTAGATAAGGAGGAGAAGGAGGAGCTCTGTATGCTTAAAGCCGACCATAGGGACAATATAAAGCTATACAGAAAACAGTTATCAGCTCTTAATACGTTGCGTAGCTATATCCTAAGCTCCATCTCACGTACCTACCTTATCTATATATTTAAATGCACTACCACCTATAACATCTTAGTATCTCTTAAGAAGAGAATTGCTCCGACTAACTATGCCTAAAAGCTTTAAATAGCCACTTAATATGCAAGGCTTAAGAAGGCGCCTTAGAACTAGAACTTTAAGATCTAGTTATAAGAGTAGGAGAAGGTATACACTAAGTGCAAGGAGCAAGCTCTACCTAAGGTAGATGGTAATTGTTTAGTAAAAGACTTCGCGTATATAGTCGAATTAATTATACTAAGCTGGTTAGAATATTGGAAGAACGAGCTTAATAAGCGTAAGTGGGAGAAGAAGACGCTTTTTATCTTCTTCGAACTGGTTAAAATATACTAAAACCACTGTTGTACGGACCTCGCCTAGAAGGGCAAAACCCCATAAGGAGGATTATTTGGAGTTACCTTTAAAGACGACTTACTGAATTTAAAGCCTAAATTAAAGCCTTAATCGTTAGCAGATAAGTAGAAGAAGGAGAGGTAACTGCTGCTAGAGTGCCTATGCGGAAAACGTTACTACTTTAATAAGTGCTGGTATATTATAGAGTTAATTCCTCGCCTATTATGGTTTAAACCAAGTAATAAAATTTAGAAGAAGGTGGATAAGAAGATTACTAATATAACGCCTAAAATTAAGGCTTATATTAAGCAAATTAAAAAGGATAATTAAGCTAATAAGGACGATTAAGCTAATAAAAAGCTAAAGGAAGGCAGTAATTAGAGCTTATAAGGGCCTACTAGAAACTTTATAGTTTATTATATAGGATTTAATAACATGACTTCTAATTACGAGCTTTGCAATAGTATAATTCTTAACTTAGAAACTAGCCTATACGTCTTTAACAATAGAGCTAGGTTTATTAGCGATATTAAGCCTATATTAGAACGCGTCTATATAGGCTTATATATAGAAGAAATCGTAGGCTATAGTACAGCTATAGTTACAATTAATAACCTAAAAGGGAAGAGACAGATACAGCTTTTAGGAGCAGCCTTTATACTAGGCTTTTATACTAACTTAGTATATCTTAATAAGCTTAATAATAAGGGAGTTTACTAGAATAATAAAGAGAACACTTTTTTCTATAGCGACGACGAGACGTACGCCTACTATGGCCGCCACTATGGTTAAAATACCATTAAATATAATAAGCTAAAAAGTAACTTACCTAAGGCTTTATTTATGACTTAATTAAAGCCAATAAAGCATTTATTAAAGCCTCTACTAAATTAGGTAGAAGGCTATATATAGCACTAGCAAATAGGCCATGTAGGAAAAGACGCAATTAAGCAACTACCTTAATTAGTAACGGGCGCGATTATAAAAGGCCTAATAACGGTAGAATGTAAATCGTATGGAGTAAGTAAAGCTTATAAGGTGGTATCTAAAAGACCTTTAACTCGGTCACTGGTTCCTTTTTATAAAATCCACCTTAATTTAATACCCGGAATAGTCATATTTAATAGCGATAAGTACGCGGTATACTTCCTTAATAACGCAACGTGAATGAATAAGGTAGAGATAATAGCTAAGAAGTCGTCCCTTACCTAAATTATTATCAAATATTACAATATTATCAAACAACGATATAGCTTTAAGGTAGCCATTATCCATATAAATAAAAAGACATCTCTTATAGGCGAATTTAAGGAATAAGTAGCTAAATAAGGAATTAGTATTAAAAGATTAGCACCTAATACTTAATCACAAAACGGTCCAGCGGAATAATCTAGGGGGGTAATTATATAGAAGGCTCGGTGTATAAGAATTAAGGCTTATTTACTAGAGGAGCTATATTCTAAAGTCTATAAAGCAGCTACTTATCTACTTAATCGAACGCCTAGTAGAAGACTTAGGTAGAAAACACTATTTAAAAGAATCTAGTTAGCTATAGGTATATTACTACTAAAACTAAATATAGGCCACCTACGAGTCTACGGCTGTAGGGCCTACCCTCTTAAATATAATATTCCACGCCTAAATAAGCTCGCGCTAAGGGCCTATATAGGATATCTGGTAGGATATAATTTAATAAATATATTCCGAATCTATATTCCTAGTTAAAAGAAGGTTATAAGAACTAGAGATATAAAGTTTAATAAGTGGTTACTTTATAATAACTTATAGCTAGATCTAGCGAATATACTCTAAGTTAGAACTAACCAAATATTAAAAGTTATTAATATTTATTAAATATAGGATCTCTAAGACAAATTGGAATTATTATTTAATAAAAGTAATAAGACTTAAGACGAGATTTAAGTTAATACTAAAGGGAGATAATAGGTGGAATCTGGTGGAAATAAGGAAGAGCCTAATATTAAGAGTAGTAAGTAATAAGATTTAAGCTCTAAAGACAACTTAGCTTTAGGGCTTTTTACTTTAGATAAGATACTAAAACCTAACTTACCGGAGCCTCTACTACCGTCCTTAAATACCTTAGTAAAGAAGCCGCACTATATCCTAGTTCTAACCAATAAAGCTAAGCTAAAGAAGAAGATTAATGGTGATATAGGAGAGCAAAACGTGGTTAAAGGAAAGAGACTTAAAAGACAATTAAAGATCTACGTAGGCTTTCTTACTAACGTCACCAACTAGAGCCTTTTAGCTTAAAGATTAGCCTTTAATATAGGGCTTACATTTTATAAAAAGCTGCACTGCAATTAGCTTCTACCGCTACTTAGAAATTAGAAGGAGCTTTAAAGACATTAATATAAGAAAGAGTTCGCGGCTACTACCCAAAAGGAATACACGGACCTTTAAAATTAAGGAACGTTTTAAGTCATTAATAAGACAATCTATACCAAAACAGTGCCTATTATCTAGGTATTTATATATAAAACTAATATTAACGGATATCTAATAAGGTTTAAAGCTTGTCTTTACGCACGAGGTAATTTATAAAAGTTAATTTATAAGGATACCTATACCACAACTTTAGCAGCAAGATCGTTTAAAGCCTTAATAGCTATTATTGTAATATTTAACCTAAACTACTAGTAAGGCAACACTATTAATGCATTTATAAATAGTGTAATTAATAAGGTTATGTATATTAAGTATCCAGATAGATTTCTAATTAAGGGTAAGTGCCTACTTCTCCGAAGAGCCCTTTATGAATTAAGGCAATTACCTCTGCTATAGCACGGTAACTTAACAATAACGCTAAAAAAGGAAGGCTTAAAGCTAGTAGCGGAGGAGCCTTACCTATATTACAACGATTAGCTAATAGTCTTCTTCTATATTAACAATATTATAGCTATATTTAGAAAAAAAGACCTATTTAAGCTTTAAACCTTTAAGGAGCACCTTATAAGAAAGTATAAGATAAAGGACCTAGGTAACCTTACCTAGTTCTTAGGAATTTAAATTATCCGTAATAAAAAGAATAGAAAGCTCTGGCTTAGCTAGAATTCCTATATTAATAAAATTACGATAAGCTTTAAAGTTAAAGATTATTATAAGATATATACACTAATAGGTATTAAGGAACTTAAGCCTAATCTAAAGTAAGCCTCTAAGTAGGATACCTACGCCTATTAGAGGAAAGTCGGATCTATACTCTATATAGCTAATATCACTTATCTAGATATAGTGAGAATAGTAAGTAAGCTATTAGAATTCTCACAAAATCCGTCACCAATTCACGATGTAGCTGCTATAAGGGTAATTACCTACCTTAATTAAACTAAGACTCTTATAATTAAGTACTTAAAGGAGAATATAATGAACCAGATCTTCGCAAGGGCCAGCAACACATTATTTAGCAACAACCCAGTGAGTAGAAAGAGCATAGAAGGTTATCTATTCACCTTATTTAGAGGGCTAATTAACTGGCGATCTATAAAGCAGAAGTTAGTAATAAAATTAAGTATGAAAGTAGAGCTTCTAGCCCTGTCGCATGCAGCTACCGAGTCAATTTAGTGGTAGCAATTCTTTAAAGAAATTGGATTTAACCCTAATAAGAAGTAAACGATATATTGCGATAACCTATAAATAATTTAACTACTCACTAAAAGCAACGCGGAGCTTAATACTAAGCTTCAACACGTCAATATTTATTACTACTAGCTCCGCCAGGAAGTTCGTAAAGGAAGCATTAATATTAAATAGGTGCCTACTGCGGATATAACAGCAGACGGCCTAATGAAGGCTCTACCTCGTTAAAAGCACGAGATATTTGTTTAGTAATTAAACCTCATTAATATTAAGGATCTAATTTAATTTAATTTAAATAATATTTAGGCAAGGTAAATATATAGAGGATTTCCTTTAACTTAACACCAAATTGCTATCGTAACTTTTTAGTATTTTCTATAGCAGCCCAGAAGGCTCTATGCAGCTAGGGGGGTATATCAACCTAAATCAAAGTTCCTTACTACCATCGTAATACTATCTAACGACCTAGATCGTCTATACGAACTATGTCTCAGTTGTCTCATATCTTAAGCTCGTATATCTTATCGAACGTCTAATTACCTATTTCTCTTAACTATGACCTACTACATAACGACGTCGTCGTCATTATATTTGGGACCTACCTAATGTATATAAGAGAGCTTCTAGAGCCCTCTTTAATAAAACAGAGTTCTCATTCCTGATCGTCTGTTCAACACAATTAGTTGTATAAGACGCAGAAGCTGCTAAGCAAAGAATTGACAGTCAGCAAAATCACAGTAGCGTTGACTAAGTGGTTGTGAATTTGAATTATGTCCTTACTTCGAATTAATCACGAACAAATTTCACGTTTGTGTTTTGCAGAGGAGAATTTTGATTTTCTGATCCCTCGGAAGGAGTGTGGAATGCAATGGAGCTTAGGAATCTTTCTCAAGTATATAATACCCCAGCTCCTACTCCCTAAGAATATGCTGTAGAACATAAATGTGCACGAGAAAGGTAGCTCTAGTATGTCAATAAATCCTAGGACATGCACTACGTTTAGGACCAACAATCCCCCCTAAACAAACAAATAAGTCGTTCTTTAGGTCACCATTAATCTCGCTGACCTTCTATAGCTGACCTCTTGGTTCTCTGGCTCGTGCTCGTAGCAAATAATGATTTTCACTACACTCCCTGCCCTAGTTCCTATTTTACGCCACTTTGAACAAGGTCTCAGATCTTTCTGAGGCTGGCGGCAACAAGGCACAAAATTTTCAAAGCGAGGTGAAGGTTCATTCGGAGCCAAACTGTATGCAGCATTCCCGGTTGTTGGCGAGATCGGTCTAGAGAATTTTGGAACTCCCGCAAAAGGGTTTCTATCGGCGGTAAAATGGGCACGAGGCCTGCTAGACCCTTCTAGGTCGAAGTTTCCCTGGTTAGTTTCGACACCCTCCATTCGGTAAGCTTCTTGCTCCGTTTCAGTATCTTGGACGTCCTGCAGTTCCCAGGCATGTAACTTATATCCCTGGGGTTTTTCGTGGAATATTGATGGTGAAGCAGCTAGGGGTAACTGATCTTGCAGGCGTTTTCGGCCTAATAGTGATTGGCAGGCTTTATCGACATCGTCCTCTTTGACTGTGGGTTTGGACAGCTTTGGCCGTGATAGTAGAGGAGCACTTAGTGCGCGATCCTTCCGAGTGATTTTCTTCGGCACCTCCCGCTCTTCGTCAAGACAGCCCACATGATCAAGCATTTCCCAGATGTTGTCTATTGAGGATAGTGGCCTATTTTATTGGCCTTGGAGACTTCCTTATGTCGTCTAATTTGTCTTGCGTAGTCCCAAGGTCTTCAGGTAGACAAGAATGTAGAAAATAATTTAGGAGAGAGGTTTAAGAAGTTGAGGAATCCCCGCTAATGTAACTGTCAGATAATCTGTATTCTCGGTGGCGTAGGACGTGCACGAGTCACGTGCACGGGGCACGTGCATTGTAAAATCTCTTCGTAGCTTAAAGCCCCAAGGGTCAAAGTCAATCAAGCTTCAAGAAGGGACTTGATCAAGATCATCAATCAATCAACCCATTTCATCAATGAATAGCTCTATATGAACTATCTGACAGTAACGAACGCGCCAGGTCCCTTCACTAATATGACAGCACCAGTAGCTGTCCCATGTATTGCACCACGCGGTGTTCGTTAATGAGTTAGATGACGACTCGGATAATATTCGGCGGGAAGAGAAGGTGTATTGATTACACAAATTTGGTATTCATTTATTAAACACCAAGCCCGCTATTTACTGGGACTGAACCTATGACATATAAGTAAATTTTCTGGCTTTCTAGCTGAATTCTAGAGTGTCCAAGAGCTAGCAACGTTGACAGCGAAGCTGCCAAGAGGCTGATAACGTAAGCAGTCAGCGAGCTTGTAACTTAGAGTTGTGACAGTTAGTCAGCTATAAGACTGCAGCTAGCTGACAGCGAAGATGCCTTAGTGGTAAGATTTGGTGGTGAGTTGAAGCTGTTGGTAGAAGCTGAGAATATTCGGATCTTCGGCTGAGATCCGGTTGGTTAATTATACGCCAAGTAAATCTTACTGGCTATAAGCTAACTATAGAGGCAGAAAAGCCAGCTTGGTAAGATATATTTAATAGAGCTTCGTATTTGATTAAATCTGACATAGAAACAGAGCCTCCGGAGCCCTTACTACTACCTTCTTTCCTTCTTTACTACTGACGTTACTACTGACCGTTCTACCTACCTTTTAAGCCTGTACGGGTGCGCAGGACGAATTTAACTATATTTAAATACTATATTGGGTAAATTAGGGCTGAATTTTAATCGGGCAATGTTAATATTTGCGTGTGGAGAGGTACTGCCAAAAACCCGCAATAAAACATCACGAAGTCTATATTACTTGCCTAATTGGGACAGCTAGCTGACAGCGTGACAGTCAGCGGACAGCGAGCGATCCAATTGACGCAGTCACTAAGCTATAAGGCTCAGCTCGCAGCCAGGCTGACTGTTGGACACACTGAGCTGAATTCACAAGTGTAGTCATTTCTTAGGGTCGCTTGTCATATTCATGAATTTCAGTAGAACAGAAAATGACGAATAGAATAGTAATCCTTACTGTAAGAATATATAGCTCCGGGGAGGCCAGTTGCGTCATTATATAATACGGGATGACCTAACCATACAAACACTGCTGTTTTCAAATCTCAACCTAAAACAATAACGCTCCTTACACAGGCGCGCTGGATGGATTGTTCGTAGTTAATTCAGACGGGAAGGCCTTTTTTCAAAACCTAAAGAATCCACCCGTTCTCAGATGTTTTGTGAAGCAATGAAGTAGGCATAAAAAAGGTCAATAGCAATGCACTTTTACAAGAAGTAGCCAAGACGGAATAATGAATGCACGCTTTTGAAATGCACTCCAAACGCACAGCAATCTCTATTCAGGGTATAAACCTCTACATAAAGATTAGCTAAGGAACGGAAGTGCAAATAGAACAGGAATTATCGGGTTCCTTTTCACAGAAGGCAAATAGCTGGAGGGAAGGCGCATGGAAACTCGCTAAAGGAAGCACCTACTTTCTCTAATATCCTAAACACGATTCCCAAAACGCCCAATGAAGCATTATGTAGAAACACTAATCAATGTTAGTCTCAGCCCTCACTCACATCGTCATCTCGCTTACCTCAACAACCTTTCCCTATCAATATCCATCGGCTGAACATTCCCAATGCGCTCTTGCTTAGCGACACGCCTGAGCTTCTTCAGTGGTCTCTTCAACTTCATAATCGCCCTCACAACATCCCACGTCGCACCCATTCGCTTGGCTTGCTTATCAACTCCAAGCTGATCTGGGGGCACAAAGTCGTCAAAGGTAAGATTCCGGTTGCAATATTTGGTCCAGCCATTGTTAGGATCCCGTGACCGGGCCTGTGCGCGCGGTCTGCCATGAATGTTTGGTTTTGGCGCGACGGGCGCAGGCGATGTAATTTTGAGGCCGAAGCCTCCCAGCTCAGGTTGCTGCCTCGGCTTCTGGTCCTCACGCATTCTCCTGCGTGATCCTTGTGCTCAGTCACCGGAGTCCTCGGTGTGTTTAATGAGTGACGTAACTTAATCCTCGTACAGTGATCCGTCTGTTTTTGAATGGTTCCCGGAGAGGATGAAGGGACTCTAGGTGGAAGTCCATTGAAATAGTGAAAGTGCGGCTGAGGAAGAAGAGAAAGGCTGGGGGGAAGTGAAGCGGGGCAGGCTGAAGTGTGCAGGACGTGGCTGCCGATTATCAGGTTGATTGGAGATGCACGATTAGGTAAGCAACATAGTGAACCTGTTAGATTGTACCAATTTCAGGTCAAATGGGATATAGGGGTGGTAAACATTTGGAATCGCCGCTGCGTTTTAGCGCTGCGGAAATGGTGGTTTATATGCTAGCTGTTTTGTGAACCGGCAAGTAGCGATCCGTTAAGGAGATATACTTCGACCGTGCGTATAGGTCGGCTAAACCACGCTAAAAGGTCGGCCCGATAAGCGAAACCTCTGCCTACTACACTAAATCTGACCTTCCCTTTTTTACTTTGACCTTACCTTCCACCTCACCTTCTATTATAAATCTATTAAATCTATTTAAAATCTATTTAAAATATAATGTCCAGTACTCTAAAGAGCTGTGTAAGCTATCTGTAACCCGTTCTAAACCTATTTTAATAGTTTAGGCTACTTACAAAGCCTACCTAAAAATGGAGAGGCTCCCTAAGGGAGTAGATGCTTTTGTTATGGTAAGTAGTTTTGGATATATTTAGAACATATTCCTAATATAATACTAGCGCGATAATAAGGTGGATTTAACTATGGGGGAGGTTTTCTGTTAGTATAATGTCTCGCCTAATCTAGAGAATCCGGTACTATGTAGGGTAAGTAGATAAGTATATTGGGTTTATAATATATTGCTAATATATTTATAACGCGTTTAGAAAAAGGTTAGAGATTATAGCGCCCTTAGAAATTATATAAAGAAGTATGGTATTAGAACTAAGAATGTTGGAAAGGGAGGGGCTCCTTTTATTAAGAAGTAAGAAGAAGTAATAGGTATATATTCTAAACGTATTCTTAATATATTTATAACTAGTTACTAACCTATTACAGCCTTCTATTTTGTGATTATAGCTATATATAATTAGAACGTGTTAGGAACCGCTTCTAAACATAATTCTACTAGTCTAGGCCGCTCTGCTTCTGCCTAACCCCCCTATACCCCTACCCCGGCTCCCCTTAGCCGCCCTTTTAGAACTACTGCCCCATAATTAACGGCTCCTATTTAAAAGAAAGTTATACCTATTAAATTTAAGAGTGGGCCTTAAAAAGGCGATATAAGATATTCCTAACGTGTTTGTAATATATTCTAATTTATTTCCTAGTATAACTTTCCTAAAATAGTTACTCTGCTTAAGGAATTGGATGCTAAGGTTTTATATACTAAGTGTTTAAACATAACTTCTAATTGTAAGTTAATTTAGAACCCATTTTAAACCGGTTAAGAATATAATCTAAATTTATTATAGCTTACTTATTTAAGGGTTGTCTTAATTAGAGCTACTTCCTTAATAATAGGTTGGATAATACTAAGACTTCTACTCTAGCTCCTACTAAGACTTCTAAAAAGGGTTTAAAGAAGTCAGGTTTAAAACGTTTAAAGGCTATAAAGAGAAAGGCTGCTAAACCTACTGGAATTACAGAGGAGGATATTATAGTAGCTATGTTTTTATAGATAACCTGGAATTTAATTTATAATATATTCGTAATATGTTACGAATGGAATCTTATAGATAGAGTTTGGATTTAAATTTTAATAGGATTCTATATCACTTTAGAACGTGTTTATAACACGTTAGGTAGCGAAAATAAAAGTTATTAGTTAAATTATAATGTTTATTAAATTTTACTAACTTTATCTCTTTTTAATAAACTCCCTTTATATATTTTATAATTATAATAAAAGAAAATCTTTATTTTTAAAAATAGTATAATTATATAGTTAAAAAAACCTTCTAAATTTTATTATATTGTATAATTTTAAATAAATATTAATAATTTTTTAAAGTATATAATTTTTAAGCTAATATTATTTTTTATTTTTTATTTTTTAAAATATTTATCTAAATAATATATAAAATTAATTATAAAATTAGTTAATATAAGACTTATTATTTTAAATTAAGTATTAACTAATAACTTTCTATAGGTAACTATATTTATATATATAAATAAGGCTTAAATATATAAATAGTAAAAAGTAAAAAGTAAAAAAATTAATTTTTGTTAAATAGAATAAAGAGGTATTAAGATTTCTTATAGTCTTTTTTTCTATTTTTTTACTATTTAATAGTTATTAGTATCTTAGTATTTTATTAAATAACTATAAATTCCTAATTAAAACATTTATAATTTATTAATATATAATTACTAATATATATTAAGCTGCTTAAAATGGATATATATATATATAAAACTATAGCGCTATAGTCTAGACGCTGTGTATATAGTATTATATATAGTATTAAACGTTATATAATTAAATAAGTATAAAAAAGGCCTAAATATAAGTATATTTTAATAGGAATATAATAGGAATATATTTAGAACGTATTTTATATTTAATATACTTATTTTTATATACAAGCCTTTATTGCCTCTAGTTAAATCCTTTTTTCTATATTCTCTAGCTCCTTTACCTTTAATTTAATCTCTATTTTATAAAGTTTAAGCCTTTAGCGTCTTTCCTAAATATCCTAGTTATTGCTTAAGGCCTAACGCTTTAGTAACTACGAGAGATTAGTGCTAATACGCCTAGAACGTATTAGTAACTAGTTATATATATATTAGAATATAAATATACCTTATAATTTCTTAAATACTATAAAGGATAACCTAAAACGCGATATAGATTGTCACGGCATTAACCTAACGCATACTGTTTTATACTGTCTCGTACTATTTCCTACTATTGGCTAGCCTACTACTAGTGACTTAGCGGCCGGCCCTACTATTTATATACAATACCCCCTTTCCACCTTCTTTCCCTCTTTATACCATAACGTAGTTATTTAGTCTACTTTATTACAGTACTGTGACAGTTTATAGTATCTTTAATTTGCGCCCTATCGCGATTACTAATTCCTTATACCCTAGCTAATTAACCTCCGCCCTAAAGCAATCGCGACCTACGCGCGCCTCTGCTGAAACTAATACGTCCCCAGCATAGTCCTAGAATAATCCTTAGTTTTTACCCAGTACCTAAATAGGCGACACTAACGACGCCAAGATAGCTGAAACCTAGAACCCCCGCGATGTTTTTGTAGACCTCTTTACAGAGATATACCCTAATATCGCGTGGACAATCCGCTACTCCCCACTGTATCCTAAAACCTTTAAGCCTAGTAAAGCTTACCTTACCCTTATTAACTATACCAACGAGTTCCTTAATAATATTAAAGTAGGACTATAGTGTATATATAACATAAACACTACTAATAAGAAAGCTAACGAAAACTTTAGTGCCCTTATTGCTTTCTAAATAGGAACTATTAACTCCCAGGTAAAGACTATCGCTATTCTAAAACAATTAACCCCTATAACAACGGTAGTAACCTAGTAGAAAAAACGGAGATCTAAAAACCCACTAATATTTAGCGGAAAAGGTACCCCGCTAGAATAATAAGCTAATTTTAAGACCTAGCATATTAAAATTAAGGGAGTCTTTAACCGGGACTAGAACTACTTTAACACAGTTTAGTCCTAGATCCTTTATATCTTAGATATGCTAAAGGATAAGGCCTATAAGTTTATTAAGTAGGGCCTAGAGCTTATACATAAGAACCTAAATAACACATCTACGTAGAAATGGCCCACTAAGGAAGATATGCTTAAAGACCTTACTACCTACTGTAAGGTCCTTAATATAACCTAGGTTGCAAAGAATAAGCTTAACTATTTCCCCTAGGGCGAGCGTAATTACTAGTCCTAGAAGGGAGAGCTTAATAAGCTAATAGTCCGCGCTAAAAAGACGGACGAATAGAAGGTGGACCTACTCTAAAAGTTTATCTCTCCAAAGATGGAAGAGCTAGTACTTAAACTTGTCTATAAAATTAACAACAGCGACTATATAGGTTAGAGTAAGTAGATAGATATATTTACTAAGAACCTCGCGAACTATACACACCGAGTTAACCTTAAAAAGAACGCTAACCACCGCCTACCTACCTAAGCCCCTACCCCTATGTTAACCCTAACCTTAGTAGTAACTAAAGAACCTATAGACCTTAATGGAATCTTAGATACAGAGCATAAGCGTTACGTTAATAATAGACTATACCTTACCTATAGCCTACCTAGCCACTAAAAGGACACCTATAACCCTGCTAAGATAGTAAACCCAGTCCTAATACCACCCTATTAAATAACGTAAACTAATAACCGCAGACGCGGTAACTGTAGGGTCTATTATAAACGCGGCAACCGCGGAGCCTATTATAGCCGCGGCGGACGACCCCCCCCCCTTTAACCCTATGGCTTAGTTACTTTAAACCATGCCCTATATAGGAGCCTAACCCGTTAATAACGCCTAGTATTAGCAACTCCGCGCTAGCGAATATAAACACAGCTATATTATCGGCGAGGTATTATCTTCCTATACCCTAACTAAGACTAAAACTAACACCGCTAGCTAAACGGACACTGGACCACCCTACTAAGACAGCCCCATACCCTAGTCGTTAAAAGGCAGACCTTTAAACTAAGTCGTGTCTAAGGGTTTAAACTATATAAGAAGAAAAACGAGAAGATTAGGTCCCTATTACTAGATTAATTAGTCCTTTCTATTAGTAAGCTGCCACTTAATCTTAGATTAGCAAATAATAATAAAAAATTAATCCTTATTTAAACCTAACTATTCTTATTACGTAACCTATACCCCTAAGTTTATATTAATACAGTAAGCCTAGTAGACTCCAGTAGTACTATAATGGCATTTACTAACGCAGAGTTTATTATAAGAAAGTATAATATTATAACTAAGAAGCTGCTAATATCTAGGCCACTGCGCCTCGTAGACAGTATCTTAACTTCGCTTATTACGGACTACTTTACCGCCTAAATATTAATCGGCCTCTATACTAAAGCTATACTCTTTTTTATTACTAAACTCTCGCCTACTACCCTAATTATTTTAGGTATACCTTAGCTTCAGAAGCACGAGCCCTGTCCTAGCTTTAGGAAACTTAAAATCCGCTTTAACTTAGATTACTACTTTAGGTACTGCCTTCTATAGGGGATAACCGACGGTAGCAGGGACGCCCTATATAGATACTTAGCACTACTAACCCTAGTGCCTAGGACTATATATAAAGCCCTAATAGTAGAAGATATTCCTAATAAAGGGGAGCCTATATAGCTATAAAGAAACAAGATAGTAAAAGACTGGACTACCCTAGCACTTAAAACTAAAACAATGGGCCAGCCAGCCCTACCGAGACTAAAAAAAAAGGTCCGCTTTGCGCCGCTACTATTAAGAATTTAACCCCAACCTAGGCACTATTTAAACCCTAGCCGCCCAGCCCAATACCTAAAACTAAGCCATATGCTATATACGCATACTATAGCTCGCGTTATAGCAAGAACTAGCTATAGAACTACTAAGACCCGGATAATAAAAACCGCGCCACCGTAACGCCTAACCTTATACCCGTCTCCTACGCGTACTATATAGGGCCGCCGCCTTGTTTCCGCCCCCCTAGGCTAACTAAGCTATACTAGCCTAGCCGTAGCATTAGAGAACCAGATACGCCCTAACCTAGACGATATTAAATACACTTATACTATTAATTTCACCTAGTTCTATAAATAAAAAGACGTAAAGGTAATAAGGATTTATATAGCGGAGCTAGTAGAACTAGTTAAATAAGATAAGCACCGATAGCTACTTAAAGAGCTGCCTATAGGCCTAATAGAAGTACCGAACCTATTAAAAAGGTCTTTCCGCCGGCTAGTGGAAGGCGACTATACAATAAAGGAAGCCCGTAAAGTGCTCCCCCCCTCTATTTTTATAACTTCCTTAAGATAAATCTAAAAACTAAACCCAAGCTTTTACGTCGGAAGATAGTCGATACTAATGTTAAAAAATTCTTAAAAGGCAAACTAGGATTAACCCGCGAAGACATTTTATAACGCCTATTAAGGGAGTTTTGTAAATATATTAAGCACTTCCTCCCTAAGAACGTAGATAAGCTACCCCCTTACCAACCATGGGACCATAAAATTAAGATTATCCCTAGAAACTAGGCCCCGTACTATAAAAATAGACCACTCTTACCTACTAAACTTAGGTGTATAAAGAAGTAGATTAATAAGATGCTAGATAGGGGTTTTATTTACAAATTAACCTCACTAGCTACCGCACTACTTCTCCTCGCTGCTAAGCCCGGTGGTAGTGTATAAATTTACTATAACTATTAAGGCTTAAATATAGTTACTATTAAGAATTAGTACCTACTACCACTAATCCATAAAACACTTAACGCACTTTATAGTGCTAAGTACTTTACTAAACTTAATATAATTACTACGTTTAACCAGATCCGGATTGCAAAGGGCTATAAGTAATTTATAGCATTTATTACCCGGTTCAGACTCTATAAGATACTAGTTACACTATTCGGCCTCTATAATATACCCGCTACGTTCTAAAACTATATTAACTATGTTCTATATAACGCCCTTAATAACTACTACACTGCCTACCTTAACGACGTCTTTATCTTTTCTAAGACACGCGCTAAGCATACTAAGTATATAAACGAAGTTATCTAAAGACTTAGTAATGCTAGACTTTAGATTAATATTAATAAGTCTAAGTTCTACTCTACTAAAATAAAATACCTTAGCTTAATTATCTTAACTAATGGCATAACTATGGACCCTAAGAAGGTACAGGCCTTACAGAAATAGAAGGACCTGATATTAATTAAAGAACTATAATAATTTCTTGGCTTCGCGAACTTCTACTAACAATTTATCTAAGGCTACTCTACTATCGCTATACCTATAATAAAACTCCTAAAGAAGGATATTAGATGGCTATAGGGATTAAAATAAACTAAATCTTTTAAGGCCCTTAAGGGAGCCTTTACTTTAGCACCAGTACTAGCATACTATAACTATATAAAGAAAACAGTGGTAGAGATAGACGTATTAAATTAGGCTTCCGGTAGAGTCCTTTCCTAGTATAATAATAATGGAAAATTAAAACCGGTCGCATTCTTCTCCGTAAAACACTCTATGCTAAAGTATAACTATAAGATCTATAATAAAGAACTCTTAGCTATTATTAAGGCTTTAGAGGAATAGCGTCCTAAGCTATAAGGGACTAAGGAGCCGTTTAAAATTATTACCGACCATAAAAACCTATAGACGTTTATAACTACTAAGCAGCTAAATTAACGCTAAGTCTAGTAGGCAGAGTTTCTTTTATAGTTTAACTTTATAATTATATATAGACCTAGTAGTAAAGCTACGCTTCCTAACACCCTAAGCTAGCTACTAGGAATAAGGCCTAAGGATATTAATAATAAACGCCTCCGCTACCAAGCCTAAGTTATTATACCGCCCTAGAAAGTTAACCCTATAATCTTAGAAGAATTACTACACAAGTCCCGTAACTTTAACGACGCGGAGTTTATAGCCGCTCTAGACCCTAAAATAGCCGAAAAGTCACTAAATAAGTTAATCTGGCTAGGATACTAGGAAAATAAACTCGCAAGAGATATAGTGGCGGCCCTATATAATTAGAAAGCTCGCCGTTAGCTAAAAAAGATTAGGAAATTACTCTATTATAATAAGTTAGAATGCAGTATTATTAACGGACAGATCTACTTCCGCTAATATCTCTTTATCCCTAACGCCTTAGACCTCTACCTAAAAGTTACCTATTACTCTTATAGTAGCGGCCCCGCTAGTTACCCTAGCTGGGTTAAAACTCTTAACCTCCTAAACCGAATATACTAGTAGCTAGAAATCTCCTAGTTTACGGCTACCTTCGTTAAAGACTATACCCTATACTTTTGCACTAAAACCCCCTATTCTGCCCCGCCCGGTTTCCTAAAGCTACTAGAATTACCTACCTACCCATAAACCGATATCTCGATTAACTATATTATAACGCTACCAGTATACTAACGCCACGGTAAGGTATATAAATATATCCTTATTATTATAGACCGCCTAACTAAAATATAATACCTTGTTTTAGTAATAGGACTCTTAATAAAGGAGCTAGTTAATAGCTTTATTAACAACGTATATATGCTCCACGGTGCACTAAGCACGATTATCTCTAATTACGGCATATAATTTATTAGCGACTTTTAGCGACAACTAAGTAAACGCCTTAAGACAACCTTATAACTAAGCTTAGCCTAGTACCCAAAAACAGACAGCCAAACCGAAATTATTAACGCTGCCGTAAATAAATACCTCTGTGCTTTTGTTAGTTTTATATAGGATAACTAGGTTAACTACCTACTACTCACTAAGTTTACTATAAATAACCAAGTTAACAAGAGTATAGGCATCTCCCCGTTTTTTACAAACTATAGCTTTAACCCTCGCCTTAGAATTAAGCCTACTAGCCCCTACCTACTAATACTATCAGCATAAGCAAAGAAGGAGTTCTTCTACGTAGACTCTATGGCTAACCGCTTTAAGCGGATATTAACACAGCTTAAGGCCCTAGCCCAGATTTTATAGTAACGCTATAAAGATAATACTAATACCCGTAGGGATAAGAGCGTGTTATTCTACGAAGGCGATATAGTTATAGTTAGCTTAGAAAATATAAAGATAAATAGACCTAAGAAGAAATAGGACAATAAATAGGACGGCCCGTACCCCGTACTCGCAGTATACTAAAGGGTAGTTATAGTAGACCTCCTGGACCATATCTAAGTAAATAAATCCTTTTATACATCTAAGGTCCGCCTCTAGGCTGCTAAAAAGATCCTTAGCTAAGTAAATATTAATACTATAGAGCGCTATAATATACAAGGATAAGTAACAGAGAGAGATAATAATAGCAACATAGAAGACAAATAGGAGTTTAAGAAAATCCTTAATATATACAATGAAGACCCCTAAGGCCTAACTTATAAGATTAAATAGAAATATTATAAGGACATAACCTAGTAGCTAAAGGAAGACCTAAAGGGTTATAAATAAGCTATACAGCGCTTTTATAAGCAATACCTTAAGAAGCTAGGACCCCTAGACTGGGCATAAGATAAGGAAAGGTCACGCTAAGGTCGCAGCTAACCACCGTATTAAAATTTGTGGTGGTTAAGATGTTATAAAACTTTAACCGGCGGTTAAAGTTATCTAATTAGCCAAATTCCTACTAAGAAACGCCACGTAGATCGATTCGGGTGGCGGTATGGAGTTTTACTAACCTTACTTATTAAACTAACTAATCAGGATTTTCTATGCCTAGTATAGAAAATCGCCATTAGCTTAGCTAAGGGCGGTAAGCAGAACTAATATCTTTACGGTAAAAAATAGGCAACCCCATACACTGCCTATTTTTAAGTTATTTATTTAGTTTAGGGACTAAACCATTTAGGGGAGAGAAGTACTGTTACGGCACTAACCTAACGTATACTGTTTTATACTATCTCGTACTATTTCCTACTGTTAGCTAGCCTACCACTAGTGACTTAGCGGCCGGCCCTACTATTTATATACAATACCCCCTTTCTACCTTCTTTCCCTCTTTATACCACAACGTAGTTATTTAGTCTACTTTATTGCAGCACTATAACATAGATCTAGATCTTAGCCTCTTTAAATATTAAGCAGAACTAGATTATAACCTTACTACACCTAATAATAATACACGAAATAAAATATTATCCCCGCTATTATTAGTGGCGGCCTACTCCAATTCCTCTTAAAGTTATTAACATTTTTATTTTAAACGTGTTAGGAACTAGTTTAGAAAAGGTTTATAATAAATATATACTCTCTCTGCCTATATAGTTTGCATATTAGGCCGATATTAATGTGTTTCTTTATATATATTATATTCCGAACTAGCTTCTAGTAAAATACTAATTAACGTCCTGTTAATCTAGTTTTTATACGCTAAATATAATATAAGTATATTATAAATAGGTTAGGAATATATTAATACCTTATAATAATAGGAAGAAGAAACTGCCGTATACTAAATATATACGATTTATTTGCTATTTATTTTACTACATTTATATAGCGTCTTAATCTATTAAATAGCTTATAATTAATTAACGTATTTAACCACTCCCCGGGCTACACCAGTCCTCAGGCCACTCCAAAAACCACCAAAAATCGAGAAAATCGCATTTTGATATCTTGACAACGGCTTTATAATAAATTCTAAAATTCCGTAGCTAGCCTTTTATGCCTATTCTAAGACTTTTATTAAAGTTCTAGAATAATAAGCCCAGCCGTTATTAAGATATTAAGTTTTGGCCCCCAATTTTGAGCTAAATTGCTATTCCTCTAGAACTACTAAATGAATTACTTCTAAAGTCAGAGTAGAGTCTTAGAATAGGCATAAAAGGTTAGCTATAGAATTTTAGAATTTATTATAAAGCCGTTATCAAGATATTAAAATGCGATTTTCTCAATTTTTGGTGGTTTTTAGAGTGGCCCAAGGAGTGCGTACAGGTCGGTCGGACCACGCTAAAATGTCGGCCCGATAGGCGAAACCTCCGCCTACCACACCAAATTTAACTTTCCCTGTCAAACTTTAACCTCACCTTCCACCTTACCTTCCATCACTAATTTATCAAATCCATTCAAAACCAATTTAAAATATAATATCTAGCACATTAAAGAGCTATATAAGCTATCTGCAACCCATTCTAAACGTATTCTAACAGTTTAGGCCGCCTATAAAGCCTACCTAAAAATAGAAAGGCTTTCTAAGGGCGTCAATGCTTTCGTTATAGTAAGTAGTTCTAAACATATTTAGAACACGTTACTAACGTAATACTAGCGTAGTGACGAGGTGGATTTAACTATAGAGGAGGTTTTCTATCGGTATAATGTCTCGCCTAATCTAGAGAATCCGGTACTATATAGTGTAAGTAAATAAATATATTAGGTTTGTAATATATTGCTAATATATTTATAACGCGTTTAGAAGAAGGTTGGAGATCGCGGCGCCCTTAGAAACTATATAAAGAAGTATAGCCTTGGAACCAGGAACATTAGAAAAGGAGGGGCTCCTTCTATTAAGAAGTAGGAAGAAGTAATAGGTATATATTCTAAACGTGTTCTTAACCTATTTATAACTAGTTACTAACCTATTACAGCCTTCTATTCCGCCATTATAGCTATACATAATTAGAACGTATTAGGAACTACTTCTAAATATAATCCTATTAGTCTAGGCCGCTCTACTGCTACCTAACCCCCCTATACCCCCACCCTAGCTCCCCCTAGCCGCCCTTCTAGGACTACTGCCCCATAATTAACGGCTCCCATTTAAAAGAAGGTTATGCCCATCAGATTTAAGAGTAGGCCTTAAAAAGGCGATATAAGATATTCCTAATGTATTTATAACATGTTCTAATTAAGTTCCTAGTATAACTTTTTAAGAATAGTTACTCTGCTTAAGGAATTGGGTGCTAAGGTTCCATATACTAAGTATTCAGACACAACTTCTACAGGTAAGTTAATTTAGAACCCGTTTTAAACCGGTTAAGAATATATTCTAAATTTATTATAGCCTACTTATTTAAGGGTTGTCTTAATTAGAGCTACTTTATTAATAATGGGTTGGATAATACTAAGGCTCCTACTACTTCGGCTCCTACTACTCTAGCTCCTACTAAGACTTCTAAAAAGCGTTTAAAGAAGTCTAGTTTAAAAGGTTTAAAGGCTATAAAGAGAAATACTACTAAACCTGCTAGACTTACGGAGGAGGATATTGCGGCGGATCTATTTTAATAAATAACCTAGAATCTAATTTATAATGTGTTTATAACACGTTACAAATTAAATCTTATAGATAGAGTTTAGACTTAAATTTTAATAGGGTTCTATACCACTTCGGAACATATTTATAACATATTAGGTAGCGAAAATAAAAGTCATTAGTTAAATTATAATATTTATTGAAATTTACTAACTTTAGCTCTTTCTAATAACTCCCTTTATATACTTTATAATTCTAATAATTTAATTATAAACTAATTATTATTTAAATTTTAATAAAATAAGAGTTTTAATTTTTAAAAATAGTATAAATATATAGTAAAAAAAGCCTATTAAATTAAATTATTTTATAATAAATATAATTTTAAATAAAAATTATATATTTAATAAAAATTTAAAGTATATTTACTTTAAGCTATTATAATAGTATTTTTTTTTAAGTATTTATTTAAATATAAAAAATTATTAAACCTTTAAATAATATATATATATATAAATAAAATATAAAATTAGTTAATATAAAACTTATTTTATTTAATATATTTTTAATTAAGTATTAGCTAATAGTTTTTATAAGTAACTATATTTATATATATAGTAGTAGTTCTTTAATTAANGTCTAATACGGATCCTATCTAGGCCNACNCAGACTACTCCNTNATAGGGGGAAAACTTNTATATTTANAGNAAGAAAACCCTNNAGTTTNGGGGAGGAAAAACCCTATAAGCTACCTTAGTNNGATAATATTTATATATATAGATAAGGCTTAAATATATAGATAGTAAGTAGTAAAATAATACATTTTTTTTAAATAGAATAAAGATAAATGTTTAGATTTCTTATAGCCTTTTCTCCTATTTTTTACTATTTAATAGTTATTAGTACCTTAGTATTTTATTAAGTAACTATAAACCCCTAATTAAAAGATTTATAAATTATTAAAATATAATTACTAATATATATTAAGCTGCTTAAAAAGGATTTATATATATAGAACTATAGTGCTATAGTCTAGAGACTGTATATATAGTATTATATATAGTATTAGACGTTATATAATAAAACAATCATTAAAAAAGGCCTAAATATAAGTATATCTTAATAGGAACTTAATAAAAACATATTTAGAACATATTTAGAACGTATTTAGAACGTATTTTATATTTAGTATACTTATTATTACATACAAGCCTTTATTGCCTCTAATTAAATTCTTTTTTCTATATTCTCTAGCTCCCTTACCTCTAATTTAATCTCTATTTTACGAAGTTTAAGTCTCTAACATCTTTCTTAAATATCCTAGTTATTGCTTAAGGCCTAACGCTTTAGTAACTACGAGAGACCGGTACTAATACGTCTAGAACATATTAGTAACCAGTTACGTATACATTAGAATATAAAGGCGGCCTTATAATTCCTTAGATGCTATAGAGGATAACCTAAAACGCGATACAGATCTAGATCTTAGCCCCCTTAAACGCCGAGCAGAATTAGATCGTAACCTTACTACACCTAATAATAATACCTAAAATAAAATATTATCCTCATTATTATTAGCAGCGGCCTACTCTAATTCTTCTTAAAGTTGTTAACGTTTTCGTTCTAAACATATTAGGAACCGGTTTAGAAGAGGATCGCAATAAATATATACTCTCTCTGCCCATATAGTTTGCATATTAGGCCAACATTAATGTGTTTCTTTATATATATTATATTCCAAACTAGTTCCTAGCAAAATACTAATTAACGTCCCGTTAATCTAGTTTTTATACACTAAATATAATATAAGCACATTATAAACGGGTTAGGAACGTATTAATACCTTATAACGGTAGGAAGAAGAAACTACCGTATACCAAATGCATATAATTTATTTACTATTTGTTCTACTGCATTTATATAGTATCTTAATCTATTAAATAGCTCGTAATTAATCAGAGAGCAGTGCTTATTTAAGCCTAAGGTAATAACTAGGTATCTCTTATATCTCGCCCAGTTGGCAACTAATCGAAATTTATATACTATACTATTAATACCTTCTAAACGAATTATAAACGGGTTCAGAACAACTTACCAATTAGTAAATCACAGAGTTCTTTATATTCTGACTGGCTCTTACATATAAGAAGAGCTTTCATCCGTTTATATATAGAGTAGGCCGTTTTATAGTTACCCGCGGCTCTTAAGATGCTTCGTAGGAAGTGTACTTAGTAGAAAACTAGTGTTTTCCTAAGATGCCACGTCCAATTGCGCCTATGAGGATTAATATACTATAGATACCGCCTAAACCCTTTTATAAAACGTTAGGAAGGCGTTTTAATTACGTTCTAGGTATCCTACCAGCCATTTACTTACTATCTATATCGGATATAACAGCTTTAAAGCCTTCCTCACTACCATAAATATGTTTCCAACAAATCTACTTCTAAAGACATTTAGAAAGCAATTAAAAAACTCGCTTAAAGCATAACTAGTAAGTACGCCTTATTTCCGTGTTAGTAATAACGTGTATAAGCATAAATACTATTAGAATATATTAGCATCGCATTCTAAACGGGTTTATATTATATTCTAATACTTTTACTATGCTCTTTAAGCCAAACAGCGAATATAATCTCATTCATATTTCTTTTAATAATACGTTTAAAAGACATATTAACTTCAAATATATTTTGGGATAGGAAGATCTTAGCTTACTCTTATAGAAAGCAGATTATTATAAACCCGTTTTAATCATTGTAGATCTGTTAGATATAAGCCTATAACATATTAGCAAGCCAATTAGAACGTATTCGTAATGTATTTATTACCATTTTAGGATTTCAATGCTTTTAATCAAACTCATATACTACCCCTACTAGTCCTTTTCCTTCTAGGTATAGAGTAAGCTTCTCTTTTTAAATTATTCTAGTAATACAATCCATAGTAGCAAAGCTTATGTAAATCTATACTAAAGAAGCCTTTCTATACTACATACAAAACTATTTAAGGGCAGGACTTCGAAGAAACTTTCTTATAAAAACGTTAGGTATTTGTTCGCAATCGGTTTAGAATATATTTACTAAGAGTAAGATCTGGATTATGCATTTAATGAACCAATTTAATCACCTCATTTAATATCTCTAGAGGCGGCTTATTTAGGGGGGGTGGTGTATAACTATATACCCTATACGAGGTAAAATAAATATAAGGAGTCTCTTCTAAGTCGTCTAAAACAAAAACGTAAAAAGTAACCTCGCAGTCCTAATAGATAAGTTTCCCTAGTCCCTAGGGGTAGTCAATTCCTATAAATACGTTACGAATATGTTACAAATGTAACCGGAATACGTTCTAAGTAAGTTATATTTTTTTCTTACCGCACTCTACCCTTCTACACAGATTTAATTTAATAACTCCGCATTTCTCCATTACATCAGCACCTATATTGCCTAGTTAAATAAGAGATATTAAATACGCAGTATTATATTTCTTATTTACTAGTAATACTTTTCAGAAGTACTCTAAATGTATTTCTATAGTAGCCTATATATAGGTAAGAAATAAGTGCCGAACGTTAGCAATATCCTAATATAATTAGTTCTAAACGTAATCTGGTTAAATTCTAAACATATTTAGGTAAGATAATTATATATAGAGTATCTTTGTTGCTTAATTGTTAGTATACAAGCCTCTATTTAAGAGCTGCATATATTTCTAGCTTAAAATCATCTTTAAGCTGCTAAAAACAAGCTTATATATATTAACTTAAGTACTAAATATATTTAAAACCAGTTCCGTACCTATTCGCATTACATTTACAAATATCTAAATCGCTTCTATCCAGGGCCACCCGCTCTCTCTATATTAGACCCCATGTCTCTTTAGTAACTATAGTGTGGCTTAAAGATCGTAACCAATTCTAAAGATATTCGCAATATTTTACTCCTAAATAACGCATTTTATATTTTTTACCTCTTATATTTAAGAGAGCGGACGTTATAGGCTTAGGAGCATGCACTTATCTAGTTCTATATTAGATCTAAACGCGTTATAAACTAGTTATAAATATAGTTAGGGCATAATTTAGATTTTTATTAACTTACCTATATGGCTTTTTGTGCATCTATGCCTCTTAAGTTAATACGGTAAGTATAACCTTTATGCAGCGTCTATAGGTACTCTAGAAGACTTAAACAATCCTTAATTACAAGTATAGTAAGAGGATTAGTAGATGCCTTGGTAAGAAATATAATATAAGGAACTTCGGGCTAAATACGTTTAGAACTAGATTAGAACGCGTTTAGAACATATTAAAAACTTACCTCAATCTAATCTTGCGGCTGTATTTAACTCTCTTCTAGTATATAATCTTCTAACCTAAGGACACTGTCTTCTAAATTAATTTCAAACTCATTTTTATTATCACTAGAGAAATCCAGTGGCTGGTAATCATTAGATAGATCTATTTAAATTAGAATATATTCCAAACACGTTACAAACACGTTATAACTAGTTACCCATAATGGTTGGTTCTGTTTTGGAGCTAAGAGGTAAGTTATATGGTAAGATGAGCGATTTGCGCTCGGTTAACTACGTAATCTTATATTTTTAGCTAAGGCTGCCCCGTATAGGGATTGTGCATTAGCGCTTATGGTAGACCCACCCTTTAGCGTGGCCTAACCGACTTGTAACCACGCCTGAGGACTAGTATTATTACGGCACCGTAACGCGTAACCTGGACAGGGAGCCTAGTTAGGGGTTTAGCTAAGGACTTGGCGTTATAACGCGTATATATTACGCCTCTACCTCCTATACATACCTCTCCTCTTCTCCTTAGCTTAGTATTTTCGTAATACAGCATTCTATAAGCTTTGGTTCAGAGGCATTTATATAAGCCATAATATTATACTAAGCTTACCCTACCCTACCTAGGAAGGCCTTAATAATATTCTACCCTAAAAGAAACTTCGTCTACAACGACGCGTTAACGCGCTATACTTAGACACTAAAACAACTCTATATTACCTAAAAAGGCCTAGATAATATCCCACCTTATAAGCTAGACAGAACTAGACCTATACCCCCGGAATTAAAACCAAAGTGTATAATACCAACAAACCTTAGGAAGCTAACGATGGCGCCTAAAGTAAGCTTATTTAAGAGAGCTACCTCTACCTAAGAGGAACCTAAGATCCAATTAGGATTAGAAATTAAAGATAATAATAACATTGTAGATATACGCGAGTAGATTTATACCCTCGCAGCTAGCTAGGAAGCTAATTATCTTAAAGCGAGAAATATATAAGAGACCCTATAAGAGATCCTAGAAAGCCTTACAGCCCTATAAAATAGCCCGGCTTCCCCTTTTTAAAGCCCTAGCCGACCTATTTACTTTACTAAATATAATATACTAGGGAGTACGGATACAATAATAAAGCAATTAAAGTCCGTTAAGCTCCCTAACCCCCTACCACTATCTAATAGGATAGACCCTACCTTTAAGAATTAGAGGATTTAAGTATAAGGAAAGCTCCGCGTTAACTATAACTATTTCCTTTCTAAAGAAGCCAAAATACTCTACCTCTTTAGTTAAACTACTAGGGACGCCTAACAGCACCTCCAAGCTAAGTTTAAGGACGATTCCCCTGTCTAATTTACATCTATTAATAAGATAATACGGCACCTAGCAGCTATCTACGTTAACCTAAACAAAGTATAGGACGCCTGGTACGACTATAATCGCCTAATAATAAAACTAAACTAATCCTTTACTAAATTCTAGACTTAATTCCTATACCTTACGGAAGAAGGCTAGGTTCCCCTTAAGAACTACCGATTAGACCTATATAATAAGCTAATAATTCGGCTATAAGAGAAGATTGCTATAACCTTAGATAACCTACCGACTTATAATAGACTCGCAGCCCGTTACCTATTATTAGACTTAAAACTAAAGCGGATTAAAGCCCGTCCTAATCGGCAGAAGCGACTCTATAGCAACTAAAACTTACCAACTATACCTATAGGAGCTAGAGTAGAAAAATAAGTTACAACTACTCTTACACTAAGAGCGGTTATAACTACGCACCGGCAAGCGACGCCCGACTAGCCACGTATCACGCCATTAACTAGTGTTCACCGCAATACTCCGATTAACCCTGCCTTAGCTACGTACTATAACTGCGATAAGGAGGGCTACTTTGCCTTGTCTTGCCCGGAGCTAAAGGATATAGGCGATATTAAGGAGATAGAGGAAGGAGAGACGTCTAATAAGTTGGGAAAAGAAGAACCCTAGGGAAAAACTCCCCCCTAGGGTACCCTATTAATCTTAAAGAGATTAATCTAAGTCAGTTAATGGGTGGAAAATACTTTACGGTTCTATATACAGTATCTTAAAATGGATATAGTGTTAACACAACCGCCCTTATTAACACTGGAGCAAATGGTTTTGCCTTTATAAATACTGCCTATATAAATAACGTTGCTAAGTTTCTAAATATAAAAGCCACTAGACTAGAGAAGCCTGTCTAAGTAAAAGGATATAGCGGTTAGGCCGGTAAGCTGGTTATCTACGTCCTAAAGTTGCATATTGCTCTTAACAGACGACGCCAGTATAATATCCCCTTTTGCATCCTAGACCTAGGGTCCCATGATATAATCCTTAGCCGAAAATAGATATCCTATTTTAATATTTAGCTGAATATATAATGAAGACAATTTGTCTAGCCAGAGGATAGACCGAAATTACCTTCCTTTACTAGGGAAATCCAAACCAATCACAAGACACTAGCCGCGAGGGCTGACCCTACCTATTAGCAGGATGTTAGGGACCGCGACCTAGCCTTTGCTTAAGAAGATGCCCGTCGCAAGGCCAGAAGGAACTCTTTTATACTAATAAAGATACTCCCCTGGAGCGCTACGGTTGATAAGGACTCTATATACGGCAGTAGGATAGATAGCGATATAGACGACGTCTAAATCACGTAGATCTAACTAACATGGAAGAGAACATACCAATAGGACATAAGAGATGACCTCTAAAAGATGCGATAGGAGCTAAAAGGAGCGATAACAACGCCTTTACCCTAGAAGCCCCTAAGGTCCCATACACCCCCATTATTACGCAACCCCCCTATAGTAGATATCGCGGCAATCAGCGCTATAGTATTCCACTTTAATATGTATAGGAGGGACAACGAGGTCTTTATAACTAGCTTATATAAAATTAACTAGATTATTAATAAGAGGGAAGAAAAGCCAGCTAAGGAAACTAATAAGGAACTAGTTAAACGCCTCTTCCTTACTACTTATACGGGATACAAGAATGCATTCTTAAAAGTGGCTTTGGACAAGTTACCTCCTTACTAGACGTACAATTATAGGATTTAATTAGAAGCCAATAACTCGCTAGGATATAGCCCTCTATACTAACAATTAATAGATAAGCTAAAAGCAACAAAGTAGTACTTAATTAAGAACCTTAATAAAGGGTTTATCGAGCCAAGCCAAGCCCCTTTTACTTCCCCTATCCTATTTATAAAAAAGCCTAATAGAGGCCTTTACTTCTATATCGACTACTAAAAGCTAAACGCTATTACTTAAAAAGATTAGTATCCTATTCCTTTAATTAACAAAACCCTTATACGTTTAAGATAGGTAAAGATCTTTACTAAACTTAATATCCGCCAAGCTTTCTACCAAATTAGGATAGACCCTANATCTAAANATTTAATAACATTCCGTACCTGTTACGGGTCCTATAAATATAAAGTCCTTCCTTTTAAACTAATAAATGGGCTAGCTATATACTAAAGGTATATAAACGATATCCTTTTCAACTACCTTAATAAATTCTATATAGCATACCTAGACGACATCCTTATATACTTAGATAATAAACTTAAGCATAAAGTTCATATAAAGAAGGTCCTAAAGAGACTACGGAATATAGGCTTATAAGTTAATATTAAGAAATATAAATTTGGAGTAAAATGTATAAAGTACCTTAGGTTTATTATTACTATAAAAGGAATTAAAGTTAATCCTAAGAAGGTTAAAGCAATCCGTAACTAGAAACCCCCTTATACCGTAAAAGGGATCTAGTCCTTCCTTAGTTTTTGTAACTTCTACTACTAGTTTATCCGTAACTATAAAGTTATAGCTAAGCCTCTAGTACGACTTACCCGGAAAGACACGCCCTTTATCTTTAATAGTGACTATATAGAAGCCTTTAAAGAGTTAAAAGAGTGGCTTATTTCTTCTCTAATCCTTTATTACTATAACCTAGACCTTAAATTAATGTTAGAAACGGACGCTTCTAATAGAGTTATAGCGGGAATCCTATTATAGCTATATTAGGACGGCGAATAGTACCCTATCGCCTTCTTTTTAAAAATAATAGACCCGGCCGAGTGTAACTACGAAATACACGATAAAGAAATGCTAGCTATTATTTAATTACTGTCCTAATAGCGCGCGGAGCTTAAAGGTATAAACTCCTAGATTAAGATATATACAGATTATAAGGCCCTAGAGTACTTTATAACTATAAAGCAGCTTACTAAACAGCAAGCCTAATAGGCCGAAGTACTCTCCTAATTCTTCTTTATAATTATATATCGTTCTAGCAAGTAAAACTCTAAGGTAGATACCCTAACTTAAAGAGAATAAGATATAGGACCCTAGAACGAGCTAAAGACCCAATATTAGACGCGCGCGCTTCTTTATTCCAAACAGCTCGACCCGCGGATCCTTAAGGAGCTAGACTCCTAGTAAAACGAGCTAGCACTAATAGAGGAGTCCTTAGATAAACTAATAGGGCTAATTAACCGCCTTCTAACTGCAAACCGCACGGCTAACGCCCTAAAGGCCCTCCGCGATTAAGCTATAAGAGAAAACCCCAATCTTAAAACGGAGGAAGGATTACTCCTATATTAAGAGCGGCTTATAGTCCTTAACGTTAACAATCTACGTACTAAACTAATTCGCGAAGCCTATTGCTAAGTCTTTACGGCACACCCCGGAAAAAATAAGACCTATAAAATTATTAGCGGCCGCTACTACTAGCCTAGGATGGCTACGGATATTAATTAATATATACGGAACTGCGACGACTGCTAAAGAGCTATAATCCCACAAGACAAAACCCTAGGACTACTAAAACCACTCCTAATACTAGAGCGCCCCTAGCAATATATATTTATAGACTTTTATAAACTACCTATAGACCGTAATGGATATAATATAGTTATAATCCTAATTAACTGCTTTGGCAAGCGCCCATTCTTAATCCCCTGCTATAAGAATATTAATGCCAAAGAGGCGGCCCAGCTATATATCCACTATGTTTACTAAATTTATGGACCGCCAGACACTATTATATCTAATCGCGGGCCGCAGTTTATATTAGCCTTCTAGAACGAGTTTACCCGGATCCTAAGCATTAAGCTAAAGCTTTTTACGGCGTATCACCCTCAGATAGACGGTTAGATAGAGATTATAAATTAGTATTTAGACCAGAGACTCCAGCCCTTTATTAACTACTTCTAGAACAACTAGTCTAAACTGCTCCCCCTAATAGACTATACCCAAGCGACCCTACCCCATAACTCTACAGGGTTTGCCCCTATTTAGCTAGAAATAGGCTACTTACCCCGTATAAGCTTTAACTAAAAAAGACTAAAAGAACCCCAGACTATATATAAGAAACTATTCTATAGTAAGGCCTAGCAGTACACCAAACGCTTAGAAGAGGCCTAGACGGTAGCCCGTAAGAACTTAGAAAAAGCCTAAAGGTTAATAAAACAGTAGGCAAATAAACACCGCCAGGAACCTAACTTTGCCCCTAATAATAGGGTCTAGGTTATAACAAAGAATTAGAGAACTAAGCGGCCTAGCCGTAAGCTAAACTACTAGATGGTAGGACCGTATAAGGTCCTAGAGAAGGTAGGCAACTTATATAAGGTAAAGCTCCCGAATTTAATTAGAGTTTACCCTATTTTCTCGCCGGATAGGTTACAGAAAGCTATAAGCGACCTATTACCCGGGCAGAAGAACGAGCCTCCCCTACTAATTTAAGTTAGTGGCGACAATAAATAGGAAGTTAAGGAAATACTAGCATATAGGCTAGTGCGAGGAGCGCTAAAATACCGTGTCTAATAGAAGGGCTATAACCCAGATCTAACCTAGTACCCTACTTAGAACTTTATAGGCTACCCCTAAAAGCTTAAAGAGTTCTATAATTAATACCCTAACTCACCCGGACCCCTAAAGTACCTGGATAAGTAGATGGAATATTGGTATAATAAAGACGATAAGTTGCCAGAAGAGCATAGAGATAAGAACGCCCTAAGGCCTAAGGAACGAAGCCTACTATAATATACGGCCACCTAGATTTACGCGTCACGTAAGGCCTTTAGATATCCAGGAACTTTAACCACCAGTTGAAGTTCTCTAATTGGTCGGATCCTTGCCAAGAGTTTTAGCGGCTACCCCTTCCACTCTAGCGCTCTACGTGACCTACGGTCGCCTTATATACTTAGTCCAAACGCACTTATATCTCCTCTCTCTAGTTCTACTTTGTTTCTAATAAAGCCTAAGGGCAGGCTTTCTTTTAAAGGGGGGGGTGATGTTACGGCACTATAACGCGTAACCTGGACAGGGAGCCTAGTTAGGGGTTCGGCTAAGGACTTAGCGTTATAACGCGTATATATTACGCCTCTACCTCCTATATATACCTCTCCTCTTCTCCTTAGCTTAGTATCTTCGTAATACAGCATTCTACAAGCTTTGGTTCAGAGGTATTTATATAAGCCGTAACAGGTATAGCCCGGGGAGTAGTCAAACACGTTAGAGAGCAGTGCTTATTTAACCCTAAGGCAATAACTAGGTGTCTCTTATATCTTACCCAGTTAGTAACTAATTAAGATTCGTGTGCTATACTATTAATACCTTCTAAACGCATTATAAACGGGTTTAAAATAGCTTACTAATTAGTAAATTATAGAGTTCTTTGTATTCTAACTGGCTCCTATATATAAGAAGAGCTTTTATCCGTTTATATATAGAGTAGGCCGTTTTATAGTTACCCGCGGCTTTTAAGATGCTTTATAGGAAGTATACTCAGTAAAAAACTAGTGTTTTCCTAAGATGCCACATCTAATTGCGCCTTTAAGGATTAATATGCTGTAGATACCGCCTAAACCCTTTTATAATACGTTAGGAAGGCGTTTTAATTGCGTTCTAGGTATCCTACTAGCCATTTGCTTGCCATCTATATTAGATATAATAGCTTTAAAGCCTCCCTTATTACTATAAATCTATTTCTAATAAATCTATTTCTAAAAATATTTAGAAAGTAATTAAAAGACTTACTTAAAGTATAACTGGTAAGTACGCCTTATTTCCATATTAGTAATAATATATATAAGCGTAAAAACTATTAGAATATATTAGTATCGCGTTCTAAACGGGTTTATATTATATAATAATACTTTTACTATACTCTTTAAGCTAAACAGCGAATATAATCTCGTTTATATTTCTTTTAATAATACGTTTAAAAGATATATTAACTTTAAATTGTAAGGCAGTATTGCCAGGGTGTACGGTAGGGAGCAGGCAAGCCGAGCATGAGTCACATAGGGAGTCGATGGAAGAGGACGATATGGTAAAGAGTAGGCAATAGCCTCGTACTGAGAGAGACGAACCGATGGGGGAGGAAGGAGGCTGCAAGCCCGAGGTGCTTATAAGGAGGTGCCAAGCCTAGCCTTCGGCTAGGCCTTGGCTACCCCTTAGAGCTCCTAGGCGATGCAGCCGAGTAAGGGACCAAAAGTACCCTTACATTGCCCCCCCCCTTCTTGCGGTCAGCCCCCTCCATTACCTTGCGGTAGCGGGAGATTATAGAGGGCTCGTCCCGGAAGGGGTTCGGAGAGATGTCGGGTCTTGTGAGCTTTTGAAGCAAGCTGGAGCTCTTGGAGCAACCAAAGCTTTGCAGAGAGATGATCGCGTAGGATCTTTGAGCTGCTGCCATTTTCTTGGGCAAGCTATAGCTCTTGATGCAAGCTGGAGCTCTTGGAGCGACCAAAGCCTTGCAGAAAGATGATCGCGTACGATCTTTGAGCCGCCGCCATTCTCTTGGGCAAGCTGTAGCTCTTGGAGCAAGCAGTAGCTTGTGAGATCACGTAGGATCTCTAAGCCGAAGCTTCTTGAGGTAAGCCGTAGCTTAATGAGAGACAACCGCCTACGGTTTAGTCTCGGCAGCCCTTTGGCTGATTGGGCCGTAGCCCTTGATTGCATTTAATCTGGAAGAGAGGGTAGTAGCTATAGCTTTGAAAACTAGCCGTTAGTTCTTCGGATGGCCATTGAATAGCAATCGGATAGCCTCTAGGGTAGCTGCATCTCTTTAAGGACGTTCAACCTTCCAAGCTCTGTTGGTGGCACTGCCCTGCGCAAGTGAACCGTGGTTGGCCTATAGAGTATTGCAAGCTTAATCGCGCACGATCCCCCTTAACTCCTGCCAGAAAGCTTTCGGATAGCAATTGAATCACCTTCGGGTCGCCGTCGGGGCAGAGCTGCACCGCTGTACTGTCGATTGTATGCGTATACCAATCGCGTCGAGAGATGATCGCGTATGATCCGGATAGCCCCTGACCCTTGGCCAGGTAGCTACCGTCTCCCTTGTCTCCTGATCCGTATCTACCACCGTAATATGCGGATGCGATCTGCCAGACTCTGCTGGTGTAGCTGCTCTGCAGCATACGCGATCGTCCTAGGTAAGGTAGAGAACCTGATCCGTATTCTAACACCGTTATGCGGATGCGATCTGCTAGGCGTCTGCTGGTGTACCTGCTGTGTCGCAGTAAACGCGATCGTCCTAGGTAAAAATGGAGGATTGTGATTTTGCTCGAGGGCGCAGCCCTCGGCTTGCTGTAGGCTACCACCCGCGAGGGTGTAGGATCGGTTCGAATGTAAGGCAGTATTGCTAGGGTGTACGGTAGGGAGCAGGTAAGCCGAGCATGAGTCATATAGGGAGTCGATGGAAGAGGACGATATGGTAATGAGGGTAGGCAATAGCCTCGTACGGAGAGAGACGAACCAATAGGGGAGGAAGGAGGCTGCAAGCCCGAGGAGCTTATAAGGGGTAGCTAAGGCCTAGCCGAAGGCTAGCCTTGGCAGCCCCTGAGAGCTCCCGGGATGTAGCCGAGTAAGGGACTAAAAGTACCCTTATAAAATATAGTTTAGGCTAAGAAGATCTTAGCTTACTCTTATAGAAAGTAGATTATTATAACTCCGTTTTAATTATTATAGATCTGTTAGATATAAGCCTATAATATATTAGTAAGCCTATTAGAACGCGTTTATAACATATTTATATACTATTTTAGGATTTTAATGCTTTTAATTAAACTTATATACTACCCCTACTAGTCCTTTTCCTTCTAGGTATAGAGTAAGCTTCTCTTTTTAAATTAATCTAGTAATATGATCTATGGTAGTAAAGCTTACGTAAATCTATACTAAAGAGGCCTTTCTATACTCTATGCAAAACTGTTTAAAGGTAGAACTTTAAAGAAACTTTCCTATAAAGACGTTAAGTATTTATTCGCAATTAGTTTAGAATATATTTACTAAGGGTAAGATTTAGATTACGCATTTGACGAACCAACTTAATTACCTTATTTAGTATCTCTAGAGGCGGCTTATTTAGGGGGGGTGGTGCATAACTATATACCCTATATAAGGTAAAATGAATATAAGGAGTTTCTTCTAAGTCGTCTAAAATAAAAACGTAAAAAGTAACCTCGCAGTCCTAATAGATAAGTTTCCCTAGTCCCTAGGGGTGGTTAATTCCTAGGAATACGTTATAGACACGTTATAAATATAGTTAGAACGCGTTCTAAGCAGGTTATATTTTTCTTACTGTAGTCTACCCTCCTATAGAGATTTAATTTAATAACTCCGCATTACTCCGTTGCTTTATTACCTATATTACCTAGTTAAATAAGAGATATTAAATACGCAGTATTGTATTTCTTATTCGCCGGTAATACTTTTCGGAAGTGCTCTAAATGTGTTTCTATAGTAGCCTATATATAGGTAAGAAATAAGTGCCGAACATTAGTAATATCCTAATGTAATTAGTTCTAAATGTGATTTAGTTAGGTTCTAAACATATTTAGGTAAGGTAATTATATACAGAGTATCTTTGTTGCTTAATTATTAGTATACAAGCCTCCGTTTAAGAGCTATATATATTTTCAGCTTAAAATTGTTTTTGGGCTGCTAAAAACAAGCTTATATATATTAACTTTAGTACTAAATAAATTTGGAACCAGTTCCGTACCTATTTATATTACGTTTATAAATATCTGGGTTACTTCTATCTAGGGCTACCCGCTCTTTTTATATTAGACCCCACGTCTCTTTAAAAACCATAATATGTCTTAAAGATTATAACAAATTCTAAAGATATTCGCACTGTTTTACTCCTAAATAATGCATTTTATGTTTTTACCTCTTGCATTTAAGAGAGCGGACGTTATAGGCTTAAGAGTATGCACTTATTTAGTTCCGTATTAGATCTAAACGCGTTATAAACTAGTTATAAATATAGTTAGAGTATAATTTAGATTTTTATTAACTTACCTATATATATTTTTATGTATCTGTACCTCTTAAGTTAATATAGTAAGTATAACCTTTATTTAGCGTCTATGGGTACTTTAGAAGGCTTAAATAATTCTTAATTATAAGTATAGTAAGAGGATTAGTAGATGCCTTGGTAAGAAATGTAATATAAAAAACTTTAGGCTAAATATATTTAGAACTAGACCAGAACGTATTTAGAATATATTAAAAACTTACCTTAATTTAATCTTGCGGCTATATTTAACTCTCTTTTAATATATAATCTTCTAACCCAAGAACACTGTCTTCCAAATTAATTTTAAACTTATTTTTATTATCACTAGAGAAATCCAGTGGCTAGTAATTATTAGATAGATCTATTTAAATTAGAATATATTTCGAACACGTTACAAACACGTTATAACTAGTTACCTATAATGGTTGGTTCTGTTTTGGAGCCGGGAGGTAAGTTATGTGGTAGGATAAGCGATTTGGGCTCGGTTAACCACGTAATCTTATATTTTTAGCTAAGGCTGCCCCGTACAGGGATTATGTATTAGCGCTTATAATAGACCCACCCTTTAGCGTAGTAAGACCGACCTGTATCTACTACTTCGACCTTTCTTTATTAACCTGAGGTACGAATAGTCTATTACTTTTCTGTCCCAATTTTTAAACTTCGCCAAGCCTATCTTTAATTGGTTTAAAAACTTTGCTAAGCTCGCTTTTAATTAGTTTAAAAAATATAACACGTGGTAAGTTATGGTAGAATCCACGTAACGAACATTAAAATATTGCAAACGTTAAAATATCTCAGTATTCCTTTTTTGTTGACACCTTAATTAACACTACTATATACATTATAAACGTAGTAGAGCCTACTATAATTAAGTGTATTAAGTGCCATATCTATAAGCCCCGTATTGACTTTGTTAAAGACGGCCCATTAAAGAAGCTTTTAAAGCTATGCTAGCTATATTAGTTAAAGGCACGTTTTCCCTATATATTACTTTTACTTATACTTACTTTTCTAAAACTCTACATCTATTTTAAAAAAGCGGAAAGCTCTTATAGGGCTAGGTTCTACTACTAAGAATTATTCTATAAGGCGCCAGCAAACTACTTAACCTAAAAATAACCCTAAGAACGCCTTTCTGCCTTACGGCTAGAATAGCCAAGATACCCCTAAAATAGCTTAATAGCGGAGGACAATTAGGGTAATATAACGGGAGCACCGCATTCTTATTCGGTAGGGTAAAGCTTACTTACCTACTCCTCTACTATATACTACAGATAAAGCTAGAAGGGGTATCTAAGAGAGCCTAAATGCGTTCTTGCTGGGACTAGCTCTAATACCTACTCTAGCGCCAATACCTACCCTAGCGCCAATACCTACCCTAGCGCCAATACCTACCCTAGCGCCAATACCTACCCTAGTGCCAATACCTACTTTAGCACTAATACCACCTTCCTTACAGCAAGCTCCGGCTTCAGCTACACTATACCCCATTTTAGCTATTAATTAGAAGCGAATTAAGAAGTTTAGGAGTATACTATAGGCTAAATATATAAAGACATGCAGTTATTATAAAGAGCGGTGGTTCTAAATAGGCCTAGCTACGGAGGGTAACAATATAGGTATATATAAAGCCTATATTAGGGACGCCGATAGCCTTAATAATCTAACCCTTCCTTTCCTATTTGGTGAAAGCAACGAGCTTAATCTAGGGCCTGTTCCTGGCTTTCTACCTATACTTACCACGGTGGAAGAGCTTCTAATTACGCGCGTATACGCGGCCAGCAATATTACTATATTAGCCACGTTTGCTGCTTTAGCTAGAATATACTAAAGACTTAAAGGCAGTTACCATAACTACCTACTAAACTTAATATACTGGTTGTAAGGCCTACGGCGGTAGAGGGTGGCAAATACCTAAGTCGGCGGTTTACCAAGCGGTATACTATAAGGCGCTCTACTATAGTATAGTGGCTTTACTCTCTAAAGGTTAATTATCCTAATTATTACAACGTTAAAATATATAGCACCCGGCTTACCAGCTTACCTAAAAACGGCTCTATATTAGAGCAGCTACCTTATATTAATAAGTTAGAGTTGGAGTTTAATTCTAGTGGCCTAATGGCTTACCTTACTGCTCCTATATAACGTCCTTCTACTTTACCTACTAAGCTTAGCAGTAATATACCGGACGGCGAATTTAATAACAACGTACTAGATACTCTGGTTCCTAATCTAGTGCCTAACCTTAATAAATTAAAGCTTTTAGGTCGCGAGGTTTAATACCAATAAGACCTACGAGTAGGGCTAGAGGTTCCTACTATACGGTAAACACCTCTCTCTAAGCGATTAGCTAGTTTTATTATGCGCGGCGCCTTTCTTACTCTGTTTTCTTATAGTAAAGCCGACTTTAATATGCTATAAAGCCGTATAGTTACTCTAGCTGCGTACGGCAAGCATATGCTTAAGTATTAGGATAGTTAGTTTAGCCGCTATCCCTTATTTCGCTACTATATGTTTAATTAGATTATAAGAGAGCAAGCCCTTAACGCCACCCGCTTCCTTTACAGCTAATTAAATAAGAATAGTCTATCTTTAAATAAGCTTAGTAATCTTATAAATAGAAGTAAGGGTAACTAGATTCTAAAAAAGATTATATAGTATATACGGAAGCTTAAGGGCACTAGGCCTTACTAGAAGTAGAAGAGAAATAAGCTTACGGCTTATACTAAAAATATTAAAAGCGGGTCTTTATTCTTTACACTTAGCGCTATTAATCTATATTGGTATAATCTACACTCTTATATACCTCGATTTAACGAATATAAGGCTGTTAATAAGGCTTAGCGCTACCGGATTGCTTCTTAGAATCTTAATAATAACCTATATATTGCTACTTACTGGCTATATTACCGCTTTAATCTATTTAGGAAGCACATACTTATAGGTCTATTTAATAGCACTAACTTTTAGTTCTAATATAAGTGGTAGATATAAGGTAGCGGCTATATATATAGCTTCTTATAGAGTTTAATAGCCCTAAGGCTAGATCCGTTAACTAGTAAATTAAGGGCGGCTTTTGCTAAGCACTGGGCTGCTTTTATATCTATAATAAATCCTAATTAATCTAGGCCTCCCAATCTTTAATACCCTTTTGCTCTTAGCTATAAAGAACAGCTTAATACTAGTAAGCTTCTTACTACCTACGTCAGGAAAAAAATTTACCAGCATTTTTACAGCATTTGGCAGCATTTGGCGGCTAAATGCGCATTCCGCGCACTACAACGTGTAGCGTATGGTATCGACTAAGGTGCGGCATACTGCTGTATTTAACAATACAGTGCGGCATACTGCTGCGTACTGCTGTATTTAACAATATAGTGCGGCATACTGCTATATTTAATAATGCAGTGCGGCATACTGCTGTATTTAACAATGCAGTGCAGCTAATTACGCATTTTGCGCATTCTGTACATAATGCCCTCCTCNTACATTCTNTANATAATGCCCTTCTCGCGTATTCTGTATATAATGCCCTTCTCNCACATTNTATATATCTTGCTCACTTTAAGCAATAAATAAGTATTGCTCTTCCTANGCAGTTGGTGCAAAATAAATTATATTATTTTAGATAATTTAATATAATATAGCGATGGTTCTCCCCTACCCGCCTACCTACCGACCTACCTACCTGCCTGCCTGCCTACCTGTCTGTCTGTCTATCCATCTGTCTGTCCTATACCTACCCGTCTATGCCTACCTATCTGTTGCCTACCTGTCTATGTCACCTTGATTCGATCGATCGATCGAATCGTTTATCGTGTTCGCTGGCTGGTCGTTCGAACGGTTTGTCGTGTGGCTCTGGCGACGGTCGTGGTGGCGATGACGACGGTCGTCTAGCTCTGGCGACGTCATCTGGCTCGGCGACCGGTCGTCCAGCTCTGACGACGGTCGGTCTAACTCTGACGACGGTCGTCTGGCTCTGACGACGATCGTCCAGCTCTGGCGACGGTCATCCTGGCTCCCGGCGACGGTCGTCTAGCTCTGACGACGGTCGTCTGGCTCTGACGGTCGTCTAGCTCCGGCGACGGTCGTCTGCTGGCTGTCCGTTCTGGGTGTCTTCCTAGGTAGGGAGGATGTAAGGAAGGGTAAAAAAAATGAGGTGGCTACTAGGTGTATATAGGGGGTATACTTGGCAGAGGCACCTGTAGAGGCTATCGGGATATAGCGGGGACCCGATGCGGAGCTTCGTGTAGAGCCTCCGTACGCAGAGCTTCGCGCAGAGCTTGTGCAGAGCCTCTGTACGCAGGGCTTTATGTAGAGCCTTGTGCAGAGCCTCTGTACGCAGAGCTTTATGTAGAGCCTTGTGTAGAGCTTCGTGTAGAGCTTCGTGTAGAGCTTCGTGTAGAGCTTCGTGTAGAGCTTCGTGCAGAGCTTCGTGTAGAGCTTCGTGCAGAGCTTCGTGTAGAGCTTCGTGGCAGAGCTTCGTGTAGAGCTTCGTGCAGAGCTTCGTGTAGAGCTTCGTGCAGAGCTTCGTGTAGAGCTTCGTGCAGAGCTTCGTGCAGAACTTCGTGTAGAACTTCGTGTAGAGCTTCGTGCAGAGCTTCGTGCAGAACTTCGTGTAGAGCTTCGTGCAGAGCTTTATGCAGAGCTTCATGCAGAGCTTCGTGCAGCATTTAATTTTACTTTTCTGCCATTTTAGCATTTTCTAGCATTTAGCAGCTAAATGCTAATACTTAATTATAAATGCAGCATTTGGCGGCTAAATGCTAGTACTTAGTAATAAATGCAGCTAAATGCTAATACTTAATTATAAATGCGGCATTTGGCGGTAAATGCTAGTACTTGGTAATAAATGCGGCATTTAGCTGCTAAATGCTAGGAAATGCTAGAAATGCTAAAATGGCAGAAAAGTAAAATCAAATGCTGGTAAATTTTTTCCTGACGTACCTTAATTAATTTTAACGGCACCGCAATTACACTAAATCTTACTGCTTAAGATTAAAGAAAGGCTCCGCTGGAGTAAAGGAGTGCCGCTTTTACTTTCTACGCTCTCTCTGTAATAAGGCCGCTGTATTAAAGGATTAAAATCTATATCACTAGACGTTCTGTCCATAGCGTAACAATAAGCTTCTTAATAGCTATAATTCAGCTATAATACTAGCGTGGATGGTAAATATTAATACGTCGCCCGCTATAAGTATATTAGTAATAGTTAACTATATAGGCAAATATTATAGTAAGAAAGAGAAGAAGTTAACTTCCTACTAGGAGTTACTCTAATTAGTACAGCTATACGCCAACAGTCTTTATACCTTTAGTTTAATAGTAGCTAAGTTTATATATAAGCTTATTACTAAACGCGATTAGTTAGCGTAGGAGGTATACCATCTGCTTCTTAATATTCCCCTTTCTAAAGGCTTAAGGAATATAGTAACTTTAGACTACCGCTAGGAGGATAATTGAAGCGCTATATATAAGCTTAGGGATAGGCAACTAAGAGGGTACTGTAAGGCAGTATTGCTAAGGTATACGGTAGGGAGTAGGCAAGCCAAGCATAAGTCATATAGGGAGTCGATAGAAGAGGACGATATGGTAATAAGGGTAGGCAATAGCCTCGTACTAAGATGAACTAATAGGAGAGGAAGGAGGCTGCAAGCCTGAGAAGCTTATAAGGGGTGGCCAAGGCCTAGCCAAAGGCTAGCCTTGGCAGCCCCTAAGAGCTCCTAGGATGTAGCCGAGTAAGGGACCAAAAGTACCCTTACAGGTACGGACTGTCTAACTATAAGAAATATAAGCGCTGCCTAGATAGGGTAGAGGACGTTACTTTCCTTAATTTTCTACTCTATTTTAATTACTCTACTTATAAGCGTTAACTAAGAGTAAGGCCTTAAGTTATATCGTACTTTCCGCAATATAANGGCGATCCTTNCTATCNNTAGTATNCTAAGTTCTNCCGTATAAAGCTTATTCTTTATTATCNNTANAGGGAGTATAAGGAAGTGGCTACTTATACTAATAGATTTGGGGCCCCTAATTATATAGCTTCCAATTAGGCTTATATTAACTCTTATTAGCACCCACTTAACTACTTCTATAATTAGAAACTAGAGAAAGGTTATAAAACTGCTAATAATATTAATAAGTTTAAGGGCGATTTTGTAGATAACTTAGAGCTATACTAGTCCTTTAAGGCCCTATATGCCCGCGTTTAAAATACTAATAGAGTTAAAATTAAGAATCCTAACAGGCTTAGTAATAGGGAGCTTAATTATAACTATAACTAGAGTACGCATTAGGGTACGTACCCGCAGCTTAATAAGAGGACTTATTAGTAGAAAGTATGGCTATAGCCTCTACCATAGAGCCGCCTATCTTAAATAGTAACTCCGTCCTCCTTATAACCAGGTCAGCGTTGTATCTATAACATTATAGTTAATTACTACAGGCAAATCTAAGTAGGCATTAGCCCCTCCCTACTACGGATTAACGTTAATAGAGAGGTAGGAACTAGTAAATTACATCTTATTACTATTCTCTCTACTACGCTCTATAATATAGTAAGGGCTATTAGCAAGCTAATGCTATTAGCTTAAGCGGCCCCTACTAGGGTAGCTACCTTTAATATTAACGGTAGAACTATATACGATCTATTAAGGTTGTTAGTAAATTGCCTATTTAAGGACTTACCTGCTGCTAGTCTTACACCTCTATAATAGGCTTTTAAGGATATTTACTATCTCGTCCTTAATAAGAAATCTATAATCGGGCAAGTATATCTAGCCTAGATTAATTGCCGCCTTTATTAGATCTACCCTATACGTAACAACAACTACTTTAGAGGCTTAAATATCTTACTAGTAGGCAATTTCTATTAGCTTCCCCCTATAAATTAGGTGGTCTTATATAGCAATCTACCCACTAGGCCGTTAGAACTCGCTAGCTACGGAAAAAAAGCCTATAAGGTAATTAACCGAACTACTGTTCTGGATTAAGTTATACGGTAGGGTAGTAATAACGCTAAGAGCTTTGCATTTAGGACTGCCCTTATAGAGCTACGTAGTAATTCTGTAAGTAAATTAACCTAAAAGCTTCTTTTAACTAGGTATAAGCAGGGCCTATCCACTAATAAGGTTGCGGGCTTTAATGACGTAATTCGGCTATATGGCACACGCGCTGCTATAGGTAAGTATAACACTACTTAGCTTCGCAACCTTTTACAGCCAGTAGTGGCTATTAAGTTAGTTAACACTAGTATAGGTATACGGAAAGTTACTCCTAATTAGTGCGATACTATAGAGAATCTAGCCCTATATATTAGTGTGAAAGTAATACTAATATAAAATATCTAGATTAAACTAGGCTTAGTAAATAGTACTACTAGTATAGTTAAAGATGTCGTATAGAAGGGATACGCGGATATTAAAAAGGATTAGCCTTAGTTACTACTAATTATAGTAGATGGGTATAACGGACCTACCCTATTTACTCGGTAGGATAGTAAGAAAGTTATCCCTATATTTTCCGTACTTCGTAAGTAAAAGGGTATAAAAGGCTCTTACTTACAGCGTTAATTTCTAATTACTCTAGCTTTTACTCTTACCGTATATAAAAGCTAGGGCCTAATACTTAACTGGGTAGTTCTAGATGTTAAGGAAAAGAGAAAAATAGCTAGGCTAACCTATATAGCAATCTTATAAGTTAAGAAGCTTTTAGGGCTTATATTTAAACGTAGGTTTAATATAAAATAATTTTAGTTATCTATAAGTAAGACTAAAGAGGCATAATAAGAAGATTTTATACGGAGGTAGTAGTAATTACTCGTAAATGAGTTTTCCTAATTAGGAAATTATATACTGGCTTAGAGGTAAGCAGAGAATATAGCATTTATCTTAGTTTTTTAACTTTTAAATAGTTTAACCGCGAAATCTAATTTTCTAAATTTTAACCCCCCTATCTGTCCTACCTTCTTACCGCTTTTAGAGCTGTTAAATATACATATAATAGTATATAGGGAGAATTAGCAGTACTGCCGGATTAATATTACTGCTATTTATAGCGTTAATTAATTTTTAAAAATTTTAAATTTTTTTAAAGGGAGAAAATGTTGCTTATATAAGAAGTCACGTGACCTTTAAAAATACTTAGGACCGTATATTAGCAGCCATAACTTCTCTATACTATAGTTAACATTTTATATATACCGTACCTAGAGCTGCTTATAATAACTATTACCTATAAATCTGCCGATTTATAAATTAAAAATTAGATATAGTTAGAGCTATTAATAGGGGTTATTAATCGCGCTCCCCGTAACAAAATTTTAGATTTTAGTAATCTAAACTAATGAATTAAATTAAAAGTTTGGAACGTCTAAATAAGGTTCTGCTAAGACGCTAGCTAAACCCTAACCTAGACCCTTCCTAACCTATTAAATTCTAAAAATAACAACCTTTATTAAATTAAAAATTAACCTTATCCTTAATAAGCCATCTAATTAGATTTAATAGTTCTTTATTATCTAAAACACAGCCAAAACTAATAAGGTATAGCAGTATATTAACCTATCTAAGAAGAAAAACGATTTTCTAAAGCTAGAACTACTAAGTCGGCCTATACTAAGGGATATACTACCTACGGCTATATTAATAGCAAAGCTAGACCTAAACCAGCTTACTGCCTATAACTAGCTCTACGCCGAATATAAGGACAATTTATGCGTATACTAGAAGCAAAAACAGGCTATAAATGATATTAATTACATCGTTTGCATTATATTAGTAGCCTACCTTCCACTTATTAACAGCCTTAGTAATTAGTTACATTAAATATTTAAGGCGTTTCTACTACTATAGTAGCTACTACAGTAATAGAGATACCCCGTATTTTGGTAAGTAATTAAGCCCATCTTATACTATTAGTACTTACTAAATTACGTGCTCGTAGGGCCTCCCGTCTATAAATACTCCCTCCTTTATACCTTTCTTTCTTCTTTTCTTCTTCCTTATAAGAGCTAGAGGTGCTCTAATACTCCTCCCTAGTCCCTATTAAGGGATCTATTAGTTAATATGGCAATATAGATAGCATCGGACGATAAGACGGGCGAGAGAGGACAGAAAGGACGAAGGAGCCTTTGGTATATATTAGTTGAGTAATATTACTAGCTATATTATAGCTACCTAATCTCCTATACTCGTAAGCCTCCTCCCGTCTATAAATACTCCCTCTTTTATACCTTTCTTTCTTCTTTTCTTCTTCCTTATAAGAGCTAGAGGTGCTCTAATACTTCTCCCTAGTCCCTACTAAGGGATTTATTAGTTAATATAGCAATATAGATAGTATTAGACGAGGAGATCGGTAAGAGAGAAGATAGGAAGGACGAAGGAGCGTCTAGTAGGTGTTAGTTAAGTAATATTAATGTCTATATTATGGCTGCCTAATCTTCTATTTATAGGCCTCCTCCCATCTATAAATACTCCCTCCTTTATACCTTCCTCTCTTCTTCTTTCTTCTTCCTTATAAGAGCTAGAGGCGCTCTAATACTCCTCCTTAGTCTCTATTAAGGGATCTATTAGTTAATATAGCGATATAGATAATATCGGATAAGGAGACGGGTAAAAGAGAAGATAGAAAGAATGGAGGAACCTCTAGTAGGTGTTAGTCGAGCAACGTTAACGGCGGTTTTTGTTACCTAAAAATTGCGTTATATAATAATATTTAGGAACGTAAATATATACCCCCGTCCTATACTTACACTACTATTAAATATTCTAGATTTTGTACTCGGAGCTACTTATAATAGGTATTCCTAAAAGATCTACCGGTTTAAAGCTCTATAATTAAATGTTATTAACGTTTTATATAGAGGTCGTTAATTAAGCTCCCAGGACATAATATTTAAAGTTTAACACTATACTAATATTACGACCTTCTTGCAGTGGCCAAGCCACCCCCAATCTCCTCCCCTCCTCCCTCCTATTACTTAGCGCTAAGCTATTATATCGTCGCCACGCCATTGCGTCGTCATACATCTAAACTAGGTGGGTAATAACGTGGTTAATAGTTATTAGGTATTAAGAATATTTAGTATATAAAGCTTTAAATTGGAATTATAATCTACTATATTATATCCTACGTAGAGGGCTCTGCATTAAAGCTCTGTAATCTAAATATATGCTATATTCGTAACTAATATATTCTTTAAGCCTAGCTTAAGTAGGGCGCCTTAGTTACTGTAGTAGATCTTTACCTAGCAGTAACTAAGGTGCCTTAATCTTACTACTACTTCTAAATTAAGTAAAAGCTCTATAGGGGGGTCCCAGGGGGTCTCCCCCTAGAAAACCTTATCTCTATATATATTAATTAAAGTCTATATAATAAAGCTCTAAATTAAAGCTTTGGGTTAATTAATTGGCTTATTAAACTCGGGTTAAAATTTTAGTTAGGAAGCCAACTATCCGCATGTTATTGTCTAGTGCAATAAACTTAAAGCCTTAAAAGGTAGAGAAATACATAAGAATAGGAGTAAACGTAAGAGACGTATACTATGTAAATACCGGACTCGTGCCTTACTTTCACTAGGTCATATCAAACGCCCTTTATTTAAGCAGAGAATTCCAATGTTCAGATCTTAACCGTAACAGTGCGTCCAAGAACTTAAGCGTTGCTTATCATGAATATGGAGAGAACTAAATCAAAAAATCCTTATATCTCAGAAATTCCACTAAACCGTCCATTCTGATCCCATTCCTTCATCTCCTAATATAGGGTCCCGCGCTTCTTCAACTTCAACGTCGCTAGTAATCTATTTGGACTAAAGTGGTGTAGATCTGAGGTCAAATCCACTCTATCTACTAAAAAGACGATTTGGCTCTAGGAGCGCCACGGAGCTCCAGTGTAGATATATACTATTTATAGTAAGTCTTAGCATGACTTTAGTGTTATATTTGGGGGGTAGGAGGCGTTTAAACTTACTAAAAAAGATTATTAGATTTGCTAATTAGTTTCCTTATTACCTTCCTCCGTAATCTTATCGTCCTTAATAACTATTACCTTATTGCCAGGCGTAGGCTCTTCCTCGGAACCAATCTCTTCTTCTTTAATTGTATTAAGCTCCTCCTTAAAGCTAAAGCCCTAAACGTCCTTAGGTTTAGTAGGTGGTGGAGTAAGAGCTTCCGCAGCCTTGCGAGCCGCGGAAGCTTATAATGGTGATATTAAGGGAGTCGTAGGCTCTTCTTCTACCTCTCTAATCGCCTGATTGTTAAATATACCTTTCTGCAGGCGACTATACGAGTGCCGAAGACACTTATTTGCCTTAACTATATCCATCCGTAATTAAGAGCGATAATCCTTAAGTAGAATCTTACAGCTGCTAAATAGCCTCTTATATTTATCCGATATAGGAGGTACCGCGAGAATATTAAGGGCAAAGCAAGCTAAATTGGGCTAGCTCTTAAGGCGATCTAACTAGTATTGTAAAACGTTAAAGTATTTGTCATCGCTAATAGGCTCACAATTAGTCTTAAGGTAGGTAATAAGATTGCCTTTTTTAAGCGACGGAGTTAACTAATCTTAGTAAGAGACTTTAAGGCGCTTATAAGCTCGAGTAAAGGTATACGTCTTCTCTTAATTTAGCTGCTGCGGTAGAGAGTTTAAATAAGGTAGATTTAAGGGCCTTACTAAATATTTATCTTTATATTTAAGCCAGAGCTCTGTAATTAAAGCTTTAACTATTAGAATTTACTTCTTCTTTTTATCTAAACTCCCCTATTACTACTTAAACCACTTTATTTTAAGTGTTAGATTTAGTACAATCGCTATATAGTACGCTCTAGTAATATCTGCCTTCTTAAAGTACTTCTTACACTTCTGCTATATAGCTTCTGCGCAGCCTGCAAGATATTTATAGCTTTATACCTTATAGCGGCTCTACTATAGCTTTTACTTCTTAGCTAAAATCTCTAAGAACTTTTGCCTTATAGTATTAAGCTTATTTAGAAGCCAATTAAGTATTTAAAAATGGTCCGTAAGATTTGTTATATTACCTTTTACTATAAGAGTAGCCTTATAAAAGGTTTCTAAGTAATTATATAAGTATTTAAGCTCGTTCTAGTAGTAAGGTTAAAGTATATCGTCCTTAGTAAGAGGCTTTAAGGTAGCTATTATATATTTATTATAGAAATGCTTAACGCGTTTCCGGCAATTTAGAAAGCGACTTATAGCTATAAAAAGGGAATTCTATTGTATTTGATTATTCTAAATTAACTAATTAATGTTAGTATTAATCTATAAGATAAATTAAATATTGCAACCGTATAGAGACTCTTGCGATTTTTAACCGGCGTTTTAGAAAATCCATAACTAAGCTAATTAACCTCCCTACTTATAACGTCAGAGGGGTACAATTAGCTTAAATCTTAACACTAAATGCCTATATAAGATCTTTGTACCTACCTTTAAGCCATTAAACTTAGTTAACGAACCTCCTATTTAAATCTTTATAAAGAAACTATAACGCTAGGAGGTTAGACAAATATATTAGACAATATTATAAAGCAATCCAACTACTCCGCGCTTTCGCTAAAGCTTTTTAACGGTTGCTATATCCTAATTGCGATAGGCCGTAGGGAGCTGCTTATAAATCTTCTTAGAGTCCTTTCCTATAATAAACGCCTAAGCGTAAAGGTTTATAATATAGCTAAAGCAACGTAGCCAACGTGCCTTCCGCTATTTTACTAATATATTACTATAGAGAGCTTAAAGAACTGCATTGATATAAGTATTATTTAACTCCGAATTATCAGCTATAAAATATTCTATATTACTACAGATCTCGTACTCCTTAAAGAGAGCGATAAGTATACTAGTTTAATTCTCGCCGCTATATTTACCTAAAATCTCTCATAATCCAAGAACAATATTATAATGCCTTCCTCTCCTGTTAATAAAATAAGCAACTACCCTAAGAACTATATACGTATTAGGGGACGTCTAAAGATTAAAGGATATTAATATCGCGCTGCGAGCTTCCTTAAGGTCCTTCTTTAATTACTCCTTCTGTTTTTTATACGCCGTAATAACCCAACCCTAAATTATATTTGCGGCCTTTAGAAGGAGCTTCTTAAGGCCTAGGTATAAGAAGAATAGGAGTTATCAGAAATACACGTTTTTAAATTGGAAAAAGGTAATATAGCAATTTTTTTTTTTTTTTTTTTTTTTATATCCATTGTATTATACTACGTACAATACTGCGCATGCAGCCTTGGGCTATGGCGCTATAGTTCTATATANATAAATCCTTTCTAGGCAGCTTAATATATACTAGTAGCTATGTCCTAGTAGTTTATAGTTTCCTAGTAAAACACTAAGATACTACAACTACTAGGGAATGAGAAAATGGTAAGAAAAACTATAAGAAATCCTAACCCCTGTCNNTGTCCTTTTGCAATTTATTTCTATTCTTTTACTCTCTAATATCTTTTTAAGAGTCTAGTAGGAGTTGCCTCCTTCTAGAATCCTATCTGTTTTATTCTTCCATAGAATCTCNTTCGCGTACTAGTTTAGCAGCTTTAAGAGTCTCGCAGTCTTTACTATTAGCAAAGTGTTTTTCTTTACAATTAATGCAAAGAGGGNTNGTATGCTGGNAAGGCTTNCCTGTTNTTATACAGGTAGAACAGGAATGGTCTTTAGATAAATATGCAGCCGCACAGTATCTGCAGGCCCTAGTAGAGCACCTGTCTCCTATATGGCCAAATTTTTNGCAGCTCGTACACTACGTAGTAGGAGAGACTTCGAGGTATTTTACTACCTTAGTAGCTGTACCTGCAATTGATATCTCTTTTTGCTTAAGGATTTCTTGTCTTTTTTCTTCGTTCTCTATAGTAAAAACTATAGAGCCAAATCTGGTCTGTAGATTGTGTCTTTTTTCGCTAGATAAGATCCATCTAGGTAGTCCTTGTATCTTTATAGGATTAAAGGTCTCAATTTCTTCTTTTAGAAGCTTAGAGCCTCCTTCTCCTAGGAAAGGTAGGGTAGGAACCCTATGGGCTATAACTTGAACCTATGGTTCTAGTTTTTGTTCTCTTTAGAAGGTAAAGCAGTTATACTAGATCTCCTTATATTTAACTAGGAAATCTATATTATACTCCTCTGTAGTAGTAAGGAGAATATTTTGTTTTCCTCTAGTTCTAGCTATAGACACTAGTACTAGTTTTTCTACTTACAGTTTTGATGTAAATAGTTAATTAACTTTATTTCGTATCGAGAAGATATCTAAAGGTTGGTCCTTTTTGTCTGTAATTAGGACTAGCTTCCTTTTTTATAACTGCTTTTTCTTACTTCTAGTAGAAGTAGGAGGACTCCTACTAGAAGGAGGTGGTAGTGAGGAGGGTAGGGAGGACGAGGAAGGGAGGTTCTTCCTTAGTCTTTCTGCGTAAGTTTCCTTAGTAGGGGCTACCTCCTTACGGAGAGCCCTTACTTCTTCTACTAGCCCTTTTAGGACATCTTTTTCCTTTTCATTTCCTTTTATAAAGGGATTTTCTCCTACTAGGATACTCCTTGTATAGTCCTCTAGCTATTTAACTTGTTCTTTTTTTTCTTCTTCTTCTAGCCCTTTATATGCCTGGGTTAGGCTTTCTAAAGCTTTTTGTAGGTATTATTCTGGAGAAAGGGGAGGAAAAGGTATAGGTGTACTAGGCGTGCCATCCGTAGTAGTTATTGGTTTCTTTTTTGTAGGTTTTTGGTTTTCTTTTTTAGGAGAAGTTTGAGGATGTTCTCTTTTCTCTCCCTTCTTAGATAAGCTGGGAGGAGAAAGAAAAGAAGATGAAAATAGAAATCTATTATCATTTCTTTCTATAGGGGTTTCGCCTATAGACTCGTTGTCGTCACTTGTCTCTATAGGAGGTTTCTTTTTNGGCCTNGTAGGCCTTGGCATCTTNTAGGGGGAGTTTTCTAGTTTTTACTATCCTTATACCCTTTTTCCTTACTAATCCTACTAGAGGATTTCTGGGGAGATTAGGTTTAAAGGTAGTAGTNATACTAGACCCCTNGTATTNGTGGTGGTAGTAGTNGTAGTNGTTTTAGTGTTCCTGTCCGTGCCTCGCTTACAAGCTAGGACCACCCCTAAGAAGAATTTTCTGTTGGGGGAAAGGGGGTAAAACGACAATTAAATCTACCTATAGCTCGCTAAGCAGTAGGAATTGGGTCTTGAAAGTTAGAAAATCGATTGTTTTTGGTGGTAAGATGGGTATGCGTAAGTTTTGAAGTGCGGCGCTTCCTTTTGGTAAGGTTGCATGTGTGGTAACAGGTAAATATAGCAATATATAATCTATTAAATTAGGAGCCGTTTAAAACTGTTAAAATTATAACTTATCTTAAGAGCCTACTAAGTAGGGTACTCCTTAATCGTTAGCTGATCTAATTTGGGTAGACTACTATTCTAGAGCTCGCCGCTAACCCTATGCATATTATAGTCTTCCGTAAGGTAATCTAAAGCCATATACCTTCATTTTAACATAATTATAAGCTCCTAGTGGCGCTTCTGCTTTTTATAAAGCTAGCAGTAAAAGTACGTAGTTTTGCCATTTAAATCTTTTAGGAAGATATCCTATTTTATAAACGCCGTTTTAGCTAAAGCAGCTACTATTACCTCTTACTATAGCACAAGACTCTATATAAAGTTAGTGCTAGTAAAGTAACGTATAATATATATATAACTCACTAGGTTATTATAGGGGACTATAGCCTAGGCTAAGGGGTCTTCCTTAGGGTTAAGCGTTATTAGGCCGGTTAAAGTAGTCTTAAAGAGAATAGTAGGACGCTCTAGTCCGCCGGCGCTAAGTTTATAAGGGTCGCTCGCATACTATACGTATACTACTCGCTAGTATAGTATAGTAGTACTAGGGCCGCCTATAAGGCCTATAACCCGCAACTTTTACTACAATATAGGCAGTATAGTATTAAGAAGTGTCCTCTTACTACTATTTTTAAAGCCTTTAGCATAATCTAGGCGCCGGGATAGTATATTAGCGGGATTTACTTTACTTAGCTTATATTTAATCTTAAAGTTAAACTTAGCTAGTTTCTTAGCGTACCGGGCCTAGTAAGTAGATAAGCTCTTAGTAGTTATAAAATACTTAAGATTATTATAATTATAAAGTACGCGTGTTGCATACGTAGCGTATTTAAGGTAGTAGCGCTACGTCTTAAAGCATTACACTATAGCGAGTAGTTCCTTATTATGCGTATTATACTATACTTCTAGGTTAGTAAGCTTCTAACTATAATAGGCAATTAGGTACCAGTAGAGTTAATCTCCCTATCCTAAGGGCTGTAGAAGTATACTACTATAGATATAGTTAAAAGCGTTAGTAATTACCATTAAGGGTAAATTAGGGTTAAAGTGGCGAAGTAGTAAATCCTATATAAACGTAGCGCGTAGCTTATAGAATACCTACTACGCGTCGTTAGGCCAGGACTAAGGTTAATACTATTTAGTAGGCCTTTTTAACTTGCGCTTCTGCTTCTTCTCCCTATCTAATATTAGGTTGCAATGTGCCTATATAAAATATATATGTAGGGGGTATATAGTATCTAAATAGTTCTAGATAAATCACCTATAGAAATTAGCGAAGCTAAAAAAGACCTAGATATCCCTATAGAACTTAGGCTTAGGCCATTCCTTAATAGCTTTTACGCGGTTAAGGTTTATTATAATACCCCTAGGGGTAATAATAAAGCCTAGGAACTTAACGTTCTTAGTATAAAAGATATATTTTAATAGTTTAGCGTATAGGCCCTAAGCGCGGAGCTATTACAGTACCTACCTAATATACTTAACGTGCTTATCCTTATTATTTAAGTAGATAAGAATATTATCTAAGTAAACTATATAGATAGTATCTACTAGGGTTTTTAAAGCTTTATAAATATAGCTTTAGAACGTCGTAGGCGCGTTAGTAAGACTAAAGGGCATTACTAGGTACTTAAAGTAACTATAGCATATCTTAAATACGGTCTTTTATTTATCTCCCTTTTTAATATAAATTCTATAGTACGTATTATAAAGATCTAGCTTTATAAATATCTTCGCATAGCTAAGCCTATTAAAGAGTTCGCTAACTAGTAGTAGGGCGTACCGATTCTTAATTATAATCTTATTTAGGCGTCTATAGTTAACGGATAGCCGTACTATACTATCTACTTTCGGTATAAAGAGGATAGGCGCTCTAGCAGGCGACTTACTGGGCCCAATTTAGCCCTTTTTAAGAGCACTATCTAGGTACTCTTATAAGATCTATAACTCTTTCTATAAGAGGTTATAGAGGGGTATTTATAGTAGCGTCTTACCTTCTTTTAAGTCGATTGTATAGTCGTACTTAGAGTTCTGCGGTAGCATACTTGCTAGTTTATTAGAGAAGATATTAATTTCCTCCTTATATACCTCTAGCAGGCCGGGGGCTACGGAGGTTAAAGCGACTATTACGTAGTAGTGTACTTCCGGGAGTTAATAGAGAGAAGGGTATAGCCAATATATATTTTATAAGTATACTTACACTAAGAGTATATACAGCTCTACTATAGTATACTTAATAATTTTAGGGTTTTAATTACCTCCCCCTTATATATAGGTAATCTACACTAGCACTAGAGGGTCTCTATAGGTACTCGCTGCTAGTAACGGCAGGTTCTCTACTATGTTTATAACTGGTGTCTTTACGTCCAGAGGGTTTATATGGGTACTCGCTGCTAGTAACAATAGGTCCTCTATTATGTTTACAACCGGCGTAAAAAAGGAGTCTTCTGGCTATAGTAAATAGACTATTTCACTAGCCTTAATGTCTACTAGGAGAGCGTTAAGGGTGACTATCTAAAGGCGTCTAGGGTTTAAAGTACCCTAGATAAACTGTCTAGAATGGAAACTAATTAATAGATCTACTTCCGCGAGCTAATCCTATTTAAGAACTATATTATAACTATTAAATAAGCCGCCCTAAAAGGTCTGCGGGCTAATAGTATAAGGGGTACCTTAGGAGTCGCTAGTGGTAACCGTTAGATTATAAGTATCCTAAATTATTACCTAGTTGCTATTAAGGAAACGTGTAATAGGTTTATATATACATAACGCGGAGCGTATAGGTAGGTTAAACCTATAGACGACATCTTAATTAATAAGGTTAATTTGGCACCTATTATTATATAAAGTATATAGGCGGACTTCGCCCTAGGGCGTATCTATCGCAACGTATACTATAATACGTTTCTTCTCTCCCTCTATATTAGGCCCTAGTTACTATTAAGAGAGATACGCTATTAGGGCTTTAGGTTTTCCAAAGGCCGAGCTAATTTCTCTTTATTAGCCTGCTTTTAGTATTTCTTATAGTAGCCGCCTACGGTCCTTTAACTTACGTGCATAGCACTAACGTCTAGGGAGTCCCCTAAGCCGTCCGGCTTTTAGGTAATCTCCCTAGAAATTTACTTAAAGCGTTGCCCCTTTTAGGTTTTATTCCCTAAACCTAACTTTACGGAGCCTATACTACGACCACGCTTTATACGCGATAATTTGCTACTACTACTTACGCAATCTTCTGCAAGCTTTACAGTATTAAGTAATTACTCTATACGGCGGATTTTATTAAAAAGGTCCTTAGTGGTTTTTATTTATTAGGCGAGGTTCTATTAAAAGAGCTCTGCTTATAGGTAGGCTAGGAGATATAAGAACTAAAAGTTTACCTATTATTTAGGATTAATAAAAGGGGTATATAAGAAGAGGTCCTCTAAGCTATATATATAGGCTAGGAAGACGTTAAACCTCTAGTTCTCCTTTATAATAGCCGTATAGTATATTATAGCGTTATTAAAGCATCTTACTATAGGGTCTCTAATCTAGTCTTAGACTATAGTCTTAAACTTATCCTATAGTAAAGGACCCTTATCCTTAATACCTAACTAGCAATAAACTAGTTAGGCAATTATCTTTTTTTTATAAGAGCTTTAATGGCCTAGCGCGTGCGTCGCTTATAGTTATAGTTAGCGTTATTAACCTTAAATTAGTTCTTAACTACAGCAATCTACCGGTTAAAATGCTATTAAGTAGTACCGCTAATATTGGGTAGTGACTTCTTAACTAGGGCGTTAAGATTTGTTTAGTATATGCGTTTGCTACGTAACTTATACTCTTTACTAAAGAGGCGATAGAAGGGCTTTATTAAATTAATAATACTCTATAAGTTGGCTATTTTCTTAGCCAGCTTATCTAGCTCCTTTATATTAGCGGTATTAGGTAGGACGCTAGTAACCTTACTAAGCTCCTATTAAGCCTAGGTATATAAGTTAAACTAGTCTTTAGCATTTATAGATATCTAATCATTTTAAGGTTTAGGAGGTGACTTAGATGCTACTAGTGTGCTTTTAGCGGTTTTATCTACACTAGATCCTAAGGCGTTCTGCGGTTATATCGCTAGCGTATTACTGTCGGGTATAGGTATTAGTTTTCTTTTTAGAGGCATTATAGAAAAATTAAACTGGCTATCCTCCTAAGGGGATTGGTAAGAATTTGTATATAAGGTAAGAATATAGATAGGGAGTCCAATGATAGAATAATAAGTATATTATATAGACAGAGACAAATCCTTAAGGGAAAAGGAGGAGTCTGTGTGCGAGGTAGGAAGAGTTTTCCCTAGGTATGTATAGCGCACGTACCTTACGGGCGAGTCACCCTTAGGTTGCCCTAGGGTCGCCCGTACCTTACGGCTATATAACTATCTACTTAGGTTTTACCTAATAGAAGCTTAATATAAGATACCTAAATCCCTTTTAAATTAAGGAATAAATTGGTAAGTTAGCCTACCGTCTTTAGCTACCCCTATTTATAGCTTATATATATCTAGTGTTTTATATAAACCTACTAGAGCTATAGTATAGACTACCGCCGGAAAAGAACTTTCGTCTAGGCCTAATTAAACACCTTAAAGGTAGTAGGCGAGTAGTATAAGGTTAAAGCTATACTATACTATAAGTCCATTAAGAATAAGCTTTAATATAAAGGTAAATAGCTAGGCTAGCCTGCTAAGGACTTAATATAGGAACCAGAGGATTACCTTAATTATTATAAAGATATTCTAAAAGAATATTAGGACTAAGGTTTATAAATTATAAATTGCAGAAAGCGTTCTAATACTATAGTATTATTATAACCTATAAAGAAAGCTCGCAAAAAGAGTAAATAGGTTAAATTAGATATGGAATAGATAGGCTCTAAAAACTATAAGGATTAGGGCTACGGCCTAAAGCAGGATAGGTTCTTAGCCTTTTTACATATATAGCATAGAGTTAATAGGGCATTTTGCTAGAATTGCATTCCTATTTATTAATATATACTAGGAATATTGTTTTTAGGGTTTCTAAACCCTTTTTAAAAGTCTTTTAAGGCCTTTCTAAGCACTTTAATTAAGGTCCTTAATTACTACTATATATAAGAACAAATCCCAAACGCCTAATCTAAAAAGCTACTATGCCTTACCCTTAGAAGCAGGATCAGTATCTATTGGGTCACTAAGTGATGGCTAATAAGAATAGGATTTAGACCCCTTAGAAGGGGTATAAGTAGGTATAAAAATAGGGGTAGGATAATAAGGTGTAGCTAGAGCAGAGATTTGCAAACGCTTAATACTAATATTAGGTCTAAACTAATACCAATAAAGCTCTTACGATATAAGCTTATAGTTAATAAAGATACGCTTAAGCCTAGAATAAATAGAAATGTTAGCTAGCTGGTATAGTCTAGAACTACTAAGACCTTGCTATAATAACTGTTAGTTACCTATCCGCTAGGTACCTAAAGGGTAACCTACCTAATACCGCATTATATTATGCTTTTTTAAAACTTAATACGTATACGCGAACTCCTTTCTATAGTAGACAGCAACCTTCTTTATATTACCTCTATCCTACACCCTATCCTTAGTATACTAACCTTACCCTTATATTAGGCGTTACTAGCTAGCTTACTAGGAATTATAGGCGGTATAGATAGCTATAGTATAGTCTTAAAGTTAACTAAAATATTTAGTATTAGTGCTAAAATAAGACAAAGCCTAGGTAATGTAGTAGTTAAGGACATTAAAGGATTGTCGCCACTTAGGCCTAGGCTATTTGTAAGGGATATTATTATGGATACCTTAGGTTGCCCTTAGGACAACCCCCGGACGCCCCTTAGATGGTCACCAGTTACATGCCGGAGGCACGTACCCGTAGTATATAGTCTCTACGATCCTAGAGGCCTTACCTCCTTAAGGATTTGTCTCTCTTACTAATCTATCCTATTCCACAATCGTGTCCTTATAGCCCCCTGTCTATAAGATCCCCTCACATTTAAATCCTTCCTACTTTTTTTTGGAAGGGCAGTCGGCTTTAAAAACCAGATTATTTATTTATATCTTTTATTTACAACTACTATCCTCCCTTAAAATCTCGCGACGACCTAAATAGAAACTCCATAGATACCTTATAGAAAGCCGTCGCGTAAAGGCAGGAAGGTCCCTCTAATAGTAAGAGATTGCGATAATATAACCCTCTAGGCAAGACGGCCGAATAAGCCCTAATACCTAGATGCTCTAGGAGCTTAAAGACTTTCGCATACCTACGGTCACCGCTAAAGAAAACGTAGACACCCTCTATAACGGTCGCAACGCTACCGGAAAGCAACCGGAACCCCTCCGGCCCTACCCAGGCCAATTAGAAGATTAAGCGCTAGAGGCAACCCTAAAATCTTCCCCTAAGCCAGAAATACTAGAGGAATACACTAATATATCTAACTAGGGACCCAACTGGAACCCTCCCGGAAGACTACCGGCCTATAATTGGTATAGTAGCGGTGCATAGACTGCTTATAAGCTAAGCGGGCCTACCCCTTTAGGAAACTAAACCTAAACACTAACTTAAGACCTAAGGCTTATTGGGAAACCTATACTAGCCACTAGTACTAATACTACCTCTATAGTAGGAGCTTCCCTAGGCCTAAGTTTAGAAAGTCAAAAGCCCTATACCAATCTCCTTTAAGATGGATATTAGAAAGCTATCGCAAGACTCTTAGAAGCTATATAGGAGGAAGCTACTAATAAATATATTAAAACCCTCTAAGGGCAAATCTAGATCTATTAGGGTTTAATCTAAACTAGGTAAATTCTTTTATAACCTAGTTAAGGCTAAGGGCTTTCTAGGGGCTACCTAATATCTACCTAAGGAGGTATAGAAGACTTAGAGAGGCACCTATATAATAAATGGAAAAAGGATATAGACTAACTGGCCAAGGCCTTCGGTAGTTTAGAACTTCGTTATAGACCTAACGCCCAATAGCTGGACGATTGGGTTCGCGAGGTAGACAACTTCTTTAAGATACTAATAATACGAGATAATACCAAAGAGCGTATACGCTAGATTATTAGTAAGATTAAAGACTAATTGCTAAACTAGATCGCGCTTAATTAACTTAATAAAGAGTAAATTATAATATGGCTATAGCTATAGACCTTCCTAAAGGGTTAGACCTAAGATCCGTATATTATACAATACGACAATATAGAACAATTCTAAAATAGTACGTAGCTGGACCGTTAAAACTTCCACTAGTTTATAAACTTTATAGAAACTCATGCTTAATAGATAAATTTAGAGCCCTTTAAAAATAAGGACGGCAGCATCCGTAAGAAGGAGAAGATTGGATTTATCTAGGCTAAAATTAAGCTAGCAATTTGTAACGAAATAAAGCGCGTAGGAGCCCTACCGTAGATTACCGTATATACGGATTTTAAACGAGCGGTTCTAAACGCTAAAAATGCGGTAAGAAACCAGACCTCTTCTGGTAGGAAACTGGGGGGTCACTAAAAGCGCGGGCACTCTAGTAGTAATATAGGGCAGACCCAACCTTTAAAGAAGCCGTTCTTAAAGAGAACTTTAAAAGGGTTAAAGTTAGGAACCTTAAATAACGGGAAAGACTCCTAGGGTTAACCTAATACCTATCTAGCACCTTTATAGGAACACTTTAAGAAGTTAAGAGAAAACTCTAGAGGTAGATTCTATTAGAAAAATAAGTAGGGCAATAACCGCACTAACAATCTAAAAAAAGAAAAGCCCTAGTCGCGGACCTCTTTTGGCTATAACTAGGGCAAGATACAGAAGGAGAGACTCTCTGTATTGCTATTAAGCTAGAAATAACACTTCCTATAGGTAAGGTATAATAGTTCTAAGCACTATACGACAGCGGCGCCGAAATCAATCTTATATAATATAATTTAGTAAAAGAGTATAAACTTATCTTATTGCAAAGGTGGCGGAAACCTATTGCAGGCTTCCTAGATAAGTATTGGATTAAGCTATATAGTGCCTATAAGCTTATAGTGTTAGTAGCCAATATGCATAACCGCACTAAGGTAGTCGGCCCGCAACCCTTCTAGGCGGCTAACTTTGTAGGTTACAACCTTATCCTTAAATACCCTTAGCTTACGGAAGTAGATCCTAAAATACGCTTTAAAACTAGAGCCTTTAAATAGTAGAACGATAAAGATTTAGAAGGGCGTATATTACTAATAAGCCTAAAGAACATTCTAGAGAATATAGCCCTAGGTAAAACAGTATACGCTCTATACCTAAAGGAGTATTAAATCCAACCCCTATTTAATAGTAAGATGGGTATAAAGCCTAGTATAGGTAATAACCCCTTTATAACGGAGACCCTATAGGGAACTACTAGATAGGTCGCGGAGATATTATAGGGAGGCGGCGATCTTAAGGATCTTATAAGATACTTTAACCGCTATAGGTTACTCTGGCTTAAGTAATATACAGAGAGTATACTACGGCACCTTAAACGCTGCGTTAAGGAGTTCCCTACTCTCTACTAGCTACTATATAAAACGGTTTAACGTACGGTAGCAACCATATACGAGCAACTACTATAGCGCATAACACTGCCCGTAAGTATCCTAAGGGAGCTTTAAGACCTACCCGATAATAATATGGAGGATAAACGCAACCCTAATTTGTTAAATATTTTAGTAGGCCTAAGGGACTTACTAAGGGTATTTTTAGGTAAGAGAGCTAAAGTCCTACCGTAGAACTCGGAGTACGATTATATAATTAATTTAGAAGAAGGTAAGTAACCGCTAAACCTTTCTATCTATAACCTCTCGCGTAAAGAGCTTAAAATCCTATAAGAGTACCTTAATAGCTTACTAGAAAAGGGATAGATCCGGCCTAGTAAGTTGCTATTAGGCGCGCTAATCCTCTTCGTCCCAAAACTAGATAAAACCATAAGGCTATATATAGACTATTACGGTCTTAATAAGATTATAATTAAGAACCGTTACCTACTACTACTAGTTAGTGAAATGCTGGATTAACTATCTAGGGCGAAGATCTTTACGAAGTTAGATTTATAAAACGCCTATTATAGGCTCCATATTAAAGAAGGGGATAAGTAAAAGACTGCTTTTAAGACCTAATACGGCTACTTTAAGTATCTAGTAATGCCTTTCGGGCTAGCCAATGCGCCTATAATATTCCAATTATATATTTATAGAGCCTTAGGGGGACTAGTTGACCATATATACGTTATCTATTTAGATAACATCTTAATCTACTTAAAAGACGAGGATTAATATAAGTAACACGTCCGCGAAGTACTAAAACGTTTAAATAATTAGGGCCTCTACGCTAAGGCGTTAAAGTATATCTTTAATACTAAGCAGGTTAAGTTCCTAGGTTATATTGTAATGCCTATAGGTATAGTTATAGACCTAGTACGGGTGCAGATAATCTAGGAGTGGCCGGAGCTAGAGAGCTACTAGGATATTTAAGTGTTCCTAGGCTTTACCAATTTCTATAGGCGCTTTATCTATAACTATTTAGACGTCGCCCGATACCTATTTAACTATATTATAAAAGCTTCCTAAAACCTAACCCAAGGAGCAAAAAGCTTAAAGGCAGTAAAGAAGAAAACTAAAAAGGGACCAACTAAATAGTATAAGCTATAATTATAGCCCAGAAAGGTTTAGGAGGCCTTCCAGAAACTTCACGCAAAGTTTACAAAAGCTCTATTACTGCGGCATTTCGACCTAGATTAGCCATTAATAATAATTACTAATATATCGAATTTTGCCCTCGCCGGTATCCTACTATAACCCAATAGGCATTCGGACGCTACCCAGCTCCATTAAAGACTAGTAGCATTTTATAGTAGAAAATTCTAGGGACCTAAAGTTAGGTATTATACCTATAATAAGGAACTGCTAGCTATAGTTAACTGCTTTAAACAGTGGCGATACTACCTTAAGCACGCAAGCTATACCACTCGTATACTTTTAGATTACCATAATCTACGCTACTTTATAATTATAAAAAAGCTTATACCTTAATAAGCTAGATAGGCAGAGGAGCTCGCGTAATTTAATTTTAAGATTAAATATAAGCTAAGGAAAAACAACCCTACTAATAGACCGTCACGACGGCTAGATTATACCAAAGGCTTTAAAATAGGAGAAGAAAAATAAATAATAGATATCTTACTCCCTATATTATAGAACAAGCTCCAGGTATAGAATGCTCAAGCACCTATAACTCTATATATTAAGTCTTAGGCGGTGCAAGCCCTATTAGTTTCTACTAATGTTCCGGCTAATACCCGGTCCGTTACTAATAAGGGTCTAAATATACCTAGACAGGATATCCCTAATATATTCTCAGAACCTAGTATTACACCATCTCTAATTACTAAGCTATTCCCTTAAATAAATAGTAAAGCCATAGAGCAATTGGAACTCGGAGCCCTATAACAACCAAAGGACTTTAACCTTATAGCGGCCTTCCTAACGCACGCGTATTGAAGAGTTGTAAGATCTATAGTACCATCTAGTTTTATACTTAGAGCAGTACGGGACAAAATAGCTTTTACCTAGGAACCATCTAAAAGTTTAACAGATTTTATCCGTAAGGTATAATAGAGGGACGCTTTCTATACTATCCTTAATACAAAAGTAGACCGGAAATGTAATAGAAAGGAAGCTGCTAGGCGCCACTATTAGGAACTAAACCCAATAGGCCTACTACGTAGAGGTAGTAAGGTTTAGGTACTATAAAAAGCAAATCTATAATAGAAGATTCTTATAAAGAATTATAATAATCCCCTAGGCGGCCACTATAGTTAAGTAAAGATAGTGAAATTACTTTAGCGCAAATACTATTAGCTAAGGCTTAATTAGGAAGTAAAGGAGTATATTAGCTATTATAAGAAGTGTTAAGTATATAAGATCCGCAGGTATAAGCTATAGGGTCTACTTAAATCAGTTCCCCCCGCTAGTAAGCTATAGCGATATTACGCCATAGACTTTATTACGGATCTCCCGCTATCTAAAGATAGCCAAGGATGAACATATGATTTAGTCCTTATACTTATTAATAGGTTTTTAAAGTACGTCTAATACCTTCCTGTTAACAAGACGATTAATATATAAGAGCTTACTAACCTAATCAAGGAGAAATGCTTTCTTAAAGTAGATTAGCCACACTCTATTATTACTAATAGGGGCAGCGTCTTTATAAGCCAATACTAGTCAGACTTATACTTCTATTTAAAGATAGACCACCAGTATAGTACGGCTTTCTACCTATAGACGGATGGGTAAACGGAACGCCAGAACTAGGAACTGGAGTCTTACCTATAGATATATTTAAACTACTAGTAAGATAACTAGTGCGAGCTACTTCTATACGCGGAGTACGCTTATAATTTAAAGCAATATGTATTATATAAGTATGCACTAATCCAGATTGCCTATAGCGTTTAACTATTTGGGTTTAACGGTATACCCAATAATCACTAGCTAAGGCCGTATAATTAGTTATAGGATCCTACTAGGAAGTTAAAGGACATTTACCGGAGAGTATAAGGATACCTCTAGGAATAGGAGGAGTAATAAAAGTATGCAAAGTAGAGCCTATAAGATGCCTAAAAACAGTAAAGACTTTAGTATAACCGCAAGCACCAGAACAAGCATTTCAGAGTAGGCGATAAGGTTCTATTATATTTAACAAATATTAAGACCCGTTAACTATTAAAGAAACTTAATATAAGATACCTAGGTCCCTTCTAAGTTAAGGAACAAATTAGTAAGCTAGCCTATTATCTCCAGCTACCCCTATCTATAGCCTATATGCATCTAGTGTTTCATATAAACCTACTAGAGCCATAGCATAGACTACTACTAGAAAAGAACTTCCGTCTAGGCCCAATTAAACACCCTAAAGTAGTAGGCGAGCGGTACGAGGTTAAAGCTATACTATACTATAAGTCTGTTAAAAACAAGCTTTAATTTAAAGTTAAATAGCTAGGCTAGCCCGCTAAGGACTTTATATAGGAACCAGAGGATCACCTTAATTATTACAAAGATATTTTAAAAGAATATTGGGACCAAGGTCCACAATCTACAAGTTATAAAAAGCGCTCTAATACTATGGTGTCATCGCGACCTATAAAGAAAGCTCGTAAAAAGAGTAAACAGGTCAAATCGAATATAAAACGGATAGGCTCTAGAAACTATAGGGATAGGGCTACAGCCCAAGGCAGGACAGGTCTTTAGCCTTTTTACGTACATAGCATAGAGTTAATAGGGTATTTTACTAGAATTGCATTCCCATTCATTAATCTATACTAGGAACATTATTTTTAGGGCTTCTAAGCCCTTTCCAAAAGCCTTATAAGGCCTTCCCGAGCACCTAATCAAGGTCCTTAATTGCTACTATATATAAGAACGAATCCCAAAAGTCTAAACTATAAATGCCCAATCTAAAAAGCCACTACGCCTTATTATCATCAGGAGTAGAATCAGTGTCCATCGGGCCACTAAGTAATAGCTAATAAGAATAGGATCTAGATGCCTTAGTAGGCGTACAAGTAGGTATAAAAATAGGGGTAGGATAATAAGGTATAGCTAGAGTAGAGACTCTTAAACGCTTAACACCAATATTAGGTCCAAACCAATACTAACAAAGCTCTTACGGCGTAAGCTTATAGTTAATAAAAACACGCTTAAGCCCAGAATAAATAGAGACGTTAGCTGGCTGGTATAATCCAGAACCACCAAGACCTTGCTACGGCAACTATTAGTCACTTATCCGGTAGGTATCCGAAGGGTAACCTACCTAATAACGTATTATATTATGCTTTTTCGAAACTTAACACGTATGCGCGAACTCCTTCCTATAGTAGACAGCAACCTTCTTCTTATTACCCCCATCCCTCACCCTATCCTTAGTATACCAACCTTACTCTTGCATTAGGCGTTACTAGCTAGCTTACTAAGAATTATAGGCAGTATAGATGGCTATAGCATAGTCTTAAATTCGGCCAAGTTATTTAGCATTTACGCTAGAATAAGAGAGAGCCCGGGCAATATAGTAGTTAAGGATATTAAAGGAACGTCGCCACTTAGGCCCAGGCTATTAAAGCTTAAAGTTAGTAATAGAAATCTATTAAGAATAGAAAAGCTCACCTTAACGCAACTGCCGCTCTTAGTACGTATGCATTAATTATAAGGACTAAAGGTATTAGATCTAACGCAGTATATCTTATTACAAGCCTCCAGAATCCTATCATTAGATTTTTAGTATTTTAAAAATATATAGGCAAAATTATTTAAGTAGGACCAGCACCAGTTGCAAGTTAGCGGAGGTTAGGGTTCTATATATAAAGGTAGGGCTAGGATACGCTATAGAATCTACTTAAAAAAAGTAGTTAGCAGGAGAACAAAGAGGCATATTAAATTATTAATGGAAAAGAAGAAAATCTTAATAATATATCGAAGATACGTCCAAAATTGGACGAAGGTTAATAATAGGAAAGTAAGGTATTAAGAAAAAGGAGCAGCTCGATAAGCAAAGGCGTCCTTATACTTTACCGTCTAATACCCTTCTAGTAAATAGCCGCAACCTTACCAATATAACTCCGTTACAATAGCGCTATTTAAAAGGAAGGAAACACGCGTATAAGTTATTTAACTATTACTTCCTTATAAAAACTAACTACGCGGCTGGGGGAAGGCAATTAAGACGTTAAATTAAAGACGTATATAGGTTAAATTAGACCTAAAACAATACTACAGTATTAAAGAATAACGTTATAGACGTTTTTAACAATCGCATAATAGCTACAATTGCTATCGCGAAATGTCCCTATTTGCTAGGTAGTAGAGCTACGCCAAATATACAGTATAGGACCACTATATTTAAAAGCATATACACCAAATCTTAAGAGATAAGTCTCTTTAACTAACTAATTAATACCTTAACTATATCTAATAGCCTAAAGGCAAATATGGGAGCAATGCGTCAGTGACGCAGAGGATTATAAGAAAAGGATTATAAGAAAGAATTATAAACCACATCTTAGTAGTTAAAGATGACGGCAAGCCAAGGCTCTATATATTAAATCCTATACTAAAAGGTTCTACGGAACTATACTAGAACACTAAATTGCCTATAATACTTATAATTAATTATAGACCGGCATAAAGGCTTAAAAGCAGAGTTATATAAAAATCCCTATATTAGCCTAGGTAGTCACCGGCATACTTCTAGTAGGCTTCTAATAGGTCTCCTAGCAATCCTTACGTCTTTTCTCTAGTTATGTTTTTTCCTTATTAAGGTTTTTCAGGAGTTTAAAGTAGGGGTTAGATAGATAGATAATATACAGCGGCATACCAACACCTCTCTAATATTTCTCCGAACCTCTTCCGGGACGAGCCCTTATAATCTCCCTACTATAAGGTAATGGCGATTAGGGGCCAACCGTAAGAAGGGGGGGGGCAATATAAGGGATATTATTGCGGATACCTTAGGTTGCCCTTAGGACAACCCCTGGATGCCCCTTAGATAGTCGCCGGTTACGTACTAGAGGCACGTACCCGTAGTATATAGTCTCTACAATCCCAGAGGCCTTACCTTCTTAAGGATTCGTCTCTCTTACCAATCTATCCTATTCCACAATCGTGTCCTTATAGCCCCCTGTCTATAAGATCCCCTCACACTATTAAAGCTTAAAGTTAGTAATGGAAATCTATTAAGGATAGAAAAGCTTACCTTAACGCAACTACCACTCTTAGTATATATATATCGATTATAAGGACTAAAGGTATTAGATTTAACGCAGTGCGTCTTATTATAAGCCTTTAGAATCCTATTATTAGATTTCTGGTCTTTTAAAGACGTATAGGTAAAATTATTTAGGTAAGACTAGTACTAGTTATAGGTTAGTGGGGGTTAGGGTTTTATATATAAAGGTAGGGCTAGAATACGCTATAGAATTTACTTAAAAGAGTAATTAGTAGGAGAATAAAGAGGCATATTAAACTGATAATAAAAAATAAAAAATTTAATAATATATTAAAGGTACGTCTAAATTGGATAAAGGTTAATAATGGGAAGTAAGGTATTAAGGAAAAGGATTAAGCTTAATAAGTAAAGTGTCTTTATACTTTACCATCTAATACCCTTTTAGTAAATAGTTATAACCTTACTAATATAACTCTATTATAATAGCGCTATCTAGCTATTACTTTCTTATAAAAACTAAGTACACGGCTGGGGGAAGGTAATTAAGACGTTAATTAAAGACGTATATAGGTTTAATTATACCTAAAAAAATACTATAGTATTAAAGATTAACGTTATAGACGTTTTTAACAATTGTATAATAGCTACAATTGCTATCGCGAAATGTCCCTATTTGCTAGGTAGTAAAGCTACGCCAAATATATAGTATAGGACCACCAGATTTAAAAATATATATACTAAATCTTAAGAGATAGGTCTCTTTAAATAACTAATTAATACCTTAACCGTATCTAATAGCCTAAGGGCAAATGTAAAAGCAATATATTAGTAACGTAGAGGATTATAAGAAAAGAATTATAAGAAAGGATTATAGACTATATTTTAGCAGTTAAAGATAACGGCAAGCTAAGGCTCTATACGTTAAACCCTATACTAAAAGGTTCTGCGGAACTATATTAGAACACTAAATTGCCTATAATACTTATAATTAATTACAAACTAGTATAAAGGCTTGGAAGTAGAGTTGTATAAAAATCCCTATATTAGCCTAGGTAGTTACTAGTATACTTTTAATAGACTTCTAATAGGTCTCCTAGTAATCCTTATATTTTTTCTCTAGTTATATTTTTTCCTTATTAAAGCTTTTTTAGGAGTTTAAAGCAGGGGTTAAATAGATAGATAGATAATATATAGCGGCATACCGATACCTCTTTAATATCTTTCCGAACCCCTTCCGGAACGAGCCCTTATAATCTTCTAACCGCAAGGTAATAGCGATTAGGGGCCGACCGTAAGAAGGGGGGGAGGGGGGGGGCAATATAAGGGATATTATTGCGGACACCTTAGGTTGCCCTTAGGACAATCCCTAGACGCCCCTCAGATGGTCGCCGGTTATATACTAGAGGCATATACCCATAGTATATAGTCTCCACGATCCTAAAGGCCTTACCTTCTTAAGGATTTATCTCTCTTACTAATCTATTCTATTCTATAATCGTGCCTTATAGCCTTTTATTATAAAGCCCCCTTATAATAAGGCGCTATTAGGGGCTTCTAGTTCTAGTTTATAACTTTATATAAACGCCTCCAAACCCTATACTATTAGGGCTATTTAAAAGCTAAGTTACCTATTTACCTTATCTTAACCTTAGGCTAGGCTTGTCAGTTATTAAGGCAATAGGAAGTTATATTAAGGCGTATAATAGGGCATAAGTAAAGCCATGCAACTAGATATATATTATTATATAAAGTAATACTTAACCGGCTACCTCTATATCGCTATCTCGGAATAATTAAAAGAAAAGGATTAATACTAGCCCTTATTATTTAATATAACCCTTTTATAGAGGTATAGTAAAACGGGGTATAGATAGGAAAGGATTATGCTCCTATATAACGAAGCCTTATAGGAAATACTACGATAGACTTGTTAATGGGCTAGGTATATAGGTATAGAATAGTTAAATAATAATAACAACTAGTAGAGTGGTTGCCTGATAGATTAACTCTAATTATATTCTAAGAATTACTATAAGGAAGGAACTATCTAGGTAGGGACTGTAGTCCTTTAATTACACCACTGTACTCTTATAAAATCCTTCTTATACGTAATATACGTAAGATACGCATTATACGTATATTCCCTTTATATACTTTACACACTGCGTATAATATTATATAATTTACTTACTATTCCTTATTATATAGTTCCACCGGCTCTATTCTAGACTGTGCTTATATTAACTAACTAGCTTTTTTTAACTTCTCTCTAAGTAGTTATAATATTATACTTAAAGCGTCTGTAACACTATCTCCCTCCTCTTTATTTTTGTCCTTAAAGATTTCTAGTTTTTTAAGTTATTTATTAGAGGTATAATATCTATCTAATTAATTTGGTTAATATTATTACTTATTATACCTAAAGCATCTCCTTCTTTATAAGCGTAACGTTATGCTTACACTATTACTACTATATTATTACTTAGTAAGATTATACCGTCTCTATATTCTTATTATGCGAAAGAGGGGTTGGTTTATATTGCATTAGTAAGCCCTTCCTTGCGGTAACTGTCCTCTTACTTAGAGTATACTAAAGCGAATATTCGCTCTTCTTATAATATTTATTCTTCTTTTAACGCTAAGTATACGCGTCCTATTACTCTTAATAGTCTTTAAGTTCCCTAGTTAATTTATCTTAGCATTAGGATTTTTTTTTTGGGCGCGTTATTGCAGCCGAAAATTGGGGTCTGCTTAACTTGCTTAAGTCGCAATTTTAGCAATTTACGGCGATTTGCAGCGATTTACAGGCTACTTTATATAAATTGCTAAAATTGCAACTTAAGCAACTTAGGCAGACCCTAATTTTTGGCTGTAATAAAAATGCAATAAAAATGTAACAAAAATACCATAAAACTGCATAAAGCGCTACACAAAGCTCCACACGAAGCTCTATATGAAGCTCCACACGAAGCTCTACACGAAGCTTTACACGAGGTTCTACACAAGGCTCTACATAAAGCTCTACGTATAGAGGCTCTACACAAAGCTCTACACGAAGCTCTACACAAAGCTCTACACGAAGCTCTACACGAAGCTCTGCACAAAGCTCTGCACAAAGCTCTGCACGAAGCTCTGCACGAAGCTTTACACGAAGCTCTACACGAAGCTCTGCACGAAGCTCTACACAAAGCTTTGCACGAGGCTCTACACGAGGCTCTATACAAAGCTTTACGTACAGAGGCTTTGCACAAGGCTCTACACGAAGCTCTACACGAGGCTCTACACGAAGCTCTACACGAAGCTCTATACGAAGCTCTGCACGAAGCTCTGCACGAAGCTCTGCACGAAGCTCTACACAAAGCTCTGCACGAAGCTCTGCACGAAGCTCTGCACAAAGCTCTACACGAAGCTCTACACAAAGCTCTACACGAAGCTCTATACGAAGCTCTACACGAAGCTTTGCACGAGGCTCTACACGAGGCTCTACACAAAGCTCTACATATAGAGGCTCTACACGAGGCTCTGCACGAAGCTCTACACAAAGCTCTACATAAGGCTCTGCACGAAGCTCTACACAAAGCTCTACGTACAGAGGCTCTGCACAAAGCTCTACACGAAGCTCTACACAAAGCTCTACACGAAGCTCTATATAAAGCTCTGCGCGAAGCTCTACACAAAGCTTTGCACGAGGCTCTACACAAGGCTCTACACAAAGCTCTGCGTACAGAGGCTCTGCACGAGGCTCTACACAAAGTTCTGCACGAAGCTCTACACGAAGCTCTACACGAAGCTCTACACGAAGCTCTACACGAAGCTTTGCACGAGGCTCTATATGAGGCTTTACACGAAGCTCTGCGTACAGAGGCTCGCACGAGGCTCTGTACGAAGCTCTACACGAAGCTCTACACAAAGCTTTACACGATGCTCTACACGAAGCTCTACGTACANAGGCTCTACATAAAGCTCTACACGAAGCTCTGCACAAAGCTCTGCACAAAGCTCTGCACGAAGCTCTGCACGAAGCTTTACACGAAGCTTTACACGAGGCTCTACACGAGGCTCTATACAAAGCTCTACGTACAGAGGCTCTGCACGAGGCTCTACACGAAGCTCTGTACAAAGCTCTGCACAAAGCTCTACATAAAGCTCTACACGAAGCTCTACACAAAGCTCTACACAAAGCTTTACACAAGGCTCTACACGAGGCTCTACACAAAGCTCTGCATATAGAGGCTCTACACGAGGCTCTGCACAAAGCTCTACACAAAGCTCTACACAAAGCTCTACACAAGGCTCTGCACGAAGCTCTACACAAAGCTCTACGTACAGAGGCTCTACACGAAGCTCTACACAAAGCTCTGCACAAAGCTCTATATAAAGCTCTATACAAAGCTCTACATAAAGCTCTACAAAGCTCTACACAAAGCTCTACATATAGAGGCTCTACACGAGGCTTTGCGCGAAGCTCTACACGAGGCTCTGCGCAAAGCCCTGCATATAGAGGCTTTATACGAAGCTCTACACAAAGCCTTTGTGTGTGCGCGCAATACACTACTATTAGGTCCCTACTATATTCCCAATAGCCTCTATACGTGCCTCTGCTAAGTATACCCCCTATATACACCTAGGTAGCCACCTCATTTTTTACCCTTCCTTATATCCTCCCTACCTAGGAAGACACTAGAATGATAGCTAGCAGACAACCGTCGCCGGAGCCAGACAACCGTCGCTAGAGCTAGACGACCGTCAGAGCTAGACGACCGTCGTCAGAGCTAGACAACCATCGCCAGAGCTAGACGACCGTCAGAGCCAGACGACCGTCATCAGAGCTAGACGACCGTCGCCGCAGCCAGATGACCGTCACCAGAGCTGGACGACCGTCGTCAGAGCTAGACGGCCGTCGCCAGAGCCAGATAACCGTCGCCAGAGCTAGACGACCGTTAGAGCCAGACGACCGTCGTTATCGCCACACGACCGTCGCCAGAGCCACACGACAACCGTTCAAACGACTAGCCAGCGAACACGATAAACGATTCGATCGATCAATTAAATTAAGGTAATATAGATAGGTAGGCACAGACAGGTAGGCATAGATAGGTAAGTATAGACGGGTAGGTATAGACGGACGGACAAATAGATAGATAGATAGGTAGGCAAGCAGGCAGGTAGGTAGGCAGGTAGGTAGGTAGGCAGGTAGGCAGGTAGGTAGGTAGGCAGGTAGGTAGGTAGGCAGGTAGGTAGGCAGGCAGGTAGATAGGTAGGTAGGCAGGCAGGTAGGCAGGCAGGTAGGTAGGTAGATAATTTAAAGCCTCTGCGANAGGCTTCCCCCTTAACGCCTAAAGTAGATAGCTCTACATTGTATATAGTTATAATATAAATATATTTAAAAGTATATTATAGAAATCTATAGGAATATATAATAATTTAGTTATTATATAATATAATTATAATTTATAGTTATAATTTATATAGTTACAATTTATATAGTTTTTATAATTTATACAGTTTTTATAATTTATACGGTTTTTACAATTTATACAGTTTTTATAATTTGTATAGTTTTTATAATTTATATAGTTTGCGAGCTATTTATTTATAGGGTAGCGTTTTACTGGCATTAGTTTAGTAGTTAAGCGTTTTACTATAATTTACTAGTAAAAGCTGTAAATTTGTTACTATCTAAATAAGTTTGAACGGGTATTTATAGACGCAATCACGTGAGCTAAGCGAGCTCAGGAAACCCCTTAAATTCTACCTCTTTATGTACAATTAGAAGAACAAGTCACCATCCAAACAAGCATACGATACTACATGTATTTCGTGCCCGTGGATACGACTCACTCGTGCTATTAAGTTAGTACGAACACTGATCAGTGAGCGCGCACAGATCAGGAGATACGCACTTGCTTGGAAGACGTTTACGCTCCACCTTGCAAAGGCCCTATCTCAGTTGAACAGAATCAAAGTACTCTAGATTTGGAAGACGTCTAACGCTCCACCTTATCTAGAAATACCTCGAATCTAAATCAGCAATCACTCAACACCTCCCCCCGAGCGATACTCGACAGCGACCACCCGTTCAGACTCCTAGTACGACCTACTGGAAGGTCGGAAGTCGGGGATTACGGACTATCACCAACTCTGTATACTTATTCAAGTCTTAGTACGGTTTACCGGAAGTTTATAGACGCGAATACAGACCTGTACAAAACCCCTACCCTTAAACCTCGAACCCCTATTCCTACTATACCTCCCCCAACCTCTTTCCAGACCCCTTACGGAGACCCCTTACCCTTCTACAAACCACTACGGACCTATCAATTGCTTTTACGGACCGTTACAAAACCTTACGGAAACCCCCTACCCTCCTACAAACCGTCACAGACCTGTTAACCGCCTTTACGGACCACTACAAGATCTTCCCCACCCGCAACGCACTATACTATACTATATAGTATAGCAGACCTAAGCAAGCAAGTTAATAAAGGTCAAGAAAAATGGAGGCAAGGAGTTAACCTTACGTCCATAACTAACGTCAACAACTACATCAAATTCAAAATCCTTAAATACGGATATTTTAAGCTTATGAAGAATGACGACCTATAGGAGCAATACCAGGAAGACTTTGCGGACTTTACGGAAGCTATTTTTAAGGCTTGCAACCGTATAGCTACCTATAACTTACGAACCCTTTTACGTTACCGAGGTATATAGGTCAACAAGCAAGTTACCATTATACAGTCTTTATACGACACACTATGCGAGGAGAACCAAACGGAATGGACTAAAGAGGAAGTCCTAGACCATATCAATACCAATGGATTCTTTACCTCTATAAAACTCAACTAGATCTTTATAGGACCTTCAATACTTACAAATCCACCATTGCCTAGAGAAATAGGACTTTTGCCATATACAACGTCAAAGGAAGAGACTATTAAGACGTCAGATAAGGACGAGACTCAGGTAGACTCCAGTGGAAATCAACAGGTAGACTCCAGCAGAAATCAAGATCAAGCGACCGATCAAAAGGAGCTTAACTCTCAAGACAATAATACAATAGGCCCACAAGCCTCGAAGGACGATCCTCTACCTAGCCTTCCTACCCCAGCTCAGTCACTAGAGCCTCAATCAACTATACAAGCTCCACCCGTACAAGCTCCGTCCACACAAGCTTCGTCCGCACAAGCTCCACCCGCGCAAGCTCCATCCGCACAAGCCCCGTCCATACAAGCTCCGTCCCCACAAGCTCCGTCCATACAAGCTCCATCCGCGCAAGCTCCGTCTGCGCAAGCTCCGCCCGCGCAAGCTCCGTCCCTACAAGCTCCGTCTACACAAGCTCCGCCTATGCAAGCTCCGTCCGCACAAGCTCCGTCCGTACAAGCTCCGTCTGTACAAGCTCCGCCCGCGCAACCTCCGCCTACGCAACCTCCGTCCGCGCAACCTCCGCCTGCGCAAGCCTCGTCCGCGCAAGCCCTACCCACACAAGCCCCGCCTATACAAGCTCCGCCCGTACAAGCTCCACCCATACAAGCTCCATCCGCGCAAGCTCCGCCTATACAAGCTCCGCCTATACAAGCTCCGCCCGCACAAGCTCCGCCCCCACAAGCTCCGTCTGCGCAAGCCCCGTCCGCGCAAGCTCCGTTCGTACAAGCTCCACCTATATAAGCTCCGCTAGCTTCACCCTCTTCGTTAACTAAAGCCAAGGAGCCGCGGCAGCCGAGCTCATACAAGCCCCCGCAACCTGCCCAGCGACAGTACAACTCCCAGCAATTACTACCTACGGCAACCACCTCTACCCTCCCCCTAGTAACTGCTCTAACCTTACCTAGTCTTCCTCCCGCCCAGTATTTCCACCCTAGTACTGCCAATACTGACCCTAATATGCAGCTGCATATAGACCAACCTACGTACAACCCCCTGGGGGCGTATATCACGCCTATTTGCCAACCAAAGGCCTCATTCAATCTACCCTTTGCTGCCCAGTCTTCAGCTGTTATATGGGAGAAGGAATACCCCAGTTAAGGAGTATATACTACCTTCTTTATAGACCGCCGCTACTGCCAGTAGTACTAAAACCCACCGCCTGCACCGCCGTTTTGACCACCCGTTAGCCAAAAAGCCGTTCTAGTTAAGGCGTATTAGCCCGTTAGGCTTATCAAGCGAGCTTACCTAGCCTTATAGAGTGCTTATGGTTTATTTACGGTCCGTCAGAAGGCCGTACGGTTCATTTACGGCCCGTCTAAAAGGCCGCACGGCTTATTTTACGGACCGTAAATAGGACTTACTCCAGCTCAAAGCACCGTTTAGAAGACAACTAAAAAGACACTTCAGGAGGGATTTCCTACGCATTTCCTTTATGTTTTATAGTTTTATCTTTACGCATTTCTTTTATATTTTATGGTTTTATTTTTATATATTTTACATTTTATGGTTTTATTAAAGCAAATTACGGAGGCTATATACAAGCGGTTCTATTTTTTAAGTACCGCTAGTATATAATTACAGCACCTGCTATACGGAGGAATTTCCTATGTATTTCTTTATGTTTTATAGTTTTATTTCTTATATATTTCTGTATTTTATGGTTTTATTTTCCTATATATTTCCTATATATTTTCTTTATATTTTACAGTTCTACTAAAGCAAGTACGGAGGCTATGCACAAGTGGTTTCATTTTTTAAGTACCGCCAGTGTCTGAATAAGTTTGAACGGGTATTTATGGACGTAATCACGTGAGCTAAGCGAGCTCAGGAAACCCCTTAAATTCTACCTCTTTATGTACAATTAGAAGAACAAGTCACCATCCAAACAAGCATACGATACTACATGTATTTCGTGCCCGTGGATACGACTCACTCGTGCTATTAAGTTAGTACGAACAGTTACAAAACGCGCGGTTTGCGCGAATCGCTAACAACTATATACGACCACGCAAATCGCACAGTTTACAGCAAATTGCCGCAATCTGCAACAACGCGCCTAAAAAAAAAATCCTAATAAGGGTTTTATATTTAATCTGCTACTACGCGGCTAGATAGTAAACTAACTTATGCCCTTATTAAGCTTAAATATTCTTATAACGCGGAACAGAAGGCTCTAGATACTTAGATCGCGGCATCTACCCGCCTTCTTCGTCTTAAGAAGGTGCGTAAAAAGGTCTATTTTAAGGAGTAAAAACTTATAAAATAAGGTCTATAGGAACTTAGTAATAAGAGGACTAATCCTCCTTTAACTAAGAAGGGAATAACTCTAAGTAGCTCAGTAGCTGCTCCTCTTAGGTCCCCCTTAAGTAACTCGTTTTTTAATAATCCCTGTTTATTAATACTGCCTAACTTAATCTCTTTTAATACTCCTATACCTTTCCTATAGTATTTTTTAAATTTTATAATAGCTTCTAAGTAGTTTTATTATAGCCTATCTATTTAACCTTATACTATATTTTATTGTTAATGTCCTTATAGCTAATAATCTTTAAAACTTACTATTTATCTTCTTCCTATTCTCTATACGTGTCTGCCTTATAGACTAGTAGCTTAATATTTCCTTATACTAGCTCTAGTATTATAATATACTATATAGGGTAAATTTTTATCCTAGCTAGTAGGTTTAACTTAAATATAACTAGTAAAATCCTCTATATAATTTTAAAAGGTTTTAGTCTAACGTAATCTAATTTCTTACTTAGTCGTCAACTCTTAAAATTTTTATATAGTAGCTATGCTTTACCTCCTTCCTTAAGATCTAGTCCCTTAGATCTCTTAGCGTTATAGTATCTTTTTATTCTCTATTATACCATTTTTACTATTTCTATAAGGTCTATATAAAGATTTATTAGTATCTTTATTCTTTCTTTAGCTTTGCTACTTATCTTTTTCGCTTAATATAGCGATAATAATATTCTTAGCTCGTATCCGTAATTCGCCTTAAATAGTAATATACCTATTCCTTCTTATAGTGTTATATTATATATAAACTATATAACTAGTAATAACAATACCTAATTGTTCTGTATATAATTAATATAATGCCTTAGATACTATTCTAGTGTCTAATTTAGTTTTTCCATTTAACCGTCTATCTGCAGATAGTATAGAGTAAAAGTTGCTGCTTAAACTCCTTGTTCTGCTAAAAATACCTCCTAAAATACTACTATAAATCTTAAATCTCTATCCGATATAATTTTACTTAGTGCTCTATATCTTATAAACACTTCCTTAATATAGATTCTAGTAATATCTTCCGCTAAGATTTCTTCTATACACGCTATAAAGTACCCCTACTTTATAAGCTTGTCTATTATTACTAAGATCGCGTTATAATCTTATTTAGTAATAAGATCTCTTAACTTTAGTAACTTAATAATAAAGTCCTATAATATAACCTTCTATAGTCTCTCTAGTATCTTAATAGGTTGTAGCTCTCTATACAGCTTATACCTTATTAGTTTATTCCTTTAGCAATTTAGATACTTTTTAGTGACTTTTCTAGCAATTCCCTAGATTTTATTAATAATATATTCTTCTTAAAGTCTTAACACTAAGCCTATAGCTCTATTATGTCCTTAAGTTATTCCCTTATAAAAGTCTTCTATAAAATGCTCTGCTATGCCTTTTAGAATATATATGGCTTCTCGGTTCTTATATATATCTATCTATAGATCTTCTAGCTATACTTCTAAAATTCTTTACACCTAAAAGCTCTTTAGTATCTCATAGATTCTCTTTAATTTTTCTTCTTAAGTTGCTATAATTTTTGGATGATTATACCTAATTAATCCGTCTATATCTTTTTGCAGTAAAGCCCCTAATAGCTTCTTATCGTTTTATAGTTTAGCCTTTCTACTTAAAGCGTCTGCTTATATATTTTTTGTACCCTTACATCGGCAAAATATGGTACCCTTTCAATGGCCTCAATGGTTGGTGGTTGACGCAATTGGCGCGCAGTTAAGGTCATTTGGCAACTCGACCGACTAGCCTATGTCGTGTTTTTTTGACACGCAGCCTGCGCGTAGCCTACGCGCAACCTGCGCGCAACCTGCCAGCAATCTGCGTATTTGGCAACTATAATTATATTTACCTCTTTTATACTAATAGCATATTTTAAATAAATAAAAGCTATTTTAAAGCTATTTATAAGGCTAGTAAAATAAATAATATTATTTTAGATAATTTAATATAATATAGCGATGGTTCTCTTCTACCTATCTACCTATTGACTTACCTACCTGCCTATCTACCTACCTGCCTGCATCGCCTACCTGTCTGCATTGCCTACCTATCTACATTGCCTACCTGTCTGCATTACCTACCTATCTGCATTGCCTACCTGCCTGCATTGCCTACCTGTCTGCATTGCCTACCTATCTGCATCGCCTACCTATCTGCATCGCCTACCTGTTTGCATCTGCCTACCTGTCTATATCTGCCTACCCGTCAGCATCTGCCTACCTGTCTGCATCTGCTTGCCTGTCTGCATCTGCTTACCTGTCTGTATCTGCCTACCTGTCTGCATCTGCCTACCCGTCAGCATCTCCCTGTTTATACCTACCTGTCTGTGCTACCTTGATTCGATCAATTAATCGAATCGTTTATAGTGTTCGCTGGCTAGTCGTTGTCGTCTGGTTCTGGCGACGGTCGTCTAGTTCTGGTAACGGTCGTCTGGCTCTGGTAACGGTCGTCTGGTTCTGGCGACGGTCGTCTAGTTCTAGCGACGGTCGTCTGGTTCTGGCGACGGTCGTCTGGCTCTGGCGATGGTCGTCTGGTTTTGGCGACAGTCGTCTGACTCTGGAGACGGTCGTTTGGCTCTGGCGACGGTCGTCTGGTTCTGGTAACGGTCGTCTGGTTCTGGCGACGGTCGTCTGGTTCTAGCGACAGTTGTCTAGCTCTGGCGATAGTCGTCTGGCTCTGACGACGATTGTCTGGTTCTGGCGACGGTCGTCTAGCGACGGCGACGGTCGTCTGGTTCTGGTAACGGTCGTCTGGTTCTGGCGACGGTCGTCTGGTTCTAGCGATAGTCATCTAGTTCTAGCAACGGTCCTCTGCTGGCTGCCGTTCTAGTGCCTCCCTAGGTAGGGAGGATGTAAGGAGGGAAGGAAGGGTAAAAAATAAGGCGGCTACATAGGCAGAGACACGTGTAAGACGCTATCGGGGAATATAGCGGGGACCCGATGCAGAGCTTCGTGTAGAGCCTCCGTACGCAGAGCTTCGCGCAGAGCCTTGTGCAGAGCCTCTGTACGTAGAGCTTCGTATAGAGCTTCGTGTAGAGCTTCGTGTAGAGCCTCCGTATGCAAGAGCTTCGCGCAGAGCCTCGTGCAGAGCTTCGTGTAGAGCCTCCGTACGCAGAGCTTCGCGCAGAGCCTCGTGCAGAGCCTCGTGCAGAGCTTCGTGCAGAGCCTCCGTACGCAGAGCCTCGCGCAGAAGCCTCGTGCAGAGCCTCTACGTAGAGCTTCGTGCAGAGCCTCCGAACGCAGAGCTTCGCGCAGAGCCTCATGCAGAGCCTCTGTACGTAGAGCTTCGTGCAGAGCTTCGTGCAGAGCTTCGTGCAGAGCTTCGTGCAGATCGCAGAGCTTCGTCGCAGAGCCTCGCGCAGAGCCTCGTGCAGAGCCTCTATACGTAAGAGCTTACGTGCAGAGCCTCGTAAGCAGAGAGCCTCGCGCAGAGCTGTCACGTGCATAGCCTCTACGTAGAGCTTCGTGCAGAGCCTCCGTACGCAGAGCTTCGCGCAGAGCCCGTGCAGAGCCTCTAACGTAAGAGCTTCGTGTAGAGCTTCGTGTAGAGCTTTCGTGTAGAGCCTTAAAGTGTAGACTTCGTGTAGAGCTTCGTGTAGAGCTTGTGTAGAGCTTCGTGTAGAGCTTCGTGTAGAGCCTTGTGGCAGAGCCTCGTGTAGAGCTTCGGTAGAGCTTCGTGTAGAGCTTCGTGGAGAGCTGTGCAGAGCCTTGTGCAGAGCCCTTAAGTAAGACATGTAAGATTATTATAAGATTGCGTAATGGCATATAACTTTACCTTAATTATGCAGTTAGCTTTTAAAGTTGTTAAATAGGTTAACTGCGTGTCAAGGAATATGCAGTTAGCTTTTAAAGTTGTCAAGTTAGTTAATTGCGTATTAAGTTAGTTAAATTGCATGTCAAGTTGGTTAATTGCGTATTAAGTTAGTTAAATTGCATGTCAAGTTGGTCAATTGCGTATTAAGTTGGTTAAATTGCATGTCAAGTTGGTCAATTGCGTGTCAAGTTGGTCAATTGCGTGTCAAGTTGGTCAATTGCGTGTCAAGTTAGTCAAATTGCATGTCAATTACGCGAAACGCGCCACACAAAGTCTACTTGAATCTCATCCTGCGAATATTTTCCCGATGTAGTATACTAAATCTTAAAATAGTATTCTATAAGCATCTCTGCCCATCTAATTTATCTTTAGTTAAGTTCCTTTATTATTAAGAATCCTATTAAGTTCTTATACTCCGTCTTAACTATAAATAGTTTTTCTATGCCTTATAAGAATGCTCTCTATTTTTTAAGTGCTATAATTATACCTAATAACTCCTTATTATAGATGTTATAGTTTAACTTTAGTAGTGTTATCTTCTAACTATAGTATACTACTAGGTGCTATTTATCTTTATATTTCTATAGAAAGCACGCTTCTAGTATAAAGTTTAATATATCTGTTTCCATAACCGTTTCTAGCTTTAGTTAGTAAATCTTAAGGATTAGTTCCTAGGTAAATAACTCCTTAAGTTTTATAAATAGTTTCTTTTACTTATTTCCCTATACTTATAGTTCCTCCTTCTTTATTAGTCTTATAAATGGCTTAGTATTTGCTAACTATTACGCTATAAACCTTCTATAGTAATTGCAAAACCCTAAAAATAATTTTAGCTATATAACGTTCTCTAGTTCCTACTAATTTACTATAGCTTTAATCCTCTTTAAATCTATACTAAGTTAGCCTAGTTTAATAATAAATTTAATAAAATCTGTTTTTTTGGTAAAAAAAACTCGTATTTCTTAATTGCTACTAGTATCTATTCTTCTTATAGTCTCTTTAAGACCCACTTAACGTATTCTCTATATTCTTCCTTAGTTATTAAGTAGATAATAATATCGTTAAGGTATACTATAATTTATTTATTTAAGTGTTCTCCTAATACGTTATTAATACACTTTTAAAACGTCGCTAGTACGTTTATAAGCCCGAATTATATAACTAATAGTTTATATAGTCCTTCCTTAATCCTAATCTAATAGTACGCCTATCTTAGATCTATCTTTATAAAGATTTACGCGTTACCTATCCTATTTTAGATTTTGCTAATTAAGGGTAAAGAATATCTATCCTTCCTAGTAATGATATTTAACTATCTATAGTTAATATATAACCTTAGTTTACCGTTTTTCTTTAGTATAAATAATATTAGATAACCCGCTAATAACTGTAATGGTCTAATATATCCCTTTTATAAGTTCTCTTAGACAGACTCTTTAAGTGCCTATAACTCTTTTTCTGTAAGCTTATAGGTTAGAAAGAACCTTAGACTTATTTCTAGTTCTAACTCTATCTTATAGTCCTATACTATATACTCTAATAGCTTTTTACTCTTTAGTAACTATAGCTTCTTACCATACTTATGGTATCTTTTTAGTACGTAACTTAGTCCTTTTTCTATTTCTTTATAGGTTGCTCCTACTTAGTACTATACTAATTTAGTTTATTATCGCATTTTATATTATTAAGTATCCCTAATATTAACCTAACCTATAACCTAATTAATCTTTAGATTATATTCCTGTAACTAAGGTATACCTAATACTGCCTTATCTTATCCTAATAGTAAGATATTAAAAGACATTCTAACTTATCTCCCTTTAATAGTTATTTAAATAGGTCCTATTTTAAGGTTAATAATGCCTCCTCTATAGGCTATTAGATCTTCTAAAATTGTAACTAATAGATATAAGTGCTCCTTCTATCTGTGTAGTAGCCCTATCCTTTTAACTATTACTAGCGAGATGTGGTTCCTTATTGCTCTACTATTTACTAATACTTTAAACTATTAATCTTGCTAATTAACTTATAAATTTAGGTGTTATCCTTAAATTCCTTTAAGGGTTTAAGGCTTTACTATTAGTTCCCTCTAGTCCTATAGGCCTCTACTTTTCCTAACTATTAGCTACTAGATCCTATTTATACTTAGTCTACTTTTAGTTAATACTTAGTTCGCTTTTTATCTTTAATATACTATAGATAGGTATTCTCTAGACATTTTTACTATTATTATCTATCTAGGTATTTTTCTATAAGGAATCTTTTTAGTTAAAGTATTAAGTCCCCTTGTTTTTAAACTTCTATAGGGTGCTAACTATGTATATACTTAGCGTTTCTATACTTTACCTTATCCAGTGCCTAATATATCCTTACTAGGTACTTCCGGTTTCTATTTTTAGGTGCTCTATATATTATTTATATATATAATCTATACTAATGTGTAATACGCTTAGTGTCTTAGGTTAACTCTTAGCTTATCTTTATCCTTGAGTTTAAATCTATACTATATTAATCTAAGCGTTATAACTTTATTTATAGGTACTAAGATTTACCTTTTACTTCTCTAGTCCTCTAATTACTCCTTTAAATCCTTTAACGTTATAATTAAGGCTCCTTTAATATAAGTTATAGCCTTTTTTATAATTGAGTGGTTTTAGATAACTTGTTTGTCTAGCTATATATAAAAATCTTCCTACTTATTGTTATATTGCTATTTATACCACTTTTAATATAACCCCTTAAGTGTATACTGCTTATCCGTTAAGAAGTATCTTCTTATTACTGCATTATAATAGCCTTTTATATATTGTTCTTTAAACCTAGTTCGAATTCCTAGATCCTCTTCTTGTTCTAGTTTAATAAGCTACTTAGCTCTTAGTGTGCCTACCTTAGGCCTATTAGTGATTCTTTATATAGGTGCTCTATTCCTTATATGTCCTAGTATACTAGATCTCTTATCTAGTTTCTGCTCTTGCTATAAGGTAATTCTTACTCTAAATTCCTTTATGGTTTTTTTCTTTTCGCGTCTTATAAGTAGATTCTTAAAGTTTCCTTACTTCTTAATTCCTTTATTAATAGTCCTTATCTATATGTTAAAATCTTAGTTCTATAGAATTTCTAATCCTAAGCTTGCTTCTGTTTTAAGCCTTACTCCTACCTTAGTCTAACTAGGCTTAGGTGTTCTTATCTCATTTTAAGAGTTTTAAATTTTACTTATTTTATCTTAAGAGTCTTATACCTTTAGGAAACTGTTGGTTACACAGGGTGACTCACCAATAACGACTACTCGAGTAGGGTTACAGTGATGTTGGTTAATAAAGCTTTTTGATTAGAATGAGGAAGGGTAAGGAGCTTAAGGCTCCTCGCCACACTAGTGCCGCGGCGACACGTGACGACCGCTTGCCTCATTCCCAACACTAGCAACTCTTCTTTTATGGTTGCCATCTATATATAACTACTGCTTAACTAGCGTAACAAATATCAATCCTCCTTACTTACTATTACCATTGTAATATAAGTCTCGCTATCCTAAAATTTGCCTCTTAGTATGTGGTGCTTTCTTACTAAGGAGTCGTTAGTGGATATTATGTTAGGGTCGCCAAGGCGCTAGTTATAAGCGAGCTAATAGCGATTTTCTATGCCGGGTATAGAAAATCCTAATTGGCTGGTTGAAATTAGGGTCCGTAGAATATCGTAGGTGGAAGTAGTAGAAGTCGGTTAGCTATAGGCAGGGCAGCAAGGGTCTATTGTAATAGCAGTACAGTGCTAGCGTAGGGTCGGTTCCGTAGGTAGATTAGCACGGAGTCTTATTACAGGGTTAGTTCGTAATAGTAGGCGTATTAGCGCTATTGTTGTCTAGTTTATAGTTCGTGTCGTGGGTATATTAGCATAAGGCTTATCGGGTTTATAGCTGCCGCAAATACTAGCAGTTCTTTCTTTGTGCTTTACCTGCGTAACTATGCCGTTCCAACCGCTCCCCCCCCCTACATTACTCTCTCTTTATAGCACCCTCTATAAGAACTTCCTGTCTGGATTACGCTAGTAGCCACCTTTATAGCTACCTTGGGAACTACAGAAGTCTTAAAATTCCCCTCCACACTAGATCTTCTGAAGCTTATTAAATATTTATAGAGAAGTAGAGGCTTATTGCGGAGATTACTGCGGAGATTACTGCGGAGATTGCTGCGGAGATTACTAGTAGGACGGAGCTTAAGCGGACGGAGCTTGTGTGGACGGAGCTTGTATAGACGGAGCTTATATAGACGGAGCTTATGCAGACGGAGCTTATAGGGACGGAGCTTAAGGCACGGGTTAAGATACGACAGCTTGAGGAACTTAAGGTGTTTAATAGCCTAAGGTTATCTATAGTGGTTTCTACAGAGGCTGCTACGGAGGTTGCTAGTAAGGTTACTGCGGAGGTTCTTATAGAGGTTCTTATTAAGCTTGCTAGCGGGATAGAGCTTATATGGATAGAGCTTATATAGACGGAGCTTATACAAACGGAGCTTATAGCTGTCCATTATTAGAATTCCCTTAAGAGTTAAACTTCTTTATAGCGCGTATTTAGTGCTTAATCTTAATCTCTTATAGAGTCCATTTATGCTCTTCTTTTATATTAATAACATGCTCCTAAATATTGTCTCTAATAACGCCCCTATCTATAGGGACGAATACTCCATACTCCCGTAAAAAGTCACGGAAGTCTTATATAATATCCTTGTTTGCAGGAGCCTATATTTCCTTTATCCATCTAATAAAGTCCTCTCTTATATATTCCCATAGCGCGGTATTATCGTATTTACTGTCTTTATAGTATGCTATGTGGTATAATAAGAATCCGTTTAGGTCTTATAGTTTAGCGTTTATAAGGTTAATGTCTTTATTCCATATCTTTAGGTCGATATCTTTCTTATACTTCTTTGGGTAGGTTAACGCCATAATAGGTATAAAATCGACGGGGTGTCGTACGTCGAAGGTAGGTAGGATTTTCGGTTTTATAGGATCTCGTAGGTTTACTGTCAAGAGGTAGGCAATTTAAGATGTTATTTAACGCGTTTTGGACGTTAACTTAGGACCTTAGGTTTAGTGACACTTCTAACCTAAAGTACTTAACTGTCACGGGACACCCCCGTAATACCTTGTACACGTCCACCTGTTTCCACCAACTTAGCAATTAGAGACCAACCGCGAAATGGCAATCTAACGGCAATCTAATGGCAATCTAACGGCAATCTACGGCATTCTGCTATATTCTGCCAAGTTNNACTAAATTCTGCNAAGTTCTGCCAGGACNANNACCTNAACCCTATTCTGCCTATNTANGTNTTAACTAAGCAACTAAGTTAACAATATATGCCCTTTCTTCCCGTTTCCCTACCTTCTTTCCTTACGTAATGTCTTGACTTCTTATACAGTTTATGTACATAGCTTAATAATATCTACCTTGCTATATATTACCGCCGCTTATACTTACTCCGTAACACTACGTTGCATTAACTTTATATACCACCTCCGAAATGCAGAACGACCCCGAAGCCTCTATAACGGCCGCCGGCATCATATCCGCACTCCGGGAACAACTGGCAGAAATATAGAAGTCTTTTATAAACGCCCTCATATAAAACCAAGCCACTTTAAATTAACGATAAGCCGAACAAGAAGCATAATACTAGCGATTAATTAAGGACCTCCAAGAGGAAATCCGCACACTTAAGACGCCTATATTAGGGCCTTAAGACCGAACACCATCTCCAGAGATAAACACGCGGAACGTGAGCCCCGAACCTATAGCAGCTGTCCACCTCGAACCAACTACTATACCAAAATAATCCAAACGACTACTAGACCCCCTAGTATTTACCGGTAAATAATAAGAACTCTAATTATTCCTAAGCTAGCTTAAAAATAAGCTAACTGGTAACGCTAACCGTTACCTAACCGAAGCTAACCGACTCTGTTACGCCCTAAGTCGACTAGGAGGAGAAGTAGCCGACCTTATTAAACCTCTTCAGCTAACCTTAGTATAAAGCCTAGTTGTACTTCTCAAAGCCTTATACGGTGACCTAAACCGCTAAGCTACTGCCTAGAGAAAGATAAACCACATAGCTTAAGGAACGAAAAGTTTCCTAATATACTTCTCTAAATTTAACCGTTACGCAAGGGAAATAGGCTGGAACGACTCCGCACTAATTAACAGCCTCGTTAAATCTCTAAGCCCTAAACTGAAAACCTCCCTAATAGGCGTAGACCTACCGGGAGCCCTTAACGCCTGCGCAAACGTCGTTAACAAACGGTATAATAATATACTACGCCTGACACCGAAATACGCTCCTCGATACAATACGACAGCCCCGCGAATATCTACTAAGTCGTCTCAGCCTAAGCACCCTAACGCCATGGATATTGACACTGGAACCCTAGAGTACGCCCCACTAGGGTTTCCTAAATAAGAAAGACGTATTAAGCTAGGTCTCTGCTTTAAGTGCGGAAGTAAGGACCACATCTTAAGATATTGTCTCGTCCCCTTACCTACGCCCCAAAACGATTTACGAACGGCCAACACCAGCAGCCGTTTACCGCATCAATCTTCCGGTTACCGTCCCTAATCTCTACCTAGTTCCAGCCCTATGTCTAGCAAGCACCATTTATAGGGACGAAGCTACAGCCGACGTCCTATAAGAACCCCACCCTAATCGCCTCCAAAAGGAAGGTTTTGGAGCTAAGTCGCTCTCTAGGACGGCTCTGCCATAGGATCTCGTTAAACGTATTTAACGTCACGAACTCCGACTCTTGGGACCGTAGCATAACTATTAACTGCCGTCTTCGGCAAAATAGTTAATAGGCTAATGCTTAAATCCTAATTAATATAGGAGCTAGTAGCATAGGATTTATTAATAAGATCTTTGTATAAGATAATAGTTTTACCCTAACCCCCCTTAACCGGCATATTAACATATTTAAATTTAATGGCAAACGCACCGTCTTAGGCTATATTACCTACGTAGTATTCCTAAGACTCTAATACCTAAACTACAAAGAATTAATTAAACTCTTTATTACCACCCTAGGTCACTCGGTAATCCTTAGACAACCCTAAATAAAGCTATATAAGGTAACTATTAATTAGGACAACCTTAAGCTTTTATTTACCGCCTTTTATTACAAGCAGAAGTGCCTTATAACTCGCTGCTTAGACCTAGAACTAAAATCTAAAAAATCTACTAGGATCTGCTAGTCTAAAATTTCCATAACTGTCTACCCCGCGCCTAAAGAATCTACTAGATTCCACTAACCTAGGAATTCCACCGAATTCCACTAACGTAAGATTTCCACTAATATCCATTAAGGATCTAAAAATTCCACCGAACCCTATAAACAGACCCTAAGTACTACACCGCCCCGAGCCAAGCAAAAGCTTAAGCTCTATATACGAAAATACTAGAAGGACTGGTATTCTACTATGAAAAGGATTCTTAAAGAACCCAAACCCGAATTTAACACTAACTCTATACCTAATACCGAACCTAAACCTAAATAAAAAACTATGGACAATCCGAGCGAGCTCGGCATCCTAGATATCCGCATGATTGGAGCTACCCCGCTAGCGTAACTTGCTAAGAAACCTGAGTATACGATCTTTGCTATTACGATGGCCGATATTAAGAAGGCCTTAGTACTAAAGAAGCATACCAACCCTGCCACGAAGGTACTAATAGAGTATTATTATCGCCTAGATATATTCTTATAAAAGGAAGCTAATAAGCTACTAGAATACCGACTATATAACTATAAGATTATACTCGAAGAAGGAAAGCAGCCTAGATTTAGACCCTTATATAGGATGTCCTAAAATAAACTCTAAGTGCTATAAAAGTATTTAAACAAGAACCTAAGTAAAGGATTTATTAGAGTAAGCTTGTCGCCTATAGCCGTACTAGTAATCTTCGTTAAGAAACCTAGCGGCAGTCTGCGCTTCTGTGTAGACTGCTAAGCTCTTAACGCCGTTACCGTTAAGAACTAATATCCGATCCCGTTAATATAAGAGACGCTAAACTGACTAAGTAAGGCTCGTTACTACACAAAGCTTAATATTATCTCTATATTTAACCGTCTCCGCATTACAAAAGGGGATAAATGGCTTACTGCATTTCGTACCTAATATGGACTATTTAAGTACTTAGTAATACCCTTTAGCCTCATAAACGCTCCGAGCTCGTTTTAATATTATATAAACGATACCCTACGCCCCTACCTGGACATCTTCTATACTGCTTATATTAATAATATTTTAATATATAGTAATAACCTAACCAAATATCGGAAACACGTTGACCTTATCCTATAAGCCCTATATGGAGCTGGTTTATAATTAGATATAGATAAATGCAAGTTCTATAAAACGGAAGTCCTATACCTTGGACTCCTTATTTCTATAAACGGTATATAAATGGACCTAAAGAAAGTCAAAGTAATTATAAACTGGTAAGAACCCGAGAACGTTAAGGATGTAAGAGCCTTTATAGGATTTGCTAATTTCTACTAACGGTTTATTAATAACTTCTCCGCCCTAGTTTTACCCCTTATAGCTCTAACCTAAAAGGATAAAGTCTTTATCTTTAATAAGGAATGTAAGAAGGCCTTTGCCTATTTAAAGGTTATATTTACTACTACGCCCGTGCTCTAATACTTCAACCTAAACCAAATAAGTATTATAAAAGCTAACTTATCTAACTACGTCACTAGAGGTATCCTGTTTTAATATAATAAGGATAGAGTATTATACCCCGTAGTATACTTTTTAAAACAACTAAGTCTAGCTAAATGTAACTACGAGATCTATAATAAGGAATTGTTAGCTATTATTAGGTGTTTTAAATAATAGCGACCCGAACTAGAAGGCGCTGGATTTCCGATTAAGGTCCTTAGCGACTATAAGAACCTATAGTACTTTACGACCACGAAATAGCTAAGTTATCATTAGGCCCGCTAGTTAGAGTACCTATCTTATTTCCGATTCTCAATTACGTACTGCTTAGGCGTCTAAGGTTAGAAGCCTAATGCCCTAACTTAATGCTTGTAAGATATGCTAGCCCTAAAAGAAGCGTGCTCTTATTAAAACTAGACCCTACTTTGCCCTAAACTATTTAACCCTTCTACTAAAGATCTTATAGTATACGTCTTTAAAATAACTGATTGATTAATTGAATAGATTATAGTTAATAAATACCCAAATAACGAGTTTATCTAAAAGACGCTTAAGCTAATATAAGATGGCATTAGACGCTCTAAAAAGATTTCTCTAAGTGAATACGAAGCCTGTAGAAACTGCTTGTATTACTAGAACCATCTAGTTATCCCTAATTATAATAAGCTTAAGCTTAAACTCCTTAAACACGTATATAATTTACCTATCGCCGGCTACCTAGGCTAAGGAAAGACCCTGGAACTACTCTAACGGGAGTATTATTGGCCGAATATATATAATATGACACGAAGGTACGTCTCTAGCTGCCACACCTGCTAACGAGCTAAAGCCTCACATAAGACATATAACGGTCTTTTAAAGCCGCTGCCTGTTCCGGACCGGAGATAGAAGGATATCTTAATTAACTTTATTGTTAACCTTCCTAAAAGTAGAGGCTGTATAAACATTATAGTAGTTATAGACTAACTATCTAAAATGAGACACTTAATCGCCTGCCCTAATATATTAACGCCTGCCGTTGCTTAATTATTCTTAGATTATATATGGAAACTTTACGGACTCCCCGAAACGATTATCTCTAATAAAGGCAGCTAGTTTGTTTTAGTATTCTGGAAAGAACTAACTACTTGACTCCATATTAAAGTACTATTATCTACCGCGTATTACCTAGAAATGGATGGCTAAACGGAACGCGTAAATGCTATAATAGAACAGTATATTTGGATATATACGTTGTATTTATAGGATAACTAGATTAACTGGCTCGCATTTGCCGAGTTTACTATAAATAACTCCATCTCGGAAACCACGAAAGTCTCCCTGTTTTTAGCTAATTACGGCCAGCACCTATAAATGGGTTTTAAACCCTTTAGTAATGTTCCTTACCCCGCTTATTACGCCTTATAAGTTATAAAAGTAAATTAATTCGTAGAGAAGATGGAGGAACTATAATAGTTCCTTATTAATGAGATAATATGGGCTTAATCTGTCTATAAAGCCGCAGCGAATAAGAAATGAACCCTAGCACCGGCCTATTAAATTGGTGATTTTGTCTGGCTAGATATAAGAAATCTGAACACAAAACGACCTACTAAGAAACTTAATTGGAAGAACGCTGGCCCTTATAAGGTTGAAAAGGTTATCTCTTCTTATACCTATTGATTGAAGCTCCCTAATACGGTTAAAATCTACCCTATATTTTATACGTCAGTCCTCCGCCCTACTGCCCCCGTATTAGACGCCCTGCCTAGATAGATATAAGACCCTCCCCCACTAGTTAAAGTAGATGGTGAGAATGAGTACTTTATTAAAAGAATTAACGATATTAAGTACGATTAACGGAAACGCTAATATATGTATTTTATGAAATAGAGAGGCTTTACTAAGTCCTTATGGGAACCTATTAACTCTATAGGACTTATATAAGCCGCAGAAGACTTTTATAAACTCTACCTAGAACTACTATAGCCCTATCTCATAGAAGCTTGAGTTTAAAGGGGGGGTACTGTTATAGGACACCCCTATAACACCTTGCACACGTCCACCTATTTCCACCAACTTAGTAATTAGAGATTAACCGTAAAATGGCAATTTAATGGTAATCTGATGGCAATCTAACGGCAATCTACGGCATTCTGTTATATTCTGCCAAGTTCTACTAAATTCTGCTAAGTTCTGCCAGGACTATAACTTAAACCCTATTTTGCCTATGTACGTATTAACTAAGCAACTAAGTTAACGATATATGCCCTTTCTTCCCGTTTCCCTACCTTCTTTCCTTACGCAACGTCTTAACTTCTTATATAGTTTATATATATAGCTTAATAATATCTACCTTGCTATATATTACCGCCGCTTATACTTACTCTGTAACATTAACCAAATCTTTGTAAACGCGGTTATTTTGCGTAATAGACGCAACTTGGTATCTCCTAGTACTTAGTAACACTTCTATTACTAGTTTTCCGCAAGTCTAAGGTAGCACAGTGTCGCCGGGATCTATTCTATATAAGCGCATATAGCACCTCTATACGAGACTGTCTCTTCTATTTAAAGACCTAGCTGCTCTATAGTTAACTATATATTTAACTACTAATCAGTGTTGGTTATATAGGGTGACTCACTAATAACGACTACTTAAGTAGGGTTATAGTGATGTTGGTTGATAAAGCTTTTTAATTGGAATGAGGAAGGGCGAGGAGCTTAAGGCTCCTCGCCACGCTAGTGCCGCGGCGACACGTGACGATTGCTTACCTTATTCCCGACAGAAACTTTATCCTAAGCTTATTTATATATATTTAAACTAAGCTACTACCCTACTCTATTAGTTTTTATTTATTATAGGTCCTTAGGTTCCTTATATCTCTTTATAAGAATCTTAAGTCTTTAGCCTTTTACCTTTATTAAGTGGTAAATTAGCACTAGTAATTATTTGCCTACTTAATCCCTATAGGATACTTTTCCTGCCGTTTTATAAAGCGATGAATGCCGTATCTAATGGTGTTATAATTCCCGTTTCTAACCCTTGCTCTATAGCGGTCTTTGTTTCTATTTCTATTATTACGTCCTTAAGGTTTATATACTTCTAGTAAGCTGCTTTTATTACCTTATTATCGCTAAATATTTCGCCTATATTAAATTTATCGTCCTTAATATCTAATCTGCGTAATAGTTTATTAGTTCCCTTATACTCTAAAGGTTTTAGATCCTATAGCTAATAGCTTACGCTATACTTAGCGTCCTTATATATTTAGTATACGTTGTTATAATAAAACATAAAACTTCTAATTAAATATTCTCTTATTCCTTATAATATATTATTATTCCTCTATATATATATATATGTCTTTTGCTAGTCTAGTTCCCTTTACTGCGTAGTTATATTAACTACCTCTATAATCTCTAGCGAAATAACTCTGTTTTTTATAATTTATATAAGCTCCGTCTTTAAACCATTTTTCCTATTATAGGTTGCGCCTAAACGTCTTCTACTGCTAAGATCCCTTGTTTAGCCTATGTTCCCCTAACCTTTAATTATTAGGTCCTTACCCTCTAGGCTTTTATAGTTATTTCGTCTATCTTTTATAGGTTTCTTTAGTACTACTTAAGTCTATTAGCTCTGCGCTATACTATAGTTTCTAGGTTTACTTTAGTTATTGCGTACTTTACGCCTTATATAACTATAGAACTCTATCTTAACCTCTTTTAGCTTATTCCCGTTAATAGGTTCTATTATTTATCTTAATTACTTAATTACTTAATTCTCTTAGATTGTCCGCATCTTCTATTAGGATAATCGCGTCCTAAACTTTTACCTTAAGTCCCTATTTATACTATGCTATTAGCGCCTTATTATTCTATTTAACCTATATTACCAACGTCTAAAACTGTATTATATACTTAATTGCTAAGGTTCGCTATATTAAGTCCTATAGCTTCCTCTCTACCTTAGTTATTACTTATAGGTCTTTAAATATTTATATAAGTTCTGTAAAGCCTTCCCAACTTATAAATATAAACTTAACTTCCTAATTAATAGTGCTTATACCATTTGCCTATACTTCTATAAGGTAGGGTTTAAACTATTTAAGTGCCTTTCCTATTAGAAACAGTCCTATATACGCTACTTAATCTATAAGTGTTGCTAGTTTAGCTCCCTCCTATATAACTTTAAAGTATATCTATATTAGAAATCCTTTAAGTTTTAGTCTCTCTCCTAAGAATCGTTTAATGGATAGTAACTTAATCTTAGCTGCGTCTATTCTATTAAGTTTTGCTTTAAGTATTATATTATTATCTATTAACCGGTTAACTATCTCTTATAATTATCTAACCGTAACTAACTGTAAGTTAGTGTCCGCCATGCTGGTATTCCCGCTTATTTTTAATATTATAGCTGCTGTTAATGGCGTTATAGCCACTGCTTTTAGTGGTATATTATCTTAACTTCTTCTACTATAACTGTAGTAGTGATTATATAACAAAGCCTTATAGGAAATACTATAATAGACTTATTAATGGGCTAGGTATATAGGTATAGAATAGTTAAATAATAATAATAACTAGTGGAGTGGTTGCTTAACAGATTAACTCTAATTATATTCTAAGAATTACTATAAGGAAGGAACTATCTAGATAGGGACTGTGGTCCTTTAAATATACGACCGTACTTTTATAAAATCCTTCTTATACGTAATATACGTGAGATACGCATTATACGTATGTTCCCTTCGTATACTTTATATACTGCGTATAACATTATATAACTCGCTTACCATTCCTCGTTACATGGTTCCACCGGCTCTATCTTAGACCGTACTTATATTAACTAACTAGCTTCTTTTAACTCCTCTCTAAGTAGTCGTAATATTGTACTTAAAGCGTCCGTAATATCCTATTATAGTTATATTATAGCGCATCTATAACGCTATACTAGTATCCTTAAGTTAATAAATTGGCGTAACTTTTAAGGCATAGTTAAAGCGGAGCCTACTATTAGCTCTCCTATTAGCTAAGTAGTAAAAAGGAGTAGGATATAAAAGGCCTTTATATCCTTTAACTAGACCTATATTAAGTACAATATCCTTTAAGGAAATTCCTCCTTACTTTCTTACAAAGACACTTAAACTATTAGCTACTTTATCTCTTTAATAATAAGTGATTCAGATGCTATAATAGAGGATACTATATTATATTGGATTAAGGTACGCTCTAAACCTTAAATCCTTTATAGGATACCGTTAATAGAGTTAGGGTATACTACTTATTTCTAATTCTAAGGGCTTTAATAAGGCCGTTAATATAGTAGGGTAAGTATGCGATAGTTACTTCACTATAGTTTTAACGTAATTCACCCCTAAGCTAGCTATACCCCCAAGCTGGCCACCCCAAAAACTACCAAAAATCCAGAAAATCTGTGCCTTAATATCTTAACAATAGCTTAATAATAAATTCTAAAATTTTATAATTAGCCTTTTATACCTACTTTAAGACTCTTATTTAACTTTAAAAGTGATTTATTAAGTACTTCTAGAGATATAGAAATTTAGCTTAAAATTAGGGGCTAAAACTTAATATCTTAATAACGGCCAGGTTTATTACTCTAAAACTTTAATAAGAGTCTTAAAGTAGGTATAAAAGGCTAATTATAAAATTTTAGAATTTATTATTAAGCTATTATTAAGATATTAAGGCACAGATTTTCTAATTTTTGGTGGTTTTTAGGGTGGCCAGCTTAGGGGTGGATTACGTTATCTGTTTACTAGCTTACTAATATAAGCGAAATATTTGGTTAGCACTAAAATATAAAAGTAATTTAGAGAATAATAAGGCTAATATAGAAGGAACTATAAAGAAATACTCACCCCGCACTAATAAGATAAAGAAGTCGCCTTAATATAGTTTACTTAGTAACTCTTTTTAACAAAGCTTATTAACCCCTATCTTACTCTATTAGGGGCAACAGAGAGACTAAGTAGCTTAATTAATTAACTTAACTATAGGCTTAGCCAACTTGATAGAAAAATTAGTAGCCTGAAAAATAGTAACCGCTATGTTATAAGTTATTTAGGAAAGGTTAATAATTAGATTAACAGCCTAAGAAGTAACTAAAAAGAAAAAAAAATACTATTAGGCGGTTTTAAAACGAAATTTATACTCTTAAGAGAGGTAGTAATAAAACTTTGGATTATAGAGATAAATAGGTTATAAAGGCTAGAAATAAGATTACGGTATTTAAGAGAAAAAGGGCACGCTTAACTTAAGGATAAAGAAGTCTGCAGAATTAAGGAGGAAATTTATTAGCTTAAATAGTATACTCTTTAGTTATTATATTATTTGTTTATTAAAGGAAATTTATATATTAAATTTAAGCTAGAACTAGCCCTGCCCTTTATAGCAAGTATTTACTATATTAGTAATAAGTTAGCAGATCTAACTAGGCTTAGCGTTTAAAGTAACTATATTCCCTATTACGTGTTTAAGTCTAGTTACTCTTTACTATTATCTTCTTTACTAGTAGAGAATAGAATTTATCCTTAAAATAGAAGTTAGTTTATAGAATAATAGAAGAAAATAGGGCATATGGATATAATAAGAGATATTATATTATAGCAACTATTTAATTTACTAATACGGCAAACACCCTGGCTATTTTAACTCGCGGAGTTCTACTATTGCCCGTTATATCTCCTATATAAATTTATTACGACGTCCTTCTAGCTACTTATTTAGACCCTTCTTAAGGACTTATTTTCTCTTCTAATTTAATAAGATAACACCTAGTATAGCCCGCGGTTTCAGAACCTTAGCCTATTTAAAAATTAATTATTATTACCTAGCTAACCTCTATATTCCAAAGCATATTATAATGTATTATATCTTAGTATAAAACTCCTAGTTAATAAACGGCTTAAATTAAGCGCTTAATCTATTCTGTTAAGTATAGCCTATTATTGCCGTTAATATATTAAGAGATTAGTTTCTCTCTAAAACTAAGGAATATTATATAAATAATCTCCGTAATACCGTTATAGAAATACAGGTGGTTAAAATCGACATTTTTTAGATATACCGGTATATATATACCCTAAATTAGACGAAGGCGCTTATAGATAGCGGTCTCCTAATTTAGGTAGCTAATAAAGTTAATAACGGTGCATTTTGCGGCTAGGGTATATCTATATAACGTTAACTTAACCTTAAATAGAGCCTCGCGTGCTCTATATACGCCTATTAGCTTATAATTAGTATCTAAATCTTTTAAGAGTTACTAGCGCATAAGATTAAGGAAGGTAGGTTAGTTAATCTAATAATAGCTCCCACTGTAATCTCGTATGTTTAGACACGTCTTATTAAGTAAACCCCCCTCCACTAAGCTAAGGAGATATTTTTAGGTATAATACTACCCACCTTTACCTCTATGGTGGGAATTGCGATCGGATAATCTACTGGTGGGGTCTGGGGTGGAAATTGCTAAGATAGACGGCTTAGAGTATTAAGATTAAACTTATTATTACTAGATTTACTTTAATCCTATAATAGGTAATACTAAGGAGAACTAGTTAACGTTGCTTTAGGTTAGAGCTAAATAGGTAATATAAAGAAAATCGTTTTACTTAAGTGCCCGGCACTTTAATAAAGGCGTATTATATATAGGAATTATATCTAGTAGATTGTTATAGATTACCTTCTAGCTTTTTAGTTAAGCGGCTACGTTAGTTTACTAATTCTAATTTTAAGGCGGTATCTTTAGCGCCTAAAGGGTGAATGCTAGTATCTATCTAATGGCGGTTAAATGCAATCAATTTCCTATATTTAAATTTAGTACCTATCTAGTTATATACTTAAATATTGAATTAAAATAACACGCGGGCCTTAATCTAATTAGTCTAAGTAGCTAACCATTTATTAATAACCGTATAACCAATTTTAACGGCTTAAGGGGTAAGTTTAGTACAGCGTCCCATTATAAGGGAACTGGGAGTTCCCAAGGTTAATATGGTAGAAAAAGGCTTAACTCGGCACGATTAGTCAATAGACGATACTGTCTATATTTAACACATTATAAATAGCTGTCTCCCTACTGGAGTAGCTGCTTATGGTTTTATCTAGCGCCGTCTAGTTAGGACTTTACTAGATTAAGGCAAAGCCTCTAATCGGTCTAATTCTATCTACAGCTCGGACTAGATATACCTTATTATCCTGACTTAGGTCCACTTAGGCTCCGTATAAGGCGGTAAGTCCTCTTCTACTCTAATTATTACCAAATTATTACTGTTTATAATACCTATACTCCTTACTGCCCTTTATAGCTACAGTTAAAAGTTAAAAGTTTAGGTTGCCTAGTTAATACGCAGTTCCTACTCCTACTTTAAATTTATATTTTATGTAGAAAAACCTATATAAGTTAATGCCTATATATTCTCCTAGCATCTTAAGGTTAATACTTTATTTACTAGCTTTTTGCTTTCCGTATAACTTAAAGTCTTCTTAGCATAGATATAATAAGGCGCTAAATAAGATTATTTAGTAGCTTCTTTTACGCCTCCTTTAACGCCTTCCGTAGAGCTTTTAAACCCTCCTTTAAATCTCCTATAGTAGCTAATTTAGGGTATAGCTTATAAACTAGCCTTTTAAGAGCCTACTAGAGGTGCTTAATTAAGTTAAGATTAGGTAAGTAAGGCGGCCATTCTAGAGTCTAAGTACTATACCTCTTAAGAAAGTCCTTTGTATAATTGGAGATATATATAGGTATATTATCTTACATAAAGATTTAGCCTAGGCGGTATTGAGGAAGTAGGCTATAGGTAAAAGTCTCTATATATAAGCTAGCATAGTACCCCTTTTTTACGTCGTTAGAATCTCTCTATATAATAATTAATAGGCTCTTATAGAGAACTTGGCTAAGCTATTACTAGCTTCTTTAGTCTCTAGTATAAGTAGGCATTAGGATTTTTTTTGGCCCTGTTATTGCAAGCGAAAATTAGGGTCTGCAAAACCTACGTAAGTCGTAATTTTGGCAATTTGCGAGCAATTTGTAGCAATTTGCTATAAACATATAGGCCACCTATGCACGCGCCTGGCCTATCTATGTGTTTATAACAAATTGCCAAAATTGCGACTTACGCAGACCCCGATTTTCGCTTATAATAACGTGCTTAAAATTTTTTTCCTAATGGCTAGAGGCTCTGCACGAGGCTCTATATAAAGCTCTATACAAAGCTCTGCACGAAGCTCTGCACGAAGCTCTATATAAAGCTCTGTATAAAGCTCTGCACGAAGCTCTGCACAAAGCTTTATATAAAGCTCTATATAAAGCTCTACATAAAGCTCTATATAAAGCTTTGCACGAGGCTCTATAGGCTTTATATAAAGCTCTATATATTAAGGCTCTATATAAGGCTCTACACAAAGCTCTATATAAAGCTTTATATAAAGCTCTATATAAAGCTCTATATAAAGCTCTATATAAAGCTCTATATAAAGCTTTATATAAGGCTCTACGGGCTTTATACAAAGCTCTATATACTAAGGCTCTATATAAGGCTCTACACGAAGCTTTGTATAAAGCTCTATACGAAGCTCTATATAAAGCTCTACATAAAGCTCTATACGAAGCTCTATATAAAGCTCTACACAAAGCTTTATATAAGGCTCTACGGGCTCTATATAAAGCTTTACGTACTAAGGCTCTATATAAGGCTTTATATAAAGCTCTATATAAAGCTCTATATAAAGCTCTATATAAAGCTCTATATAAAGCTCTGCATAAAGCTCTATATAAAGCTTTATACGAAGCTCTATATAAAGCTCTATATAAAGCTCTATATAAAGCTCTGCACGAAGCTTTATATAAAGCTCTATACGAAGCTCTATATAAAGCTTTATATAAGGCTCTACGGGCTCTATATAAAGCTCTGCGTACTAAGGCTCTACATAAGGCTCTATATAAAGCTTTGTATAAAGCTCTATATAAAGCTTTATACAAAGCTCTATATAAAGCTCTATACAAAACTCTATATAAAGCTCTACGAAGCTCTATACAAAGCTCTATATATAGAGGCTCTACACGAGGCTCTGCGCGAAGCTCTACGTACGGAGGCTCTACACAAAGCTCTACACAAAGCCTTTATATATGCGCGCGACACACTACTATCGGGTCCCCGCTATATTCCCAATAGCCTCTACACGTGCCTCTGCCAAGTATACCCCTATATACACCTAGGTAGCCACCTCATTTTTTACCCTTCCTTATATCCTCCCTACCTAGGAAGACACCAGAACGACAGCCAGCAGACGACCGTCGCCGGAGCTAGACGACCGTCGTCGGAGCTAGACGACCGTCGCCGGAGCCGGATGACCGTCGCCGGAGCTAGACGACCGTCAGAGCCAGACGACCGTCGTCAGAGCTAGACGACCGTCGCCGGAGCCAGA